>NW_021703765.1:55182771-55359986 GCF_005190385.1 Monodon monoceros
CCCGGCCTGAGTAAACCAGAGCCCCTGAATCAGCGGCTCCTTTAACCCCGTCCTGTCTGAGCGAAGAACAGACGCCCTCCGGCGACCTACACGCAGAGGCGGGGCCAAATCCAAAGCTGAGCCCCTGGGAGCTGTGAGAACAAAGAAGAGAAAGGGAAATCTCTCCCAGCAGCTTCAGGAGCAGCGGATTAAAGCTCCACAATCAACTTGATGTACCTGCATCTGTGGAATACCTGAATAGACAAGGAATCATCCCAAATTAAGGAGGTGGACTTTGAGAGCAAGATTTATGATTTTTTTCCCCTTTTCCTTTTTGTGAGTGTGTATGTGTATGCTTCTGTGTGACATTTTGTCTGTATAGCTTTGCTTCCACCATTTGTCCTACGGTTCTATCCGTCCATTTTTTAAAAATTTTTTTTCTTAATAATTATATTTTATTTTAAAAACTTTATTTTACTTTATCTTCTTTCTTTCTTTTCTTTCTTTCTTTCTTTCTTTCTTTCTTTCTTTCTTTCTTTCCTTCCTTCCTTCCTTCCTTCCCTCCTTTAGACAACGAATCATCCCAAATTGAGGAGGTGGACTTTGAGAGCAAGATTTATGATTTTTTCCCCTTTTCCTCTTTTTGTGAGTGTGTATGTGTATGCTTCTGTGTGACATTTTGTCTGTATAGCTTTGCTTCCACCATTTGTCCTAGGGTTCTATCATCCGTTTTTTTTTTTCTTAATAATTATTTTTTTATTTTAATAACTTTATTATATTTTATCTTAATTTATTTTATTTAACTTTATCTCCTTTCTTTTTTTCCTTCCGTCCCTCCTTCCTTCCTTCCTCCCTCCCTCCCTCCCGCCTTTCTTTCTTTCTTTCTCTCGTTCTACTTCTACTAATTCTTTCTTTCTACTTTTACCCCCTTTTATTCTGAGCCATGTGGATGAAAGGCTCTTGGTGCAGCAGCCAGGAGTCAGTGCTGTGCCTCTGAGGAGAGAGAGCCAACTTCAGGACACTGGTCCACTAGAGACCTCCCAGCTCCACATAATATCAAATGGCGAAAATCTCCCAGAGATCTCCATCTCAACACCAGCACCCAGCTTCACCCAACGACCAGCAAGCTGCAGTGCTGGACATCCTATGCCAAACAACTAGCAAGACAGGAACATAACCCCACCCATTAGCAGAGAGGCTGCCTAAAATCATAGTAAGTCCACAGACACCCCAAAACACACCACTGGACGCGGTCCTGCCCACCAGAAAGACAAGATCCAGCCTCATCCACCAGAACACAGGCACTAGTCCCCTCCACCAGGAAGCCTACACAACCCCCTGAACCAGCCTTAGCCACTGGGGACAGACACCAAAAACAACAGGAACTACGAACCTGCAGCCTGCAAAAAGGAGACCCCAAACACAGTAAGACAGGCAAAATGAGAAGACAGAGAAACACACAGCAGATGAAGGAGCAAGATAAAAACCCACCAGACCTAACAAATGAAGAGGAAATAGGCAGTCTACCTGAAAAAGAATTCAGAATAATGATAGTAAAGATGATCCAAAATCTTGGAAATAGAATAGACTAAATGCAAGAAACGTTTAACAAGGACCTAGAAGAACTAAAGATGAAACAAACAATGATGAACAACACAATAAATGAAATGAAAAATACTCTAGATGGGATCAATTGCAGAGTAACTCAGGCAGAAGAACGGATAAGTGACCTGGAAGATAAAATAGAGGAAATAACTACTGCAGAGCAGAATAAAGAAAAAAGAATGAAAAGAACTGAGGACAGTCTCAGAGACCTCTGGGACAACATCAAACGCACCAACATTCAAATTATAGGGGTTCCAGAAGAAGAAGAGAAAAAGAAAGGGACTGAGAAAATATTTGAAGAGATTATAGTTGAAAACTTCCCTAATATGGGAAAGGAAATAGTTAATCAAGTCCAGGAAGAACAGAGAGTCCCATACAGGATAAATCCAAGGAGAAATATGCCAAGACACATATTAATCAAACTGTCAAAAATTAAATACCTTAAATGTCTTATCGATATGTATGTTCCTATTCCCATTTTCTTAATTGTTTTGGGTTCATTATTGTAGGTCTTTTCCTTCTCTTGTGTTTCTTGCCTAGAGAAGTTCCTTTAGCAGTTGTTGTAAGGCTGGTCTGGTGGTGCTGAACTCTCTCAGCTTTTGCTTGTCTGTAAAAGTTTTAATTTCTCCATCAAATCTGAATGAGATCCTTGCTGGGTAGAGTAATCTTGGTTGCAGGTTTTTCTCCTTCATCACTTTAAATGTGTCCTGCCAGTCCCTTCTGGCTTGCAGAGTTTCTGCTGAAAGATCAGCTGTTAACCTTATGGGGATTCCCTTGTGTGTTATTTGTTGTTTTTCCCTTGCTGCTTTTAATATGTTTTCTTTGTATTTAATTTTCCCCTTTTATGGCTGTTAGTATTTGCCTTATGTATTGAGGTGCTCCTATGTTGGGTGCCTAAATATTTACAATTGTTATATCTTCTTCTCGGATCGATCCCTTGATCATTATGTAGTGTCCTTCTTTGTCTCTTCTAATAGTCTTTATTTTTAAGTCTATTTTGTCTGATATGAGAATTGCTACTCCAGCTTTCTTTTGGTTTCCATTTGCATGAAATATCTTTTTCCATCCCCTCACTTTGAGTCTGTATGTGTCTCTAGGTCTGCAGTGGGTCTCCTGTAGACAGCAAATATATGGGTCTTGTTTTTGTACCCATTCAGCCAATCTGTGTCTTTTGGTGGGAGCATTTAGTCCATTTACATTTAAGACAAGGTTGCCCACTCTCACCACTCTTATTCAATATAGTTTTGGAAGTTTTAGCCACAGCAATCAGCGAAGAAAAGGAAATAAAAGGAATCCAAATCAGAAATGAAGAAGTAAAGCTGTCACTGTTTGCAGATGACATGATACTATACACAGAGAATCCTAAAGATGCTACCAGAAAACTACTAGAGCTATTCAATGAATTTGGTAAAGTAGCAGGATACAAAATTTATGCACAGAAATCTCTGGCATTCCTATACACTAATAATGAAAAATCTGAAAGTGAAATCAAGAAAACACTCCCATTTACCACTGCAACAAAAAGAATAAAATATCTAAGAATAAACCTACCTAAGGAGACAAAAGACCTGTATGCAGAAAATTATAAGACACTGATGCAAGAAACTAAAGATGATACAAACAGATGGAGAGATATACCATGTTCTTGGATTGGAAGAATCAACATTGTGAAAATGACTATACTACCCAAAGCAATCTACAGATTCAATGCAATCCCTATCAAACTACCACTGGCAGTTTTCACAGAACTAGAACACAAAAGTTCACAATTTGAATGGAAACACACAAGACCCCGAATAGCCAAAGCAATCTTGAGAACAAAAAACGGAGCTGGAGGAATCAGGCTCCCTGACTTCGGACTATACTACAAAGCTACAGTAATCAAGACAGTATGGTACTGGCACAAAAACAGAAAGATAGATCAGTGGAACAGGAGAGAAAGCCCAGAGATAAACCCACGCACATATGGTCACCTTATCTTTGATAAAGAGGCAGGAATGTACAGTGGAGAAAAGACAGCCTCTTCAATAAGTGGTGCTGGGAAAACTGGACAGGTACATGTAAAAGTATGAGATTAGATCATTCCCTAACACCGTACACAAAAATAAGCTCAAAATGGATTAAAGACCTAAATGTAAGGCCAGAAACTATCAAACTCTTAGAGGAAAACACAGGCAGGACACTCTATGACATAAATCACAGCAAGATCCTTTTTGACCCACCTCCTAGAGAAATGGAAATAAAAACAAAACTAAACAAATGGGACCTAATGAAACTTCAAAGCTTTTGCACAGCAAAGGAAACCATAAACAAGACCAAAAGACAACCCTCAGAATGGGAGAAAATATTTGCAAATGAAGCAACTGACAAAGGATTAATCTCCAAAATTTATATGCAGCTCAATAAGTAAAAAACAAACAACCCAATCCAAAAATGGGCAGAAGACCTAAACAGACATTTCTCCAAAGAAAATATACAGATTGCCAACAAACACATGAAAGGATGCTCAACATCATTAATCATTAGAGAAATACAAATCAAAACTACAATGAGATATCATCTCACACCAGTCAGAATGGCCATCATCAAAAAATCTAGAAGCAATAAATGCTGGAGAGGGTGTGGAGAAAAGGGAACCCTCTTGCACTGCTGGTGGGAATGTAAATTGATACAGCCACTGTGCAGAACAGTATGGAGGTTCCTTAAAAAACTACAAATAGAACTACCATATGACCCAGCAATCCCACTACTGTGCATATTCCCTGAGAAAACCAAAATTCAAAAAGAGTCATGTACCAAAATGTTCATTGCAGCTCTATTTACAATAGCCCAGAGATGGAAACAACCTAAGTGTCCATCATCAGATGAATGGATAAAGAAGATGTGGCACATATATACAATGGAATATTACTCAGCCATAAAAAGAAATGAAATTGAGCTATTTGTAATGAGGTGGATAGACCTAGAGTCTGTCATACAGAGTGAAGTAAGTCAGAAAGAGAAAGACAAATACTGTATGCTAACACATATATATGGAATTTAAGAAAAAAAATGTCATGAAGAACCTAGGGGTAAGACAGGAATAAAGACACAGACTTACTGGAGAACGGACTTGAGGATATGGGGAGGGGGAACGGTAAGCTGTGACAAAGCGAGAGAGAGGCATGGACATATATACACTACCAAACGTAAGGTAGATAGCTAGTGGGAAGCAGCCGCATAGCACAGGGAGATCAGCTCGGTGCTTTGTGACCGCCTGGAGGGGTGGGATAGGGAGGGTGGGAGGGAGGGAGACGCAAGAGGGAAGAGATATGGGAACATATGTATATGTATAACTGATTCACTTTGTTATAAAGCAGAAACTAACACACCATTGTAAAGCAATTATACTCCAATAAAGATGTAAAATATATATATATACACATATGATAATAATAATTCCTCAGGTAGCTTGTTTGAAGTCTGAAAGGATAGTATAGCTCTCAAAATCTCAGCAGAGGGGAAAAAAATTACCTCACAGCTGCAATTATTATGCCTTTATAAAAATACTTTCTAAAAAACAAAAACTTATGTTTGCACTATGCTGTAGTCTTTTAAGTGTACAATGCATTATGTCTGAAAAAAACAATACATACTTGACCCTTGAGGAACACGGGTTTGAACTGTGCGGGTCCACTCATATGTGTTTTTTCACTAAATAGGTACTACGGTACTGCAGGGTCCCCCTGGTTGAACCTGCAGGTGCAGAACCATGGGTACAAAGGACTGTAAAGTTATATGTAGATGTTCAGCTGCTCAGCGGCTGGCACCCCAACCCCTGCATTGTTTAAGGGTCAACTGCACGTACCTTAATTAAAAAGTTATGATATCGGAAAAATAGCACCAGTAGACTTGACCGATGCAGGGTTGCCCCAAATCTTCACTTTGTAAAAAACACAGTATCTGCGAAGTGCAATAAAGTGAAGCATAATAAAACCACTAACCCAAAAGGGACTCAAGCTGCTTACAACAGAAGATAGGATTTCTTGTTAAGAGTAGTAGGACGTGAGTCACGTGAAAGAGAAGAAAAACTGGTTAGGTCTTGAGGCACCACATAACTTACTGTCCAAATGGGACCTTTTTTTTTTTTTTTAATCAATTTATTTATTTTTGGCCGCATTGGGTCTTTGTTGCTGCACGCGGGCTTTCTCTAGTTGCAGTGAGTGGGGGCTACTCTTTGTTGCGGTGTGCAGGCTTCTCATTGCGGTCGCTTCTCTTGTTGCGGAGCATGGGCTCTAGGCACGTGGACTTCAGTAGTTGTGGCACGCTGGCTCAGTAGTTGTGGCATACGGGCTTAGTAGTTGTGGCTCGTGGGCTCTAGAGCGCAGGCTCAGTAGTTGTGGCGCATGGGCTTAATTGCTCTGCAGCATGTGGAATCCCCCCCGAACGAGGGCTCGAACCCGTGTCCCCTGCACTGGCAGGCGGACTCCCAACCTCTGCGCCACCAGGGAAGTCTGAAATGGGGCATTTTTAAGAGTAAGAGGGAGCAAGCATTATTAACGAATACACAACTACAACAGGCATAATCCAGGACTATCCCAGGTAAGCCAGGATATGTAATTTCTCTCGGTTGTCTAAGGATGATTGCTGCAAATAAATAATTCCCCAAAAACCAATGGCAAAAGGGAAACAGTACACAATTCCAATTACAATATGGAAAAACACACACCAGTTAGTCTAAAAGTTCCAAAATTTCCACTGATAGGAATTCATTGTACAGACATTTATACATTAGAAACATTGAGTAACTCAATGGGCAATGACAGAGTGCATGAATAATGATACCAGGATAGTATCAGCAAAATGGAAATGTGTATATAAACACACATATACAGGAGTACTTGTGAACCGCGTGTATCATGAGCACTGTTTCTAAAATTCTGAGCCATGGGTGGATTAGATATTTATCCTATCTATTCTTATAATTTACCTGTTAGTACAACATCAACTTTATTGGCAGGAAGTCCTAAATTGGTCGTGTAGATAACTGAGAATTTTAATCATGAATGCGTGTTGCACTTTGTCAAATGCTTTTTCAGCATCTATTGATACGACCATGTGATTTTCCTTTTTTTTTAGCTGGTTGATGTGATGGATTACATTGATTTTCCAATGTTGAACCAGCCTTACATACCTTGGATAAATCCTACTTGGTCATGGTATGTAATTCTTCCCATATGTTGTTGGATTCAATGTGCTAGTACTTTGTTGAGGATTTTTGCATCTACATTCATGGCAGATATTGGTCTGGAGTTTTCTTTCCTTATACGGTCATTGTTGGTTTTTGTATCAGGGTTAATGTTGGCCTCACGGAATGAGTTCGGGAGCATTCCCTTTCCTCCTATCCTCTGAAAGAGACTGTGGAGAAGTGGTATAATTCCTTCCTTAGATGTTTGATAGAATTCACCAGGGAACCCATGTGGGCCTGGTGCTTCCTGTTTTGGGAGGTTATTAGTTACTGACTCAATTTATTTAATAGACACTGGCCTATCGGCTCGTCTGTTTCTTGTATGAGTTTCGGCAGACGGCATCTTTCAAAGAATTGGTCCACTTCATCTAGGTTATCAAATTTGTGGGCACAGAGTTTATAGTATTCCTTTATTATCCTTTTAATGTCCATGGCATCTATAGTGATGTCCTCTTTTCATTTCTGATATTTGTGTCTTCCCTGTTTTTGTCTTAGTTAGCCTGTTTAAAGGCTTGTTGATTTTATTCGTCTTTTCAAAGTACCAAGTTTTGGTTTCCTTGATCTCTACTGATTTCCTGTTTTCAATTTCATTGACTTCTAATTCTTATTATTTCTTTTCTTCAGCTTACTTTGAATTTAACTTGCTCTTCTTTTACTAGTTTCCCAAAATGGAAACTTAGATTACTGATTTTAGATCTTTCCTCTTTTCTAATATACACATTTAATGTTATAAATTTCCCTCTAAGCACTGCTTTCACTGCATCCCACAAATTTTAATAAGCTGTGCTTTCGTTTTCATTTAGTTCCAAATAATTTTAAAATTTTTTCTTGAGCTTTCTTTTTTGAACAATGTGCTATTTAGATGTGTGTTATTTAATCTCCAAGTATTTTGGGGGATTTTCCAGTTATCTTTCTGTTTTTGATTTCTAGTTTAATTCCATACAATGTCTGAGACAGATACCATATGTTTTCTATTCTTTTAAATTTGTTAAGGTATGTTTTATGGCCCAGGATGTAGTCTATCTTGGTGAATATTCCATGTGAGTCTCAGAAGAATGTGTATTCTGTTGTAGTTGAATGAAATAGTCCATCAACAGTTGACTGAAGGTTTTATTCGCGGTTCAACTCTATCCCTACTGATTTTCTGCCTGCTGCATCTGTCCACTTCTCAGAGAGCGGTGTTGAGGTCTCCAATTATGATAGTGATTCATCCATTTCTCCTTGTGGTTCTATTAGTTTTGTCTGGTATTGTTTGATGCTCTGTTCATAGGCAGAAATTTGGAGAATTGACAACTTTATCACTATCTCTTCCCATCACACATATGTTACTCCTTCTATAACTGTCCCACAGTCCTTGGGTATTCTAGTTTTTTTCTTTGTTATCTTCACTTTTCAGTTTTAGAGATTTCTATTGAGATATACTCTAGCTCAGAGATTCCTTCCTTAGCAATGTCCAGTCTACTAATAAACCCATCAAAGGCATTCTACATTTCTGTTACAGTGGGTTTTTTTTTTTTAATCTCTGGTGTTTCTTTTGGTTCTTTCCTAGGGTTTCCATCTCTCTGCTTATATTGCCCATCTGTTCTTGCATGCTGTCTACTTTATCCATTAGGACCCTCAGCACATTAATAATAATTAGTTTTAAATTTCCAGTCTGATAATTCTAACAACCACGCCATGTCTGGTTCTGATGCTTGCTTGTCTCTTCAAATTGTGGTTTTTGCCTTTTGGTATACCTTGTAATTTTTGTTTTTTTTTTTTTTTTTGGATAGAGGGCTATAATGTATCAGGTAAAAGAAACTGCTATAAACAGGCGTTTACTAATGTGGTGGTGAGGGGGAGGGGAGGGGATGCATTCTACAGTCTGCGCTGAGAGCTCAGGCTGTCAGTGAGCCTGGGGCAACAGGGACCCTAAACAGACAGAAGGCCCTGCTCAGAAGCTGCGATTCCAGACCTTAAAATCTCAAAACAGGACACGCACCAAAGGTTGGCATCAACGATTCTGTCTTCTCTGCTCCAGCCTGGGTTACTGATGACATGCATGAAAACTGTAGTGCATTTAGAAAAAGGATATTACCGTCCATTCATACTCAGAGTAAGTGCCTGCAAGCCCCAGATGTTTATTTTTAGCAAATATATTTGAGGTATCATTTTTTTCATTGTTTGTTTAGTCTCTTTTTACAAAAAAAGAAACAACTTGTATTTCACTCCAACATTACTCAGTTCAAAGGTTTTCGTCTAAAAAGTCAAATCATAACAGATGAAGATCTTGGCTCTATTTCAACATTAATATCTATGGTTAGTAGGTTTCATTTACATACTGATTATGTTCATGTCATATGAAGTACGCCAGGTCATTCGAATAAATGTATATTGTTTCTAAAGAACAAAGAGATGGGGCTCAAAACTGTTATGACTTTAAAATTCTGTACAATTTTCTTATATTTACATGTACCGTGCCCTTTGAAACAGGTAATCCATCCAGTCGACGGCAGGAGCCTTCTCCTCTTTTCATGTATAACTGAGTAATTATCTCAACCACAACAATGCGTTCTGAAAATGGATTAAATTTCTGGAGAAAATAAATAATGTTCAAGCCAGTGAATAACTTTCCAGCAATGGAGGAGAATGAATGTTTGTAATTAACATGTTTGCTAATGTTTTCTACATTTTTGTTTGTAATTCAACATCAGAAATCTAAATTTTTTCTGTTGAAAATATAGTTGCTGGCCCAGAGGGCTCTTGGTACAGAAAAAAACAAAAACCAACTATTCACGACAACGTGGCTTCTGCCCTCTAAAACTGCAGGCCACACGGCTTAACGTAATGTAAAATAAAGTATCATACAAAGGTCTAATCTTCTCAAGCTAGTTGTCTAGTTTATTTTAGATAAAAGCCAAAAGAAATCATCAATGTCCAGCCAGAAACTTGTTTCCAGTGTTTGGGTACATATGTTCCTGAATATTTATGCCTATCCATTCATTCCCTGCCTCTCTCCCACTTTTCTACCCTGAGAGCCTTGGCCTTGAAATATGACATCAGCAACTGCCGGCCTTCACTCAAATCCTACACCAGTCCTGCTAATCTCCACACAGATCATCCTTAAGAATTAATTAATTACACTGTGAATTATGTGTATAGTTATATATAAATATTTTAATATAATTATGCCTATATTTATACGCATGTTTATATGTATATATCTATTACATATATACATATATTTTAATATTTATGTGTATGTATGCAACATAATTAATATTGAAAGTTTAATTTATTAAATGTTTAAAACAGCAACAGATACATTAAGGAGTTCTGCCTCTATTAGGATGGTGAGCACTAGGGCAGAAGGTCAATTACAAGTACTACAATTAGGACATATCTAGAAACTAACTACAAAACTATAAATGTGGAGTTTTTAATGACCTGTATGTACAGAGAAGTATAAATGATCTAAAACCGGGCAAGGTGGGCCCTTCCTCAGCAAGCAGAGGGTTCTGCTGGGAGGAGGGGCAGCCAGTGTGGGGCTAAGGAGCCAGATGGGCTGGCTAGACGCACTGGCATCTGGAGGAACCCAGATCTGGACCTGGTTCTCTCCTGTCTGGGCGTTGCTGAGTGCCTACGGGCACAGGGACTGGAGATCAGAGAACTCTCCTGCAATCTCCTGTCTTCAGTCACCAGGGAGGGGGAGGGGCCTGTAATGCATACATAAAATCTTTCTCAATACTTTTGAAACCAGAGGTGAAATAAAACCAAACCTGCAGCCGCTCCCAAACCTAGCTCAGTTCCTACCTGACCCCAAGTGGTCAGTCCCTGTATGAGTGTCCTGTGCCTGCTGTAACAAACTACTGCAAACTTGGTGGCTTAAAACAACAGAAACCCATTCTCTCACTGTTCTGCAGGCCAGAAGTCTGGAATCAAAGCGTTGGCAAGGCTGCGCTCCCTCTGAAAGCTCTAAGGGAAAGCCATCCCTCGCCTCTTCCAGCATCCCAGGGCTCCAAGTACTCCTTTGGCTGGGGCTGCGTCTCTCCATGCTCCCGTGCCTTCTCGTCTGTCTCTTACAGGACACTTGTCACTGGAGCTGGGGCCCATCTGGACAATCCAGGATGATCTCATCTCAAGATCTTTGACTGAATTACATCTGCAAATACCCTCTTTCCAGGTAAGGTTCCAATCATAGGTTATCGAGGTAGGGAGGTGAATCTATCTTTTTGGAGGCCACCATTCAACTCACTACGGTCCCTTACACTAGCTGCCTAAGAGAAGAAAAAGCATGGCCTCTCTGGAGGAAAATAATATCTACTTTAGTCTTTAGAGTAGATATACACACATCCAGCATGCGCCCATCTTTTATACACACATCCAGCATACGTGAAAAATTATGAAATGTAAAGAAACAAAATAATGCAACTCATAATCAAAAGATAACACAGCCAACAGAGGCAAGCCTACAGATGATCCAGATGTTGAAATGAGTGGTCAAAGACATTAACATTATTATTTTAAATATGTTAAAGGAAACAGGAAAAAGGTAAACCAAATGGATAAACGATGGAGAAATGCATAATACGGCCAACAGAGGCAAACCTACAGATGATCCAGATGTTGAAATGAGTGGTCAAAGACATTAACATTATTTTTTTAAATATGTTAAAGGAAACAGGAAAAAGGTAAACCAAATGGATAAACGATAGAGAAATGCATCAGAAAAACATATTATCTACAAAAGAACCAAGTGGGTATTCTAGAATTTAAACTTCCATATCTGAAGTCAAGAATTCATTGATGGGGCATAACAGCCGACTAGGGAACAGCAGCAGGAAGGACAAGCAGTAGGAAAGACAGACCAATAGAGACTGTCTGAATTCAAGCACAGAAAGACAAAGGCTGGAAAAAACTAGAACAAATCATGAGAGATGTGGGATACTCTCAAGTGGCCTAACGTTAAGTGTAACTATTATTCCAGAAGGAGAGACAAAGCGTGGGCACAGTCGATGTTCGACGAGATAATAGCTGAGAATTTTCCAAAATGCATGATGAACATCAACTCACATATTCAAGAAACCAAGTTAATTCCAAACATGAAAAATACGAAGAAAAACCCACCAAGGCACGTCACGTCAAACTGCTAAAAAGGAAAGATCCAGAGATTACCAGACCAAACAGAAAGCAATATACCTGAGTTATATCTGCTTCAATCCATAAGGATAGAGAGATTGAAAATAAAAATGCTGAATTAAAGAAGTCTGACACAAAAGGGTACACTGTGTAAGACTCCACTTACAAGAAAGGCAAGAACAGCAAAAAATTAATCTACGATAAAACAGAAGTCAGAATAATGGTTACCTCTGGGGGTTCTGTGAGGGGGCTCTGATACTGACTTCGAGGAGGGCTTGAGAGAAAATTTTTGAGTAATGGAACCTTGATGGTAGTGACAGGGACAGATACATATATAAAAATTAATTAAGCCGTACACTTAAGATGTGTACATTTAACTCTTTATAAATTATCATATAGTTTTAAAAAAAACAAAACAAAGCAAAACAGGAATGGGCCCATAAACATTTACTCCAATGTGACATGCTTGCTAGTCCAATAATAAGATTCTGAATTGACAGAACCCTACATAATCCTTCATTTATTCGTTCATTCAATACACCAATACTAACTGAGCACTTACTACACACCTGGGAGTATTTTAGGCACTAGGAATGTATCAGTGAACAAAATGGGAATAAAATTCCTTGTTTTTTGAAGCTCACATTCTAGTAGGGATAATCAGATACTATCAAATCAAGTAAATTTTTTAGTAAGTTAAAAGGTGGTAAAAACTGGGGGAAAAAATAGAGCAGAGCTAGAGGGGTTAGGAGTGTGCCAGTTGGGAGTTGTTGCAATTTTAAATAAAGTGGCAAAGGGAGGCTTCACAGAGTTGAAGGAGTTAGAGATCTGGATTATGGGGGAGAATGTCACAGATACGGGGAGCGGCCGACGCGAGGACCCCAAAGCCGCAGACTGTGTGCTCAGAACAGCACGGAGTCTCGGTCAGCAGAAGCAGGGTGAGCAAGGGAGAGAGTGGGGAGGGCGGAGGCCAGAGATGTGACGTCAGGAAGGGCAGGGGCCTTGGCTTTGACTCGTGGGTGGGAGAGATCGGGGCGCTAGAGGGCTTTATGCAGAAGAGTAACATGCCTGTCCTGCGTTTCCAAGAGTCAGTCTGGCTGCTGCCCTGGGACGGCCCGGAGCACAGGGCAAGTGGCCAGGTTGGAAGCTGGGAGACCAGGTGCAGGTGAGCAGTGCTGGTGGCCTGGACAAGAGTGGGGTCAGCAGAGGTGGTGAATAGAAGCCTGATTCTATGTATGTTTCAATGCTGGAGCCAAACAGTTTGCTGTCCGATTTCAATATTAGTTATGACAGAAAGGGACGAGTCAAAGATAAGGTCATGTTTTTGACGTGAGCAATGGGAAGGATGGAATGGCCTTTGCCCAAGAGGGAGAAGGCAGTGGGCGGAAAAGGCTTAGAGAAGAAGATCAGGGATTCAAATCTGGGACATGCCGCGTCTGAGATGCCGATCAGGTACCAACTGGATTCGTGGGCCAGGCAGTCGAGACAGGAGTTTGGAGTCCATCAGCATATATGTGATATTCAAAGCCATGACATTTGATGAGATTTCAAAGGAAGTAAAAACAGTTGAAGAGGTCCCATGACAAGCCCTGATGCACGCAGGTATTGAGAGTTGGGGAGACAAGAAGGGATCCAATAAAAGGACTCTGAGAAGGAACAGCCAATGAGTGAGGAGGACAAGCAGAGAACGTGGTGTCCCGGGAGCAAGATGAGGAAAGTGTTAGCAAGAGCAAAGACATCTCCTCCAAAGAGGTCTCCTTCCAACGGAGGCAGAAAAACGCCAGGAGACTCCAGAGGGTGCAGGGCACAGACTGGGACTGGGGTGGGGCAGAGTCAGGAGGTGACCTGGGAGTGTGGGCTTCTTGGTCCAACAGCCATAAACAGGGATGAGGGGCACAATTCCCAGCGGAATCGGAGTAAGCGGTGGCAGGGCTGGGGTTTTGGGGGGTCGGGCGGGGTGGGTCCTGAATCTTCTCCTCGGCTTCTGGGGGTGAAAGAGAGGCAGAGTGGGAGACTGGGACCCCTCCCAGCACAGGGACCAGTCCTGAATGTGCTCTACATCCTCTTCCATCAGCTCTAACTCACTGTCCAGCTCGTGAGCCCTGCTCTCTGGCCGAAAGCACCCCAGGGAACACCAAGGACAAAGGAGTCTTCCGGCCCCAGCAGGAGCTCGCAGGGCTCACAACACTGTTTTGTGGGGTTGGGGAGAGAAGACCTACCCCCATTCAATGTCTTCCAGGCAAACTTTCCAAAATTAAGTTACAGAGAGCAGAGAAGATTTGAGCCTATTTAAGTCCTTCCCACTGGAAAAAAAAAATCGAAGAAATTCTGTAGTTTTAACTTTTAAGAATTTTAGGCGCCAGTGAGTGTTACAGGGATCAGCTTCACGCTTTACTGAAATTCAGGAGCACAGCTGCCCACATTGCCACCGAAATACGTAAATATCCTGTAACTCAGGTGAGGAAATTGATTCAGTGAGCAACTTTGCACGAGCTGCTCCCGTCAAGGGGGTGGGTGATGGTTATTGCAGCCCATCCTCCTCTGAAAACTGGCCCAAATGCCACACATCGGCTGCTAAATGCCACCATCATAGTCATCTTTGTCATTTCTTTTAAAAATATTTTTTTCGGGACTTCCCTGGTGGTCCGGTGGGTAAGACTCTGCGCTTCCACTGCAGGGAGCATGGGTTCGATCCCTGACTGGGGAACTAAGATCCCGCATGCCATGTGGTGCAGCCAAAAAAATAAAAAATAAAATTTTTTTTTAGCAAAGGGACAACTATGGCATCACAGCTATCACCAGTTTAAAGGCAAGCACAGTGGGAAGTAGCCCATTTAACTAATGACAGCCCATGTGCTGCGCAGCGTGAACAACGGCCCGTCCTTGTCATTTCAGCAAAATCAGAGCATCTAACAGGAAGGTCTCTGATCCTCCACTCTGTTCGCTGTGGTTCTTAGCCTGGAACTGCCAAGGCAGAGAGCACCGGAGCACCGGACGACCAGTAAGGAAGACAGAGGCCCCCAGACGGGAAGTCGGCAATAAAGGTGCAGCCGACACAGGCAACTAGGAGAAGTACCGAGGAACCCCAATCTCCACCCTGCTCTAGGTGGGCAGGTGAGCTGAGCCCTCGCTGCCACAGCAGAGTGGCTGATCCTCCCAGTGTGGGGCAGTGGGAACACTTCGGTCCTTTCAAAACCAACAGACCCACAAGGGATCCAAGTTCCACCTCTCGCTAGCCAAGTGACCTTGAGCGCGATGCTTATACAGCCTGACCTTTGAAGTCCTCAGCACAGAATGGAGGTGATGGTGCCAAGCTCTCCAAGTGCAGGGTTTCCTAACCGTGAGCTGTGACGTATGAAGGTGCCTGATGCAGAGCAGGCGTCACAAGCAGGGATCATGGGTGATGATGTTATCAGGTGAAGAAGAAAAAAAAAAAGCAATCTTTGGAGGTGACGGTGGCGTTAGGTTGGGAACCCGACAGTTCATCAGGAGACCGTGGTCTGGGGCTCTAGTCCATCCACCTCCAGTGTCTGTTCAGGCAGCTGAGAGCAAACCCACCTGAGCCGCACTAGGGTATCTGGGCTCAGCTGCAGGTGGTCCAGGGAAGGGAGGCAGGCTCCCATCTGGCCTCAGAGCCCCATCACCTCACCCGGATGTGTGGAAGCCTCCCACCTGGACCCGTGCACTCTGGAGATGGGGTGTCAAACCTCTCACCCCTTACTGGGTACTGGATTACCTACTTGCATATTTACCGAGTAAAGCTGAGCTAACCGATTTGCCAGGGTTTTCTGCCCGGTGTTAGAGCTGCACGTGGCCAAAAGCAGCTGCAGTGGATCGTGTGACACGATCATCCATTTGGGGCAGATACACTGGGATGAATCAATCTCTTCTAACTCTCAGACTCTTTGAGGAACAAACACAAATGTATGCAAACAGCAAACGCAGAAAAGCCTCACCAACATTTCTGCAGCTGAAAAATGGCTGAAATTTATTTTTATTATGAAAACATTATTTTAGGGATAAAATATTTTGTCACTGAGGAGAAAACATTCTTAAAATTCCATGCAATCCCTGCTCCCTCTCAGTTTAATTTCTGCAGATGCCTATTGCTTATCTGATTGGCCTTATTAGCTATTCCATACAGCCTGGTTTCCCTGTGCTAGAAAAACAAAATGGAATTTTGAAGAACGATTTGCAAACCAACCCAGAACAGACAGCATCGTCGTACGCGTTGGTGGACCCTGACGGTCAGCGGCCGAGGGGCCGAGGGGTCGGCTTCGCCGCTCCTCTGTTCTCTGCACTCCTGCCCGTGCCTGCCTGCTGCAGCCTCAGCCTCGCCCCTGCATCTCTCCTGCATCTGCATCCCGCTCACACGGTTGGTCACACAGTGACTAGGACACGCCCAAAGCACACAGGGCGGCGTCAGCATCACCGGTGACTACGTCTATGGCTACTTCTCCCACAAGTGCAAGTATCACCCCCAGTTAGTCCCTAACCGAGAGCCCCTCAAACAGAACCTTGGAATCTCAACTCGACTTTGGATACACATAATTCTTACCCTTAAAATGTGGGTCTTGGGTTGAAATTCTGAATAGATTATCACTAGCTAAATCACATCATTTATGAAACCGTTTGCTCCTACAGAGCTATCTATCCAAAAAAAAGTGTCCAAAGCCTTGTAAGTGTAAAACCCTGATCCCCTCCCCCAGGTGAAGAATGCTCCCACGGGAGTTGAGAGACTTCAGTGCAAAGCCTGAATTCTCTGAGCATCTAACAGTATCAGTGACATCCCCAAGTGTGTCCCCAGAGGGCAGAGAAATGGCTCTGACTGCAGACCTTCATCCTGAGATCCGGAGACTGAGGACCACTGCTAAGGGCGAGTGGCGTGGCGGTGACTGCACCGCTTTTCATCCGAGCCTGAGCTGCCTTCCTCCGGTGTCCAGACCCTACAAGCACAGGCAGCGAGACTCAGCCAGTCCCGACCCCCCGGAGGGAACAGTGGGCCACTCAGAGGACCCTAAATCCTGGCTCCTGACCCCTTGCGCCCTCCCTTGTCTGCTGGAGCAGGAGGACAGACTGTCCCCACGGGGCCGCCGTGCCACGTCTCAGTGGAGGAGCCCTGCCGGGAGGAAAGGGCTGCCACCCTCCTCCCACGGCGGGGGGAGGGCTAGGGGACAGACACGGAGACAGACCTGGAGAGCGGGTGGGGGAGCAGGAGAAAGACTGGCAAAGCTGCTTCAGACCCTGGATTCAGCCGCGCGTGTCACCTGGTCTACACCCGTGTCAGTGAGCCAATCACTCCTGCCCCTTTTCACCTGTGCTAGGTTAGTCCTGGATTCCTCAGGACTGCAGCAGAACCTTGACAAACACTCCTGAAGGAATTCCTTCAAGATCAGAAATTCCACCCAAAAGGCATGGCTGTGCGGGGCCCTGCGTAACTTAGAGACAAGGCTAGAGAGCTGGGCCTAAGAGCCGCTGACAGTTATGGTCAGTACCGGAGGCCCTGGCGCTCCCGCCACTCTGGACGGTACTGACCAGGCCTCTGTCTTGGTCCCCAGCGGCCGACACTGGCCTTTCTCAGGTGTCCTCTGCCTGCGCAGCTGCAGCCTGGGCTCTGCTGTCCTCTCATGGTGGCCACTGGACTCCTGCTTAGGGCAACTGCCAGACTCACATTTGCACAGGTGTAAACCCACGTGCGTTCGTGGCCACCTCGGGGTGCTGGGGAGAGCCCGGCCCAGCGCGGTGGACGGCCTCCCCTTCCCTCCCCGCTCACCTGCACCCTGCACCTCTGAATCCAGCCCGCTTCTTCCACCCCTCCCCCTCTCTCGATGCCACTCTGACTCCCAAGCTAATCTAAAGCCGGCTTTCACCTTCCCTTAGTCTCTCTTTGTATTTTATTGTTGATGAAACATCATATTCTTCATAGTAGACACACCTTCACAGAGAAGATGTGAGGAACACAACTCGAACACAACACAATCCCCACACCGAAGCTCACCTGGAGGCCTCTCACACTCAGCACTGAGTGGTGGTCATCTCAGCCCGTTTGTCAGTTTCATCTCCCATCCCTGCCCATCTGATTTATTACCTGCTTGTAATAAGATGCCTGATATGTATCAGGGAGAGATAAAAGACTATTTCAAAACCCAGAAACTCTGCACTGCTCTCAATGTACACTTCACTTATTCTAATCTTTACTGAGGTTTTGAGACCTTTGCCTCATTTCTGTGTCTCGTGTCAGTATTCTGACCACTGGCTGTATAATAAATATTTTTAAAGAAATAAATAACCACGGGTCTAAAAACGTTAGTTTCTATTGTGTTTTTTTCTCGGGTGTCCCTCGGTCTGCTTCTCCCTTTCAGCCACTTGCCTTGACCTTCAGCAAATTCAATGCCACTCCCAGAAGCCTAAACTTTAATAGAATTCTACAAACCAGTCAAGATGGAAAAGAAATGACATGTGTTTAACAAGTAGTGACTGAAGGTCTCTCAGCCTTTTCCAAGTGGACACCTAACTGACGAGGAGTTTAAATGTCGACAAAGATGGGCTGGTCCCGCAGCCCTGGAGCACGACTGTTAAATCACTGAACGGCAGACACGGTCCCTCAGTCTGGTGAGGCAACACCTGGTTCTGAGGATGCCCACGGGCCAGAAAACATGTTCGAGGGTGCAATCAGGTCAGGTTAAATATTTAGACAATTTCACTGATTTTGTTAGTGTTTAACTACTGAGCCCGCGCACCGCAAACTACAGAGCCCATGCGCCTTGGAGCCTGCTCCCCGTAACTAGAGAGAGAAAATCCTCATGCCACAACTAGAGAGAAGCCCTCGTGCCACGACAAAACACCCCGCATGCCTCAGCGAAGATCTTGCGTGCTGCAACTAAGACCCAACACAGCCAAATAAATAAATAAACAAGTAAATAGTTTTTAAAAAAAGAGTACTTGGGAAATCAAGCTTCCTCCGTGAGCTTACGTTCTAGTGGCAAAACGTGATAAAGAAATAAACACACGAATGTGTACTCTAATGTCAGATAACCGTAAATCCTATGATGCAGATTAAATTCATATAAGAGGAAAGTGAATGCTTTGATAGAGCCGGGATAATTCTCCCACGGAAACTCTGAGTGTGTGTTCAGACATGAACGGGAAGGGAGACTGGCCGTGGGGACAGGGGTGATTTTATTTTGCATTTCTTCTGTCTTCCCAGTGAATGAAAAGCAGGGTTCTGAGAGGAAGGAGGACTGTGAAGCAGCCTCCTTGGCTGATGGGGGGCGGTGAACTGATGGGGGGAGGATGGGGTGGAGTCACAGAAATGGACTCGGGGTCCCTGGACCGCTGCGGAGATGACTTTAAAGCCAAACCCCTCGGAATGGCTCTTTGTCTTCTCTGGCCGCAGGACTCAACCTGGCCTCATTCAGAAGTCTGTAAAAGGCAACAATCAGAGAACGGGCAAAAATCCCCTTCCCGGTGTAGAGAGGGCCTGCAGAAGGACAACAGAAGCGGGAGAAGAGGAAGCAAATGCAGTGACACGGAAATGAGATGACAACGTCTGCTCCCCTGTAGGTTCTTGATGCAAAACCTCCAACTTTGGTACATTCACATAAAATTGAGCCCAATTCCACTTATTAGGAAAAAAAATATCTACTGACTTCACAAAGCAAATCTTTGCTGTAAAAACCATGAAAATAGAATTCTTCTATTTTCCTGATTCTACCGTGCACATCCCTCCCGCACCCTTGTAGCACGGTTTCAACGATTATGAAATCCGGATGCACCGTCCATCCCTGTGGAAGGGCTCTGCCAGGTGCCAGGGGCAGAAGCCCGTCGTGAAAGAGCTGTCATTGCCCACGCGGGTTCTGAGTATGGCCGGTTCCCCAAGAGAGAAATGAACACCAGTACTCAGAGGCATGAGAGGGGGCGGCGCATGACCACTGCTGTGAGGCAGAGGGTGGGGCATCACTTCCACTCCAAAGAGAACTGTTAATACTAAGCCCAAAGTCTCTAGCCAGATCCTTGCACTTTTCTAAGCTGTACAGCTGCCTCTAAGGTGATAAATGATGGGAGAAGACAGGTCGGGGAAGTGAGTTGACAGTGCAGTGTGCGGGACCTAGTCAGGCACACTAAGAGTT
Organism: Monodon monoceros; assembly: GCF_005190385.1. Classification (NCBI taxonomy): domain Eukaryota; kingdom Metazoa; phylum Chordata; class Mammalia; order Artiodactyla; family Monodontidae; genus Monodon; species Monodon monoceros. Next base: position 55,202,830 of record NW_021703765.1, read on the forward strand.
GAGTCTTTTTACCTCAATGCACGTGCTCCAATCCACATTTTAAGTCCACTCTGGCATCTCTGTGCAGCATGGATTGACAGGGGCTCGGGGGTGCAGAGAGCCCAGCTGGAAGGGAAGCGTAGTGGCCCACGTGAGAGGTGATGCCGGCTTTCATTAGGGTGGTTGTCATGGAGATGAAGAGAGGTCAAGAGATGAGGGACACAGTCCTGGGAGTTAGAATCAATAGACTAGGGTGGCGGGCTGTATGTGGCTGTTCTGAGACGGGCAGATTTTAGGAACGGCTCCCAGGTGTCTGGATTGAGCAATCTGGTGGATAAGCTGCCCTTTACTAAGCTGCAGACGCTGAGGGAAGAAACAGGTCTGGGTCTGCGTGCTGTGGAGTTCAGCCAGGACATATTAACATGGAACATACAAGCGATATCAAGTTACGGTTACATACATGACTGCAGCTCTGGGGAGGAGGCTCTTGTTCAAATGCAGATTCTGACTCAGCGGGTCTGGGGTGAGGCCCGTGCCTCCATTCCTGACCTGCTCCCAGGTGACGGGGAGCCTGCAGCTGCAGGAAACCCTCACCTGTGCTAAGTGTGGAAAAGCCACCCCAGTTCCACCCGGAAGGCGGGATACTGATATCTTCAGCAGCGCCTGTTCCCAGTTTGTGTCCCTGATCATCAACTGTTCTCGGGGGGCTGCCACCCTGGCCAGCCTGCACGTCTGGACCCCACCGCAGTTCCCTGTTTGGTTTGACAGTTCTGAAACAGAGATCCACCCTCTGAGTTTATGAGATCTACCCCACTTCTGTTCTGTCAAAGGCCGCCACGCGAATGCAGCCTGGTCCCATTGTTTCCACAGCTGCATGCTGGTCCCGCCAAGGAAGCAAGGGCGCAAACGCCCGGAGGGAGGCCCAGGGTAGGACGCACAGGCAATAAGCCTCTAAGAAGTAGTAGCAGAGAAAGAAGATCCGCCCCACCTGCTTGAGCTGCAGGCCCCTGCGCCCTGTTCCCCACAGCTGAGCCCCAATGGCTCCACAGCCATGCAGCTTCCTGTGATGCCTCTGCTCCCAGGTCCAAACACAGAGCTTGTATAGCCTGCCTGCCCAGGGGCCTTTCAATTAAAATAAATAAATAAATGTGTGTGTATGCGCGCGTGTGTGTGCAAATACATACATACATGCATGCACACACACAATTTAAAACAGATTAAATCTGAAGACTCCTTTGTCTCTACATGATAGTAAATAAAGGCATTTGGTGTTTGGAAATGCAAATATCTCTAAGAGAAGAAAAACTGTTCTTCTTGAGAAGCCATCTGCCCCTCGGCATCTTTGCTCACAATGCTCGCTGCACTGCAGTGGACTTGCACAGCACCTTACGGTTTGTGTCACGCACTCTACACTGAACTGTGATTTAACCCATCTCCCAACTAGATGGTGAGGGCCTCGTCTCAGGGCCCCCAGCTCCTAGAATGGTCCCTTCTACCCTGGGGTGATCAGTAAATAAAAGCTGTTGATTGCATAGCAGACCTCGCCTCTTCTACCTGTTTTTCATGTGTATCTTAACACCACTGCAATAGTCAGAATAATGGTTCTCAGCGATGTCCACATCCTAACCCCTAAAACCTGTGAAAACGCTCCCTTACACAGCAAGAGGGATTTTGCAGGTGTGATTAAGTGACGGACTTTGAGATGGCAGACTATCTTGGGTTATCCTGTGGGCCCAAGATAATCACAACCGTCCCTATTCACGGGACACAGAAATGTCAGAGGGAGGTTTGAAGATGCTACCTGCTAAATGTGGAGAAAAGGACCAAGAGTCAAGGAACAGAGGCTGCTCCAGAAACTGGAAAAGGCCAGGAACAGGATCCCCGAGAGCTTCCAAAGGGAAGACAGCCTTGCTGAAGCCTACATTCTAGTCCAGTGACCCGGGGCAATGTAATGTGCTACACCTGTGTGATTTTAAGCCACTAAGTTTGTGGTAATTTGTTACAGTAGCAATGGGAAGATAATACAAGTCCATTTTGGGAATAAATTAACCTGAGTAAGAATCTACCCACTGCCTTCTCATAGAAGCATCTCCTTTCCCGGAGTCTATCGCCTGTCCTTATATCACAAGAAACGACACAGATTTTGTAACAAGGGGGGAGATGCCTAATCACCGTCTTGCCTTATCAGTTCATTCTGGGGTGTCTTCATTTAGTTATTTATGTTTGAGAGATGTTCTCCTGGTGGTAAAAATAGAGTGTGAAGCAGGATGTGAGAAAAAGAGATGATGCCCAGCATAACTAGCGAAGTATCAGTATTAGTGAGGGCGTTTGTGATGTCAGAGCTGCAGCTGGTCAGAAGCAGCGCACTTCTGTTCAGGAGAACAGCAGAGACCATGAGCGTCTCCTCCAAAGCTAAGACACACGCCAAAGACTCTCTCGTTCGCTCTGCAGACAGACAGCGAGTCCAGACCGCACCTTCCGACCGAGGTCTGGGAAACCAGTCTTCACTATCCGCCAGGCAAGCGGCCCCGTACTTTTTGAGTAAATACAAAGCTTTGAATGAAGTGATGGAGAATAGTGAATGGAGGGCCTTTTACTAACTTAGTCAAAAGTCCATTAACCCTTGAAACACAAACATAATCCCGTATCTATGTAGACAGGGGCGTCATTTTGCAGCTGCGCCATCAACAGCATTCCTCAGACACGCAAAGAAATGCATAACCCTAAAATAAGGGTTCAAAACAATCAGTGCTACCACACATCACCTTTTATTTAAGAGTTTCCACACAAGACAGCGTTCTGCATAGAAACTGTGAAACGTGCTATTTCTATTCTTTGAAGCTCATGACTAAGCTAGCGTCTCCAGTCAAACAGTCACAGGTGAGGATATCAGCAGGTCCTGCAGGGCAGGCTGGTGCGACGGGCAGGGTGAGGTTACCCAGGGACAGGGAGCGCCGGCAGCAGCTCCAGCAGGGTGGCCGGCTGCCCGCCACCGCAGTTCTTTACGCTCTTGGAAAGGTTTCTGTTCTGGATACAATGACTTTCATAAAAATGTTCAGTGTGAGTCTCTACTCACAGTTCTTGGAGAATACAACGCCAGCAGCAGATAAGCTGACTCTGGGAAAGAATGTACATTATGGCAGGGAGGGGCTTGACTATACCCACTCTGAAAATCAGATGAATGGCTGGTAATCCACTGATACTAGGAGGCATGCATTTAAGTCTAGAAAGTGTTGATTCCGTGGCATCATCTCATTTACCTCCTTGGCTGACTATATAAAACTTACCTAAAACTAGACTGAAATTTAAATATAGATCTGGTTTGGTTCACAAATCAAATATCCAGAAAAGAAAAAAAAAAAGGCACGGATATAAAACTGCTTATACTAAAGGTAACGACTCAATAAGTTCATCTCATCATCTAATCAGTATAGCGCATCTATTAAGACAGACACTGGCCAATTACAGCCCAGAGGCTAAATGGGGCCCTAGCACCCATCTCTGTGCATGCCAGTAGCTAAAAATGGTTTTTACATTTTTAAATGGCTTGAGAAAAATCAAAAGAAGAACACTTCATGACATGTGGAATTATTTGGAATTCAAATTCCAGGGTCCATAAATAAAGTTTTCTAGGGACCCAGCCACGCTCACCTGCTTCCATATAGTTCACGGCCACTTTTGTGCTAAACCACAGAGCCAGCGGCCGCGGCAGAGACACTTGGCCCCCAAGCCTGGGTTACTCTCTGGCCCTTTAACTGACGGAGATGCTGCCCTGCAGGTTAAGAGCTCTGGCTGAAGACCCGGGCCACCTGGTCCCCGCCTGCTCTACCGCTTAGGAGCCACGCGACCTCGGGCAAGTTGCTGAAGCGCCTGCACTTGCTCCTCCCTGAGACTCCCCTGTAGGGTGGCGTGTGGATGGGGAGAGGAAAAGGATGTGAAGCACGCACAGGGCAGCATGTGGCACCACACCCGGGTGAGCCGTCACAGATGTTATTATTGCTGTTTGTTGTGACCGTGATCACACTAATGCAACTTTACCAGGTAGAGCCTTCTACCTGCTTCAACTTTTCTGGAAATCATGGTTGACACTAATTTATAGTTTCAACTACTCTAAAAATTATCTCTTCATTAATTGGTCATAATATTTTTGAAAGTTGTCCCAGTCTCCTTCCCAAATGAAGATAGTCATCAATCACTGTGGCACGTAATGGCCATTAATTAGAAGTTTAGCTCAAAGGACTGTCATTTTTAATGTTAGTATCCTGTTCTAGTCTCGTATTTCAAAATCGTTTTCAAAACTGCGCCCGAGATGGAGATGCTGGTGAGTGAGAGGACGCACTCCATACTCTGCTCCCTCTCTGACAGATAATTACGCCAGGACTTGTAGGGGTCAAGCAACTTCCTCAAAGTGCTGCCAACCCTTAATTAAAATGAACATTCATGGGCTTGTATTTGGACTTTTGCTTTGCACGAGTCCACCTTCAAGATTTTTTCAAACAAAAGCTTTGAACTTATTAATCTGACATAAAATTCAAACTAGTTTCAAGTCACACACATAGACCACTTACTGTGACAATTTCTCTTGGTCATGATGCTCTTGTTTCATTTAGAAATGCCACAAATACATCCAGTTAATGCATTAAATACGAAAAGACTTGCTGAAGAGACTCAATTTATTAATGATTCAGTAGAACTTCCTAAAACATCTATTTGGAATTCATTTATAATTCATTTCACAGCTTAGCTGAGGTTCCTATAGGGCAAATATTTATCAAATATTACTCTGTTTTAAGTCCTCCCTTTACGTTTATTTGTAGAAGGATACTTTTTTTTCCAAATAAAGGCTAAACTTCCTAAAAGCACCCATCCGTCTATTGTAATTTAATGCGCAATTCCTGATACGGTGACAGTAACGGGTTTTCAGATATAACAGAGTACCCTGTGCAACCAAACAAAAGAATAGTTATTAAACATAATAGCTGGCTATAAACTGAACAAGACACACATTGAGTACATCATAAATATTTATTAGACAGTAACCATGGTAATTAATAAACACAGTAATCAAAATAAGAGGGAAATAGCATCTTAAAACCCTGCCATTGTAAGAAAAACTTCACAGCTCACCTACCAATGAACCACACACAACCAAATTGATATCTTCATTACGAAAATCAGAATATCTGGCCTGGCTAGCACCGGCGGAGTACAGAGTATCCTGAATAGGGCTGCCATCGTCCCTAACACTGACAATTCTAGCCCCTAATGCCAATGGCTCATCAGAGCTGCAGAGTAAGGGCTAAAATGAGTTAGAAATATCTAAGTGTAAACTAGTTGTGCAACCTTGGTCAAATTCAGTTCGTGCCAACTGCAAAGAAGAAATAACACCTACCTGGAAGGGCTGTTGTGTAACTAGACTTATTGTGGTGATGCTTTCCCAACATATACAAATCTCCAATCATATGGTACACCTGAAACTATCAACAATATACTGCTATACGTCAATTATATCTCAATAAAAAATAAACAAGAGAGTTGTTGTGACGATAAAGATGCGATATGTGACATACTCAACAAGCTCCCTGGAACAAAGCCCACATTCGGCACCTGGGTCTTCTTACTTTCCTATTACTGTGTCTGTGACTCCTGAGACTGACGTCACCACACCCACTACTGCTCCTGCTTCTACGACGGCAACCACGAAGCAACAACCGCTGCATCCACCTTCTCTTTAGTGGTCACATGTAATAATTCAGATTCTTCGGAGCTAAACACTTCAGGCCCAGTGAGATAAGCACAATAAATAAAACAGACAATAACAAATGTTGGTAAGGATGTAGAGACACTGGAACCTTTGTATACCGCTGGTGAGAATGTAAAATGGTGCAGCCACTTCGGAGCACAACATTAAACAAAGAATTATCACAGGACGCAGCAATTCTACTCCTAGATATACACCTAAGAGAAGTGAAGACATATGTCCACACAAAAACACACACAAACGTTCACAGCACCATTATTTAAAATAGCCAAAAAGCAGTGGTTAAGAATCCACCCACCAGGGCAGGGGACACATGTCTGGGCCCTGGTCCCTTGCTCCACATGCCGCGGAGCAACTAAGCCCGTGCGCCACAAGTACTGAGCCTGCACTCTAGAGCCCGCAAGCCACAACTACTGAAGCCCGCACGCCTGGAGCCCGTGCTCCGCAACAAGAGAAGCCACTGCAATGAGAAGCCTGTGCGCCGCAACAAAGAGTAGCCCCTGCTCACCACAAGTAGAGAAAGCGCGCGCACAGCAACGAAGACCCAACGCAGCCATAATTAATTAATTAATTAAAAAAATAGCCAAAAAGTGGAAACAACCCAAATGTCTACCCATGATGAATGAACAACATGTGGTACATGCATACAGTGGAATACTATTCAGAAATGAAAAGGGATAAAGTACTGTTACATGCTACAACTTGGATGAAACCTTCAAAACATTACAGTAAGTGAAAGAAGCCAGACACAAAGAGTCACATATTACATCATTCCATTTATATGAGATGTTCAGAATAGGCAAAGCCATAGAGACAGAAAGCCGGATTATCAGGGGCTAAGGTGGAGGTGTAGAACGAATAGTTATTGCTAATGGACACGAGCTTTCTTTTGGGGGGGGATGAAAATGTTATAAACTTAGTTAGTGGTGACAGTTGTACACTTCTGGGAACAAACTCAAAACCAATACCTTTTACGGTATGTGAATTTTGTTTCAAAACGCTGTTATAAAGCAGAACTAATCAAGCACATATGGGCAACTATATATTTAGGGAGTGGCAGAAAAGAACAAAGTGTATCTTTGCTGGGTCTGCTGCGCTCTGCCATGGAATGCCAGGACCACACAAACCTCCAGGCAGGACAGGCAACGTGAGCTGTGCACAAAAGACACAGCAGAGTGGTATTACAGATGAACTCCACTCCCTGTCCTAGACATCTGCTCTCCCTCTAGCAAGTGGGGTAGTTATGACAAAAAGTAGAACGTAAGAGTAGGAGCAGGAAGAATATAAGCTCTAGGGTTGAAAAACCCTGTTTGAAACCCAGGGTTTAAAGCCTGGTTCCCCCATATACTAGCGTGCTACCTTGGACCATTTACTTAACCTCTCTGAGCTTCAGTTTCCTCATCTATGAAATGGGTACAAGAGTACCTTATGTCACCCAGTGGCTGTGAAGATACACTACTGTATATAAAGCCCTTAGAAGAGTGTCTGACACCGTCATCACCATCAGCACTAAGATCGCTCTTGCTGTTCACCAGGCTGGCCCCCAACACTCAAACCCAGGCCCGTGGCACAATCGCACATGCTCCGTTAGCATCCCCGGGGACTCCCTGCTTTGCTCACCAAGTAGCCTGGGATTGTTTCCTCTCCCTCTATTGATGACAATTACTTCATTAGCACAGAAAACCAGGGCCCCCGGGAGCGCAGCCCAGGGCACCTGCACTGACTAATAACCGCAGCGGCGGCCTGCTGATGCCCTACAAAGAGCAGGGCACAGTTCCAGGAGTTTTGTATACAATCTTCATCCAGATGCTCAAAGCCAGCCTGGGAGGTGGGCACTGTGAACCACGTCGCTCTCCAGATGAGGAAAGTGTAAATAAGTTGAGTAACTACCAAGTTACCAATACGGTCAGAGCTGGAATCAAACCTGACCAGTGTAACCTATGGCACTTTCCTGTGCAGTAGGCTGAGTTAGATTTCCAAGGGAAGAGGAGTCAGGAGAGCAGCTGAGCATGAGGGAAGAGTGCTTTGTGACTATCACAACTGTCTCATTCAAATGGGAGGATGCCAAGGTACATTCCATGCCACTCATCCTTCACTCCTTCCCTCATTCACACATACATTAAGCATCTATCACATGCCAGCGATAAAAACAGTCCTTGAAGGATACAGACATTAAAAGAGGAAATTGTGGAACCATATAACCAACACATTAATAAAGGAACAAAGGGATGTCCCCGGCCAAGAGGAGACCAGGAAAGGGTCAACTGCTTTCTCAACTGACAAAGATAACCCCACCACTACCTTCAATCTACTTAGACAAGAATTCAGAGAAAAACCTGACACTCATTTTCAACACCTTGTATTCCCTGGGAACACCCATGAATGGAACTTTAAGCCATGCTTCTGAACCTTCTCTATAAGTTGTTTCCATTCAGACATCTGCGCCAGCCCCCAGACAATCCCCTCACCTCCACCTCACGGGGCAGGACAAGCATTTACCCAGCTGAGGGCCTGCCTGGGGAGGGAAGGGGTGGGGGCCATGGTGGTAGGTGTTGCAGGAGGTCAGAGGCTCTCTGGGAGACCGCAAGTTTTCCACAGCCCAGAGACACCTATGTCATTCCAAGACTGATACATTCTGGCAGACTGAAGGGTGTGTGGAAGCAATGCATTGCACATTTTCTAAAGCACCATTTCACATCTTAATTTAGCCCTAAAATCCTAAAGGGGTTTCCATTATGCCCACAACCACAGAGGTAACACTTAGGGTTCTAAGCCTGTGAAAAGTACCCAATACTTTTCAACTCTTTTTCTTCTAGTAACGGTCAAAGCAATTTCCATGAAAGAAAAAGAATAAGGAGAAGAGACATGAAATACTTCTTTGGAAGGATGAGCTAAATCTTAAGAGATTTTTAAAGTCCAATGCTGAGATGGTAAATAAGGAATATACTAAACTTACTTTAGGAGCTAAAGGTTTTCAAATGGTATTTTACGGTAATACTAATCCAATATGATCACACTGTAAGCTGACAAATACGTTAAATTGGATACTATTGTATGTATCTTAGGAACCACAAGAAAATAATCTATCAATTAAAATTCTAAATAACATTTTATGTACTATTAAGATTAAGCTTTTCCTATAAATGCAATAACTTTACAATGACAGTTAAATAAGAATTTAAAGAAAAAAACCTGATGTTCATTTTCAATAATGAAATATTACTGAATTTATAAAGTAATTATGATATCCAAAAATCAATCCCACAGTAAGTGCTATAAGAGTAAACAACAATAAGGGACTTCCCTGGTAGTGAAGTGGTTAAGAATCCGCCTGCCAATGCAGGGGACACGGGTTCGAGCTCTGGTCCAGGAAGATCCCACATGCCACGGAGCAACTAAGCCTGCATGCCACAACTACTGAAGCCCACGCGCCTAGAGCCTGTGCTGCCCAACAAGAGAAGCCACCGCAGTGAGAAGCCCGCACACCACAACGAAGAGTAGCCTTTGCTCACCGCAACTAGAGAAAGCCCGCACGCAACAGCAAAGACCCAACGCAGCCATAAATAAATAAATAAATTTTAAAAAGAGTAAACAAGAAAAAGCTACAAATAAGAATTTATGCAATATGATTAAATTTAAAATAAAACCTTAGTAACAATGTATGTGGGAGAAAAATACCTATAACATATTATTCCTGAATAGCGTTTAGCACAGTTTTCATTTGTCAGAAAAATAAAGGACATTGCCAATATATGCTTTTGATGATCCATGGCCAAGCCAAATACACATCTCTATGTTTTACTAAAATGTACGTACTGATTATTCTCTATGAGATGAATTAGAAGTTGTTTTCAAATTAGGCATATAGCAAATAAGACTTCTTTTAAATTATATCAAACCGTATATCGAACTTAAATACATCTTTCTTAATAATTTCTATAAATATTCGTTGGCTTCGATCTTTTTATTAATATGAAAATAAACTGTGCTTGGGTGGAAAATAATTTTTGAACTGTCATATGCTGTAGAAGATTTATTGAATTCCAACAGATGCTTTCAGCTTTCTGTAGAAAAAAATGAAAGGCTTTCACTTAAGGATAATTTAATTTTGAAAATGTGTATATTTTTAAAAAAACAGATGTCACAGCAAGGATGATATAGAAATCTATGAATCAAATTTTCACTTCAAAATCTAACCTTTTGTTTGAATAGGAGAGAACAAGGAGGTAATCGTTCTTGTTAAGGTGTTTAATGACAACAGTTTCAAGAAAAATCTGATAATACCAACAAAAAGAAGCTTTTTTTAAAAAAAAGGAACAAAATGTATAACGTCTACGCAGCAAATCCAAACAGGGACGTGTAAGAACCCTCTGAAAATCAGTCGTGTCTAATCTACAGAGTCCCTTTCCACACACACTGGCTAGAGGACCTTCTACCAGAGTCTCGTGACCAGCAGTGAAGTCAGGCCAGTTCGATTCTCCTGCTAAGAAATCAGAGCCTCTGAAGCCAGTCTCACAGGAAACGTAGGGAAAACGCCAATACAATATCGTACTAATCCAAACGTGTACCTTTATTCTTTGGTCATCAACATCTATAATCGTAGCAACACGAATTAACCTGGGGTTTCGTTTATCCACGACTTCAAGTTTCATATTCGGGAGAAAACCATGGGGCAACCGCTGTAACATTACAAGAGCAACAAGTTATGCGAAATCCAATAATTCAGACGTGCTACTAACGTTTTCTAAAATATGACTGTTCTAACTTTACATCAGATATTTAATACAACTGGAATTTAGTTTTAAGAGCACATAGGCCTTCATGCATATTATTTTATCCACTTTCATAAAAACCTGCAGGAGGAAAAAGAATATTTTGGTAATTTTCAAGATAGCTAAAAGACAAAGATTAAATCATAAATTCATGAATGGTCACAAGTTCAAAAAAGGATCTTATTATAATTTATCTATTGGTTTAGATGTTATTTTTTTTCTAAAATTAACCTTTTAAATTAAGAAATCATTGACTATTATCACTGCCCAGTTTTGGAGTGTAAGACACAGAAGGCAAAATTAACAAATAATTAGAAAGGATAAACATGATCCTTTAAATTTTAAAATAGATAAAAGCTGCCATAATTATAACAGCTAAATGTTTTAAAATCATACCACAATGTAATTTAAAGTCATAATCTGTGCTTTTGGTGCTTCATCTTTAACATAAGCATGTTAAACTGTATTAATTTAGGGTTTCTTCTAAGTCTTAAAATGCTGGGAACCAGGAGTCTACAACGATGGACACTCAGGAAACACTAAAGAAAATAGAGTGGGGAAAAAATGCACTGGGGCTTTTACCAAATCATTGAAACTGAGGAAATTTACCAAAAATCAGTCAAAAGACAACTCTGCCAGTGTTTAAGGATGGCAAAAAGTTTCACTTTGAAAGCTATTACACATAAAAGTGTTCAGTTGACTTTCTTGAAAATGAAAGGGTACTGAATTTCTCAAGTCTAGAAAGTGGCAGTGGGAAAATAAAACTTTTGATAATGGCTGACTTACAAAACAGTTAAATCTTTCTACAATACCTGGTTTGTTCCTCTCCAGCTTTTGTGGAAGCATATTTGTTTCTAAAATGCATTATTATGTCTACTAAATGGAGCATACTGACTATAATTAGGTCTCTGATCCTTGAACATATTTCTTTTCTCCCCGAGGTCACCATGCTGATAACAAAGGTAATTGTTTCAGATTGCAGATGCCAAAGACATACAGCTTGAGGTGAACCCTTAATAGCCCTGTGACAGAGGCTGGAGGTGGCCTTTTTAACTGAATCTTTTCATAATACGATTTTCTTGTAATTTTCTTCTTGGAAAAGTAAAGTGAAGTTTTGACATAAAGCAAAAGAGAAAGTGAGACTACAAGCAGCTGGTATTTTTGCTTATTGAATTTTTGCAATTCTTAAAACGCTTTCTAGCACGCCAGAACTTCTAGCCCTCTTAATTTGATTATACCTCTTCCTCCAAATTCGACCTATTTTAATCAATTGTTTTAAAAAACGAAATAGCATTCTGTTTTAAACCCCTTTTGATCTTTAGAAAACTTTCAGTAAAAGAAATCACATGGAGAAGCTCACTATATAACATTCTGATTAAAGATGAGTCAGGGACACATAGCTGAAAGGGAACAGAGCTTGAAAACCACTGGTTTAGAACATAAGTATCTCTAACTATGCTATCAGTACACTTTCTTTATACTTGGTTTAATCCTGGAATAAATGGGTACGTACAAATTTGAACTTTACAAGTTGGTATTCTGACAAATTGCTGAAAGCAATGTTCCCTCAAAATAGGTGAAAGGGTAACACACAGGGGCTACATACACTCCATCTATTTTATCCCGGCATCTTCGACCGTCAAACAGTCCCTGAGACCGAAAGCTCAGGGTTCCCACTCAGAGGACCAACAGACCCAGAAAGGAAGGGCTCAGTCATCAGAGGCTGAGGGGGCTTCCAACCGGACTTCAAGGAGGGAAATCGTCACCTACACTGGTGTACAGGAACAACAGTAAATGAGCCACCTCCTTTGTATTTTTAACTGAAAAGCAAAGCAAATTGGTCATGGAAACAACACTTGAATTTAAAAGGAGAAAACTAGAATGATTTTGAATTGCCAAATGAAGGCACCATTCCACACGGACACTGTTGAAAAAAGCTGGGAGTGCTACAGATCCAAACTTACCATTTTAAAAACTTTGGCAGGTACTGCATTAGTTCGAGTAGCTTCCAGATATTCTGTCCAGGAAAATTTTTCTGGCTCAGGATAACCTGAAAAATAAATAAATATCAAATGATTACTCACTGATATTCTGATTGCCATATACTATGAGACATCTGCTAATAATAATACCCACTGTTAATTGAATGCTCACTATTCAATAGCCCCTATTAAGAACGTAAGTCTGTGATAACCTCTGAGAGGGCTGTTTCGCCCCCACTATGCTCGTGTGCACGCATTCACTGGTCCATGCATTCACTCCATGAGGGTAAGCAGGTGAACCGAGGTCGAATGGGGGTCTGAGCACTGGGCAGAGCCAGGCCACCCCCAGGAGGCCTCTTGAGATGCTTGAAAAAACTCACAATCACTGTCTGACCTCACACCATGAACTGATGACCTTTCCAACTCCTCCAATAATTCTGCATCGATTAGGGTTTTATTCTCATAATTAAATGTTTGTAATTACAATTTCCCAGGTTTGTTATTTATCATTGCAATTTTAAAATATATATTGGTATAACACGATATAAAGCACGCTATGTTTAAAAATTTCTGTCTAATTGGGTTTCTTGTTTCTCTTTATGCTTGTGTTATTTTATTCCTAATTACATTTGCTAGAGGTCTGTCTATATTACTGTGTTGTTTTCTTTTTCCTTTCAAGAAATGAGTACTTAGACTCACCCATCAGATCTATTGTTTTCTTTTGTCTTTCCTAACTATTTCGTTTGCTGTTTTTAGTCTTATCACCTCTTTCCTCATATTTCCTTTAGGTTTGTTTTATAGTTGTCTTGCCAAACTGAATTATAAACATAATTATTTTTATTTCTTTAAAAATAATATAAGCATTTAAGGCTATGAATTTACCACTGCTGTCCCTCAATACAGCTTTAGACATCCGGACAAACTTTTAGGAAATATTTATCTTTCTCACTTTTACTTTCTAAAAAAACAATTATAATGTGTAATTGTCATCTTGATTTAATCACTGGCCAAATATTTAAGTGACAGCCCAAGTGGTTAATTTTTGAAGTTGTTTAAAATATTAATAATAATTTCCAGTTTACCACATGGTAGTTTCAGAATATCACATGGTCCGTACAATTCCTATTTGGGAGACTTTAAGATTTCTTCTTGGTATAACACAGGATCAACAGTTAAAAAGTATTTAAAGTATATATCAATACATACACACAGATATGTTTTAAGGTGTAATATCAATATGCATTAATTCAATCTAAATAGCTGTATTACTCAAAAATCTGTTTATTTCTTACTTAAGCAAAAAGCCTGAAGCAATATGCAGGAATCTCTAAAATAAATTTTCTGTACAGTTTTCCAGTACTTCTGATAATTTTTTTGTTCACATTTAAATGTTTTGCCAAAATAAAATATATTTTTAAAAAATATACAAATCAAGTGGACAGATTGAGAAATTGTCATAAACTCTCCCACGTAACCAGAACATGGGACACCCCGTCCCCATCCTGCCCCCGTCTGGTCACGGCCCCACTTTCCTCAAAGGGAGCCACCTGTTCTGGCTTCTGCCCTCTGAGATGAGCTCTGCCCATTCCCTTTTCTCCTTGTATGAATGGAATCACACAGCCTGTGCTCATCTGTGGTCCTGGGCTTTTGCTCAGTAGTCTGGCTTCGAGGTTCTGTAGACTGCTGTGTGAGGGTTGTTCATTTTCACTGCTGCATAGTACTCCATTCAGGGGTATCTCACAATTTATTCATCCTTTCTACTGGTGATGGTCATCTGAGGAGTTTTAATTTGGGGGCTATCACAGAAAGTGCTGTTACAAATATTCTAGCGTGTTTTTTGCAGGGACCAGAAGTATACATTTCTGTTGGAATGCATCCAGGAGTAAAACTGCAGGATCTTGGGGTATTTTGCATCACATGTTGACCTTATAATGTTTAACATACAAAAGCATATGTAATATTCAATAGTAACTGCACTTTTTATTTAATACAGAGAAATTTTACCTTTTGGACACATTTATTGCATTTTGCCTCAAATTCTCCTTTTTACTAAAAATTAAATTGTATGCCATTTGGTTATTTTCTGTTTATGTTTGTCTGATAAGATTTTGCCCATCTTTATCACTTTTATATTATTTTGTTTCAGGTGTATCTGTTAAACACCTCCTAAGTGGATTTTAAAAAACATTTACATTTACTTTCATAACAGGTTTGCTTTACCTAACTTCTGTAAACACATTTAAGCTGGACTTTTTTAAAAGAAAAAAACTCTTTTAGGATTTCTTTTGATTATTGTCCTTCTCTATGTGAGTTATGTTACGTAACTTACGTTTCAATAATTATTTCTGCAGTTGCATTTACCTTTATAGCTCATATGTTTAAAAACCGTCCAAACTCATTCCTTGTATCCTGGGCCTCCACATTCCTGTGTGGGTTCTGAATCTGCCCCTTCAGCATTGGCTCCTCTCTGCCTGCTCCAGGTTCCTGGCCCAGGGACCTGACCAGCAGATTCAGGGCAACGGTGACAAAGGAAACCAGCGTGTGGTGGGTTGAGGGAGGAATGCATGGTGCACAAGAGAGGAAGCAACTAGTCCTGCCCCGAGAAACCCAGCTGCTGTTACGAGAGGGACAATCCCACCCTGATTTACGTGATCAATACGTGAAAATAAGAGACTATGGCTATTTTAAGTGATTCTTAAGTACTCACTGCCTCTGTGCGACTCTCTAGAAATGAGCTATGCACGTGCAAAAAAGAGGAAACACGTGCATTAGGTCTATCTTCCCTGTTCAGTGAACCCAAGGAAGAAAAGAGCGTCTTCCGGCCCCGGGAGTCTTGCAAACACCACCCATTCCCACTGTCCTCCTCCTGGCCCAGCCCTGAGCCAGCCGGCGCACCGCAATGAAGAGCAGCCCCCGCTCGCTGCAACTAGAGAAAGCCCGCATGCAGCAACGAAGACCCAACACAGCCATAAATAAGTAAATAAATTTATTAAAAAGAAAAGAAAACCTTGTCTAACTGGCTTCCATTTACTGGTAATGCCGTAATGCCCGCTCCACCCACACTGATTCATTTATTCCTCACATACACCTTTTTCTCCTCATTTTACAGATGAGGCTCAGGGAGCTTGAGCAGTTCACTCAGTGTTGTACAGTTAGGATGCAGAGGAAATGGGATTTGAAGAGTGATGTCTCATTCAGTTGCCCACATCCTTCATCACTGCTCCCCCAGTATTCTAGGGCGTCCATCCTCCAGGCCTCAGGACGGTGGGGCGAGCTCCCCCTGGAGGCCAAGGTGCAGGATCACGGGGAGGGGATGCGGGTGGAGGACGGAAGACAGGGCTACAGGAGTCAGTGTGTTTATTCACAGCCCACCGCATCCCGCACTATTTAGAGTCTGAAATGTCAGGAAAGGGCAACACTGGGAGAAAACCGGGCACAGGTGTGGCAGACCTGAGGGAGGGGACCAGGGATCACACACAGGGTGTAGCCGGGTGCTTAGGACCTCCCCGTGGGGAGAAGAGGGAGAGAGCGGGAAAAGGGTCCTCGGGCAGATGACAGCCTAGGGGGATGGCGTGCGGAGGAGATTAGGGCTCAGGGGCCCTTTCCGAAGGCTGAGGACCACCTCCGGAGAAGCCGTGGGGCTCCTCCTGGAAAGGGCGACGCCCGCCTCCTTCCTGGTGTCAGGAAGCTAGGGGGACAGAGGTCAATTCCAGAGCTTTGAGTTCAAGAGATCTAAAGTCAAGAAAAGCCCTTAAAGAGGATACACACTCAGGGAAACTCAAGGCCAAACCAAGGGAAGCATAAGTGAAAACTAAATCGTGTCATTCCAAGGGCTGCCAGCATCACTCAGGAAAGAAGCAGGTCCTCACCCGACCCCAGGCCCTGCACAGCCGGCCTCCCCTCTGCTGCCACCGGACGCCACGGCCTCCTCCCCCTCGAGCTCTCCCCCCCCCCAAGGAGACGCCCCCCACCGCCTCCCCACTCCCCAGATACCCCCCTCCTCTAAGCTGCTATTCCAGTGTCACGACCTCCTGAGACAGGCCGTGCCCCTCCCCACTGCATCACCCGCCCTATTCTTCTCCACAGCACTGACCCCCTAACTATTCATATTTTGCACGTTTCTCTTGCCCATTAGAATATTACTGACTTCTGACAGAAATTTATTCACGTCACTGCTATTTTCTCTGAGCCTAGAACAGTGCTGTCATTATCACGCAATAACTATTTGGTAAATATCTGTTAAATGAATGAAATGCATTTCCTGAGAAGTCTGCATTGAATACTGCGGTGACTGGAGCTGGTACGACGCTGCTTTCCCGCTGGCGCTGCTGGGATTCTGAGGCACCGTTAGGACAGGATGATGCTCCTGAATCATCCCTGGCTCAGCTCCCAAGCAGCACTGCAGCCTGGACAGAGCCCAGGCAAGGCATCTGATTTGTGGTATCTGTACGGGCAAATAGCACTCCTCAACTTTCCACGTAAGAAAGGCCAGCTGAAGGGTGAGACTGGTTACAGGCTCTTCTTACAACAACAGCCTAAATCAAAACATAATTCTGCCACCAGATCCTTCCTTCTAAAGAACCGGGATCATGAATAAATAGCACAAGTCCTTACGTTCCTGACCTTCTGGTCTGGGTAACCTGTCCCATGGAAGCAAGACAACAATAGTTATACCAGGAGCCAATTCCGGAACCAAAAACCATTGGTGTCCCAGGACAAGCAATTTTTAAGTAATGGACAATAGTGCTGTTTAACAACCAACAATAAACAGGGATCTGCTAAGAGTCTTACCAAGAAGAATGGACAGAACATTGACCATAAATACATGCTGGAAGGACTTAAGAGTCCTCTTCATCTAACTCTTCATTTTACTGATGAGGAAAGTGAGACCTCGTATTTTAAGTGACATGTCAAAGGCAAGACAACTAATAATGAAGCCAAAGCTCGAGCCCAGGTCTCCTGACCTGCAATTTACAGAGATCAAGACCTGCAGAGAGCTGCTCTGAGGCCCAGTGATGCTTTGCAGGCTGCCGGGCACTGGGCAGGAGAAAGCACCAGCATCAGCAGGCAATGAGGGCCGGACCACCAGAACCAGGGAAGCCTGAGTGGGTTTCGCCATCATTCTGAGAGACTGATTCAGGCAGCGCTCACAAGGCAGAGCAGGGACTTGTCCAGGCTCCGGGCCTCCCAATGGTAGAGACTGAGAAAAGCCACCACTGACTGGGACCTTCCCTCTGGTTCTGCACACAGAGGGGCCAGTTATGAAAACCATCCTAACACTGCATGACCACCAAGCATCCTGGGTCAGACACTGTACACCACTGACCACCAGACGTGAGGACAATCACGGTTAAGCCTACTTCAGGTTCCCCCAATTTGGTTTTCAAAAGACACATCGAAACTCACCTCACATTGACCGTACCTTAGATGCCAGAAGTCCTGGACTCTCATTCAGCTCATTACAATTAAAGTTAAAATATCCTTTCTGGCCAAAGAATACAAATTAGACTCCCTAATATTTAAAACAGGACATCAGAACTGCTACTTGGTCGTCACTCACATGCTAAAGCACCCGGAGAACTCTTGGGTCTACAGTGTGGACGAGCAGCACCTCAAGCATGTGTCAGAGAGCTCATTTTGCTCAAATTATGGCTGAGAGGAACTGTTTTCAGCATAGACTGAGGAAAGAGAGATCACGGGAAGCAACCCATCTGTGCCACCCTGGCCAAGCTCCCAGCAGACTTGTCTTCAAAAAGCCCATGGCTCCCACAGCACCTAATGCAGCCCAGGCATTCGAGATGGGGTTAATCACCTCTTTCTCTGTCTCACTCCCTCTGTCTGTCTCTCAGTAGCTAACATGATAGAAAAACACATTGTTTATTTCGCTCCTATTTTTCTCTCAATGTCACTAACTACATAATATTTCACTGAGTAATATTCTATGACTAACATAATGACCCTTGTACGTTATGTCTTTACCATTCTTTGTTACTAGTTTCTAGCGGTACCTCACTCTTCCCAGGCACTTAATTAGTTTTTCTCTGAACTCTCACCTTCCTTATGCCAGTAGAATCTATCTACAGGAAAGAGTACAATGCCATTTAAAATATAGTAATTCTTTGTTTACCCAAAACAAGTTAACAGTTAATGTTGCAATTAAATAAAAGATTTATTTATACTGTTAAATTTTGCTAATGTAATTTTAGCTTTATAAATTATGAAGTAAACTTAAGTAGTTATTTGGTATCAGAACATAGCTTGCTAAATATTTCTATGTGCTCCTCAAACATCTAGAATATTTGCTAATAAGTATGTCCAGCCAACTGATTCTGGGGAATCTAAAGAAACAAACTGCTGTTATTCCTACAAAGTACATTCCATCATCTCCCAAGTTATCAATCATTATAGCTTTATTTCTGAAAATAAACTTGCATTTAGCATTTGTTCACAACAAGTTTGAGTGCTAGACTTCCAACTTAAAAATGTAGAACATTTAGCTCTGCTCACTTCTAAATGCCACCAAAGTATCAATAAAGGCATTTTTATCTTTTTTTTTTTTTTTTGCAGTACGCGGGCCTCTCACTGTTGTGGCCTCTCCCGTTGCGGAGCACAGGCTCTGGACGCACAGGCTCAGTGGCCATGGCTCACGGGCCTAGTGGCTCCATGGCATGTGGGATCTTCCCAGACCGGGGCACGAACCCGTTTCCCCTGCATTGGCAGGCGGACTCTCAACCACTGCACCACCAGGGAAGCCCTAATAAAGGCATTTTTAAATGAACACTTATCAACAGAGAAAATACTGAATTAATTTTGATACAACACATCGTGGAATATTATGTAGGCTTTATAAAGAATTAGAACTATATAACAAATGAGTTGGAAGAGATTTGCCATGAGACATAGTTGAGCAACATAAAAAAAGATGGAAAAAGATGTACATAATATAAGCCCATTTTTATACCACAAGCAATAATCTAAAAAAAGACATGGGTTCATGAACATACGAGTGTCTGAGTGTGCATATGTGTGTGTATATGCAATGATATGGGAATTAGCAAAATATGCATAGCACAGAATGGCTAATTGTTCATTTCCCTCTTGGGAAAATAGCTGAACTACATTTCCTTTACTCCCACGCATTTGAATGCAGTTATGTAACAGTTCTGGCCAATGCATGTGGGTAGAAATGATTGTAACAAGCTGCTTCTGAGTTTGGCGCCAAACCCCTCTCATGTGTAACCATCAGTCCTCTTTCCAATCTCAGGTCAGACAGAAAGATTCCCAAGGACCTGGGGGAGCCCCAATCCCAGAGTAATTAAATGGAACAGAACTAACCCCTATCAACCATTACTGTACTATGACAGGAGCAAGAAATCAATTCTTAATGTGTTAAGGCACTAAAATTTATGAAGTGGTTTGATATGCTAGTTAGCTCATGGTAATTAACATGGAGGGATTACCACCAACTGCTATGGGGTTGGCCAAAAAATTCACTAGGGTTTTTGTAACGTCTTCCAGAAAAACCCGAACAGACTTTTTGGCCAACCCAATACCCACTTGGGGAGAGTAACTCGGGTGGAAGGAGAAATGAACATAGAAAGAAAGTATAAATAAAATGTAGGTTATACAAAAAAATTTAATAAAACTAATACAAGGACATAAAGTCACAATGACAACAGGTAAAAAGCCAAAAGCAGATGAGAACTGTCAACAAAAATTTCTGGAAGCGTGAAAAGGAAATAAGTGAATGAAAACTGATTTAACATTCAGTAACTAAGAATGAAAAACATAAATCTGTTACAGAGAAATGCCAGTAGGGAGCAAGTTAATTTACATTATAGAACCCTGGAAAGCTGATTAAAGACATGAATGCTAAGACCTGAAACCTTAAAACTCCTAGAAGAAAACATAGGCAGTAAGCTCCTTGACATTGGTCCTGGTGATGATTTTCTGGATTTGATACAAAAAGCAAAGGCAACGAAAGCAAAAATAAATGAGTGGGACTATATCAAACTAAAATGCTTATGCACAGCAAAGAAAACTATCAACAAAATGAGAAGACAACCTACTGAACGAGAGAAAATGTTTGCAAATCATTTATCTGATAAGGGGTTAATATCCAAAATATATAAAGAACTCATACAACTCAACAGCAAAAAAACAAATTTTAAGATCTTCACAGAAAATTTGTGCCTATATTTTGAGAGATCTGGTCTTGTTCCTTTTTTTTTTTCTTTCTTTTTAATGTCTGAATTTTCTAATATTGTTGTTGGAAGAAAAAAACTATAAAACTATGTGGAGAGTAATCTAGAAGTATTTACCTAATGCTTAAAAATTATTTCCAGGGACTTCCCTGGTGGCACAGTGGTTAAGAATCCGCCTGCCAGTGCAGGAGACACGGGTTTGAGCCCTGGTCCGGGAAGATCCCACATGCCGCCCACCTGAGGCGAAGAAACAGTAACATAAAACAGTATGGCACCTTGTAGCAAATGGCCACAGAAAGCTGTTCCGCAGTTAGCAAACTATGCAAGTTAATTCTTTTTCTGCTTTGGAAGGCTTTTTGCTATTGCATTAAAATGCATTTACTGTAGAACACAATATTTACAAGAAAAGAGAGCCTTGCTAGGTCAGGAACCCAATTTATTTCCGTGGCCCATCAATTCCCAGAGCCCTGAGGACCACAAGAAACTCTGAATAAAGAGCTCGTGTAGGTCTGCTTAGTCAGTCACCTGCCAAATCAAGTAAGCAGCAATTCTAAAGAGCCTCACCCCTCCCCAGCCCCAGACCCACAGCCCTGGTTAAGGCCCACGTTCCTTATTTTCACGTACAGTGAATCTCCCTAGTGGCCGTCCCAGCCTCCTTTCTAATCTGGCCTACTCTTGCCAAATAAATGCTTAACCATAGTTACATCAGAGATTTGACTATCAACTCCTCACTCCAGCTTTTAAAGATCTTTCATAAAACGGCCTTGATCTACCCATCCTACTAATTCCTGACAAGTATCCCAAAACTGAAGTGAAATCCATTTTGGACTCCTGCCTTCCAGAACGGTAAGATAGGAAACCTGTACTGCTTTAAGCCACAGACTTCATGGTAATTTGTTATGGGGCAGTATACCTTCATATAATCTTCTCAGTGAAGCACGTCTTTCCCTTTCTGGCCAGGTGTTACCTCTGACTAATTTCACTGCTATCATCTATAACAATATTTATAAACTCACCAAACAGGCCCCAGTAGACTGTCAGCTCCTTGAGGTCAAGAAAGGCTGCTCACCAGCCTTTCCATCCCACCCTCCCCCGACTAAGGTCCTACATAATGATAGTAACAGATTATAAAAACTGAATAAATAAATCATGGGGAGCACAAGTCAACTAATAAATATAGAAGGAATAATGAAATTAGAAAAGCACCATTTGGCAAATATCACATTAGTAACTAATTCATCTCATGAACATCAACAGATGCTAAAAACTAGTGGGTGACAGTTTGAAGAGGAACAGAGTACTTCCATAATCTCAAGTCACTCTCCAGCAAATACATCTTAACTACAAAAGGAAAAAGAGTAATTTTCCAGTGGAGAAGCTTGCCACACACCACTGTAATCAAGTGACCGAGGTCAACGTCGACAGCAAAGGGGCCGTGAAATCGTGCACCACCTGAGCGGATGCCGTGAGAACTGAGCAATGCTTCTGGGACACTCCTCCCCAGGTGCAGAACCCACATCCACTACATCAGACAAGCCCAAGGTGAGAAGCATGTTACAGAACAACCGGCCTGTACTCCACCAAAGTGTCAAGTTCTTAAGAGTCAAGGCCAAGACTGAAGAACCACTGCAGATTGAGGGACACTAAAGAGACACGAAAAGTAAGCACAACCTGTGAGCCTGGATTAAATCTGTTTTTCTGTTTGCTTATTTGTTTTTTTCATAAAGGACATTATTGGGTGACGGGCAAAGCGTGCATCTTGGCAACTTAATCTCAACTGATTTGGCAAAGGAGGAGGATTTTTTTTTTGTTATTGACTCTTCTGAATCTTAAAAATTATTTCATATTTTAAATAAAGTAAAAACATTTACAAATCACTAATCAGTGTGAGCCTAATGTTCTACGTCACTTCTCACCTCCTCTTCCCCCTCCCCCAACCCCTACCCTGAAGCCCAGCACGCTGCTCATAACACCGATAATTCCTAAATTTGCCAGGAACTTCCTGCCATCTTACTTTCGTGCATACTGTTCCTTCTACAGAATATTCTCTTCCACCCCATTTCTCACATCCTTCAAAGACTAATGCAAACACTGCTTCCAATGTGAAGACACCCATGTATGAGGTTAGGATTGACCTCTCCCTCTCCTGTGTTCCTGAAAGCTTTCCTTCCATTACCATCAGAAGCTCATGTGCATCAGACCTCACGCAGGGTGGTGAAGGAGAAAGGGCAAGGGAGTTCTAGAGACCAGCTAACAGGGCGTGCTCCCAAACCCCCAGCCCGCCACGTGAGAGGTCTAGGGCCCGTGGCCTGACCTCTCTATACCTCAGTTCTTCAACTATGAAACTGAAATCACTGACAAAAGCTTACAAAGTTGCCATGAAAACAGATAAATGTGTGAAACTGAAATGGAGCAGGACCTTGGGCAGGTCCTTGCCTGCCCATGTCCTCAGCCTGCCTTTTGTCTGTGGCAAAACTCTAGGCAAAGAATAAGTTTAATCAGAGAAGTGAGAAAATGCAGAAGCAGAGGAAAACAGTTAAAGGAGACCAAATAGGGCTTCCCTGGTGGCGCAGTGGTTGAGATTCCGCCTGCCGATGCAGGGGGCACGGGTTCGTGCCCCGGTCCGGGAGGATCCCACATGCCGCGGAGCGGCTGGGCCCGTAAGCCATGGCCGCTGAGCCTGTGCGTCCGGAGCCCATGCTCCGCAACGGGAGAGGCCACAGTGGTGAGAGGCCCGCATACCGCAAAAAAAAAAAAAAAAAAAAAAAAAAAAAGGAGACCAAATAATAATAGCTTAGTCATTAAGCACAGTCAAGGACCTTCAGTTCCTCCTTAAGGGCTATAGATAATATTCTTAGCCATCTCCTGTGAGCCGTTTTGCAGATACTGAAGCCCCACCAGGTGGAGGAGGATGACGACATGAGGACTAAACTGAAGCTGTGACATAAGCTGCTCCGCTTCACACAATTCCGAGAACTGGCCTCAAAGAAATGGGAACAAACCTTGGAACTAAAGATTAACTGCACTTAAAACAACCAAGATGATGCTGATCAGACCACCACGTGACTGATTTCAAGATGCCTGTCAGAGCTGCCTGTGCTGTCCTGCTCCCTCCCTCTGCCTATACAGCCCTGAAACCCCCCTTTAAAAGCCCCTGCCCCTGAACAGCCATCAGGAGTTGGTTCTCGGACAGGAGTCCACCCTCTCCCCCGGTTGCTGGCCTCCAAAATAAAGCAAGCTTTCCTTTCCTACCAACACCTGTCTCTTGAGAATTGGCTTTTGAGCGGCGAGCAGCCAGACCTGGGTTCGCTACCAACATCATATTGGGCATTCAAGAAAAATGAGACCCAAGATGAGATTCCACTTCACAGTCACTGTGATGATATAAACAAAACACAGACAGCAAGTGTGGAGGAACGCGGAGGAACTGTAACCCTCACACACTACTGATGGGTATTAAAACAGAGCAGCTCCTGTGGTGAAGAGTCAGTAAGTAATTATTCACTAACTACTCAGTAAGGCAAATGTAGAATTACTATATGACCCAGCAATTTCACTCCTAAGTATATATACCCAAGAGAACTGAAAACATGTTCAAGCAAAAACTCATACACAGATATTCACAGCAGCAGTATCTGAAATAGTCAAAAAGTGAAAACAACCCAAATGCCCATCAACTGACGAATGAATAAACAAATTGTGGTTTATCTACACAATGAATATTATTTGAAACTAAAAAGAAACAATGTACTCATACATGCTGCAACATGGATGAACTCTAAAATCATTATGCTGAGTGAAAGAAGCCAGACACAAAAGGCCACATATCATATGATTCTATTTACATGAAATATTCAGAAGAGGCAAGACAAAGAGTAGATTAATGGTGTCCAAATGCTGCAGGGAATGGAGGGTGGGGATAACAGCTAAGTGGCTCAGGGTTTCTTTCTGGGGTGACGGAAACTTTCTAAAATTGATCGTGGTGATGGTTACACAACTCTGTAAATATGTTAAAAAAAAAACACTGAATCTTACACTTTAAATGGATGATCTGTATAGTATGTGAATTAGATCTCAATAAAGTTTTTACAAAAATATAAACAGATCCCTTCCTTCAGGGCAAGAATTGTGTTTTATTCTTACTTGGTTCTCCACCTTCTGTAAACACAGAAGTCACTGTGGAGATGATGTTTGCTGAACTGAATCTGAGTTCAGTTGACAGCAGATTTGGAGAGGATCTCAGTGCAGGACACCACCCCTCAGGGGGACGTGGTCCCGCTGTCAGTCAACAGGGTCCGCAGGGCTCCCCGTCCACCTGCCCAGATTGAGCGGGAAGCTCGTTGGGGTGGAGGCTCCTGTCGCTGACTACAGAACAGACTTTCACACATACAAGACTGTTGAAAAAAACCACTGTTTTAACTGGTAAACAAGTCACTGAGCAATAAAGTGTACTGGAAACTTTGTATACATACAAAGCAATCAGAGTTACTTTTAAAATAGCAATACCATTCAAAAGAACTAGAAAAGAAAAAAAGGTAACTTTTAGCTAACAATCTATTAATGTTCTTTAATAGACCAATCTAATTTTTAATTGTACAGAGTTGGCTATATGATGTACTACCTAAAACTATGCTACTAGGAGATTTTACTTCAACAAAAGGATGAGATTTACCCCTATTTGTTAGGAGGTGACTGTTAACTGGACATGGCCTGCCCTTCACCAGATGAAGATCAGAACCTCACTATGAAGCCCGGCAAGCCGTCTGGACAGGGACTTTTCCTCCTCAAATGTAACATCTGTATTATCAGGGTTTTCTATGCACCTACCTAACACTTTTTTGTCATTTTGTGACTTTGACTAAAATCCCAGCAGATTGCATCTTCTGAAGGAATAGAGGGCCCTGCCATATTTTTTAGTCCTTGTAGCAAGATACTGAGTAGAATACGTAACACCTTGGATTAAACTTACATCAGCAAAATAACAACTTTACAATTTATAGGTCACATGTTTCAAAAAGTAATCTTTTTTTCTCTTTCTCTGAAGAAGTTCTTTTAACGGGAATCTATGAGAATGTGAGTGCATACCAGGGGTAACTGTACAGATCAGCACATGCTGTTCCACTTTCAAGAGCCTTAATCGCTCTCAGAAGTACAATTACACGCACACACACAAGCTATGACGAACATAGCAAATACATTTTTTCTGATATGTAATTACAACCATAAAATAAAATTTAATGTAAAAATCTATAGGCATAAATGATGTGTAAAACACAAATTCACTTTAAGTAAAATAACTTAAGTAAAAAAAAAGGAACCAAATTACTAACAGAAACAAATCATCCAAACAATGTTAATTTCTTATCTTTTCCTATAAACTCTGAATATACATATACAGATATAAAATATATATGACAGATAATATATATAAAATACAATACATAACATATATGTGTATTTCAAGCAGTTCTAGCTCCAGCCTTGTCGTAGGGGAGAGAATATCTGAAGATTATGTGGGTTGGTAGGTTTTTCTTTTAAAATCTAATGTTTAATTCCCACTTGTGAACTATCTGAGTGCACAGCATTCTATTATCCTGCCTCAGGGCTCCTTCTACCCCATGGCCTCAAACCTCTCCTCTCTTGTGCATCTAACCAGGGACTAACATCTCTGGTGCACTCGTGCTTTCCCACAAACCTAGAGATCAGCATGATCACAACTCATCACGAGCTTTAAGCAATTTTGTTTATCACCCAGCTTTAATTGCCTTCACCCAATTTTTACTCACAGCTCCTTTGCATATATTTTCATTACACTCCACTCTCTTGATCATACCTTGATTAAGTGGCTAATCTGCTTGAATTTTCATTTTACATTTACTTCCCAAACCAAATGGGAAGCTTTCCGGCATTCAGTGAAGGCCACTGTGCAGGGTCAATACCCTGCAGCACCATAAGAGGGGACCCCTTTCTAACATGGTTGAGTCCCCACTGAATACGAGTAATCATATGGTGGATTAAGGTTTTAAATAACCAAACTTCTTGACTTATTGTTCATCCTGTTTTTCCTTAGCACTCAGAGCAGCTTTAGATACTCTAACAGGAATAAAAACATTTTAAAAGAGTAGATGACTTTGGGACTTCCCTGGTGGCGCAATGGATAAGACTCCATGCTCCCAATGCAGGCGGCCTGGGTTTGACCCTTGGTCAGGGAACTAGATCCCACATGTATGCTGCAACTAAGAGTCCGCGTGCCACAACTAAGGAGCCCTGGAACCGCAACTAAGGAGACTGCCTGCCACAACTAAGACCTGGTGCAACCAAATAAATAAATAAATATTTTTTAAAGTAATGCATTAAAAAAAAAAGAGTACATGATTTTATGAGTACAGACACAAAATTCCTCAATAAAATATTAGCTAACCAAGTAGTGCAGCAACATGTAAGAAAAAATATATTTATACACACACACACACACACACACACACACGACATTTATCCCAAGAAGACAAGATTGTTTCAACATATAGAAAGCAATAAATATAATAAAACCATATTAACAGAATACAGGACGACCCTTTCATGATAAAACAACTAGGAACAGAGGGGACCTTCCTCAATCTGATAAAGGGCATCCACGAAAAGCTCACAGCAAACATCATGTTTAATGTGCGAAGACGAAGTGTTCCCCTAGGATCAGGAACAAGAAAAGCATGTCTGATCCTGCCACTATTGTTCAACATGCACTGGGAGGTCTAGACAGAGGATTCAGGAAAGAAAGAAAACGTATTCAGACCAGAAAGGAAGAAGTGAAAGTATCTTTACTTATAGATGACATAATTTTGCATATAGAAAATCCTAAGGAACACACACACACACACACACACACACACACACACACAACTATTAGAGCAAATAAATGAATTCAGAGTATAAGGTCATTGCACAAAAATCATTGTATTTCTACAAAGTAGCAATGAACAATCCAAAGATGAAATTAAGAAAACAATTCCATTTACAGCATTTAAAAGAACAGGCCAAAGACATGACAAGAAAACAACAGACCAATACCCCTTATGAATACAGATACAAAAGTTCTTAACAGAACTGTAGCAAACTGAACTCAACAGCACATTAGAAGGATTATACACCATGAAACAAAGGGGAAGAAAGTCCCACACAATCTTCTCAATAGATGCAGAAAAAGCACTGTACAGAATTCAACACCCTTTTATGATAAAAATGCTCAGAAAACTAGGAGTAAAAGGGAGCTTCCTTAATATGATATGGGGCATTTATGAAAAACCCACAGCTAATATCATACTTGATAGTGAGAGACCGAAATCTTTTCACCCTAAGACTAGGAAAAAGACAAGAATGCCTACTTTTACCGCTACATTCAATACTGTACTGGAAGTCCTAGCTAGCATAATTAGGCAAGACACAAAATTAAAGGCATTCAAATTAGAAATATGAATTTTTTGGAACTTTACTATTTTGATAGACTACACAATTCTATATGAAAAAATCCCATAGCATCCACACAAAAAACCTACTAGAGCTAATAAACAAATTCAGCAAAATTGCAGACTGTGAAATCATTTGTGTTTCTTTATGCCAGAAATAAAAAAAAAATTCCAAAAATAAATAAATAAAACAATTCCATTTACAACAGCATCCAAAAGAATAAAATACCAATAAATTTAACCAAGGAGGTAAAAGACCTGTACACCCAAAACTAAAAAATACTGCTGACAGAAATGAAAGAAGGTCTAAGTAGGTGAAAAGACATTCCATGTTCATGGATTAGAAAACTTAATACTGTTAAGATGGCAACACTCCCTAAAGCAGTCTACATTGAACATAACCCTTATCAAAATCCCAATAGTCATTTCTCCAGAAATGGAAAAGCCAATCCTCAAATTCATAAAGAACTGCAAGGGGCCGCAAATAGCCAAAGCAATCTTGAAAAAGAAGAACAAAGTTGGAGGGTTCACATTTCCAGATTTCAAAACTGACTAAAAAGCTACAGTGGTCAAAACAGCATGGCAGGGGGCTTCCCTGGTGGCGCAGTGGTTGAGGGTCCACCTGCCAGTGCAGGGAACACGGGTTTGTGCCCCAGTCTGGGAGGATCCCACGTGCCACGGAGCGGCTGGGCCTGTGAGCCATGGCCGCTGGGCCTGCACGTCCGGAGCCTGTGCTCCACAGCGGGAGGGGCCGCGACGGTGAGAGGCCCGCATACCGCAAAAAACAAAAACAAAAACAAAAACAAAAAACAGCATGGTACATATTAGCTAATGCAATAAGACAAGTAAAGGAAATAAACGATATATTGACTGGGAAGAAAGAAATATAACTTGTTCACAGAGGCGTAGAATATCCAAAAGCATCAACAAAAAAACTCCAAGAACCAATAAGTGATTATAACAAGGTTGCAGGATACAAGGTTAACATATAAAATTCAACTGCTTTCCTATATACCAGCAATGAACAAGTGAAATTTGAAATTTAAAACACAATACCATATACATTAGCACTCAAAATAACAGAATAGTTATAAAATCTAGCAAAATATATGTAAGATCTATATGAGAAAAACCACAAAATGCCACTGAAATAAATCAAAGAACTAAATAAATGGAGAGAGATTCCATTTCTGTAATGAGAAAACAGATAAATAACAAGAAAGTCCCTATGTCAGTGTTTAGCTGAGCCACTAAGTTGGCTTGGTGAAGGGGTCTGGCAAGTCTAGGCCCTCATTATTAATTCTCACTTCTTAGGTTTCTACATTTCTTACACTTAACTCCAAAGTTAAGTATATTTAATAACCTAATGGTCAATTAATGAATTAACATTGGTAATAAGTTAAATTACATAGGGGGAAATAGCTAGTTTTAAAAGTCAGTTCACAGTGATTGCACTCATTTCGTTGGATAAAAAAATAGCACTTTTTTTAAATGGTTGCCTAATATGTCTTTATAAACACAGTCCATTTGCATTATGGGAAAGGATGTGCAGATTTCAGACATCTGGGTCCCTTGATGGTCCACAGAATCTTGCACGATATTTTTATCATACACGTTGTATTGAAATGTGGTGTCCATAAACAAAAATAAGAATGGGCAGTGCCACTCACACAGAGATGACTTCAAAGAGAACCCAGCCAGTCCACTCACCTTGGGGTGCTATCAGAGTTCTTCCATGCTCCTGACACCAACCAACTGGCTGAACATAAGGACTATTGACGTCACACCTGCAAAAACAGGATTCTATTTTAGATCCCATATTAACACCAGAGAAAGAATCCAAGAGTAATGTTCATTCTAGATATTAAGAGATGACATGGAAAATACTACGGCATAGCTAAAATATTTTATAGCCTAAGAGAAACAGAAGTAATTTTAGTTCTATATTTTGTAAGCTGAGTGGCCAAACTTCTCTTTTACATAACCTTCTTGAAATTTAAAAGTATTTCTTTTAAAAGCGTTTGACTAGGACCTGAACTGCCAGTGATCTCCCCAGAGAGTGAACATTTTAATAAACCCCTTCTACCACTTCTTGCTAGCAGCAAGGGAAAATATTAATAGGCCAGTCCAAATTTTAATAAGACGGGCCAGACTCCACATGCCCACAATTTCCTCCCTCTCCTTTTCAGGAACCCAGACTATACTACCTAAGACACATACAGCAATTAATCCATGCTCTTCTTCTTAGTTCAAAGAAGAAAACAGCCCCCCTCCTCCCACCGTGCACATGAAGAATCACAGCCTCAGGCGGGGACTTGTCAATTATTCAGGATATGCTCTTAAGAAATGCCACAAAAATTATTTTTGCCGTGCCCTCTTCCATATTTCAGGTTTTCACCCAGAAAATCCTTTTAACTCATGCAATGTTAGTTTAATGGCATCGTGAGCATACATTCTCTCTGCTCTTCACAGGCTTTCAAATAATTCACTCCATTCTCCCTGAATCTTCCCTTTTAAAAATATGACAGTCTGAGTTCAACATTTTTCAGGAAAAAGTAATACTGCAAGTTCTTAACTTCCTCTTTACAGAAATGCTTCCCTTACAAACTAGACACAATATAGTGGACTGCCCTGAACTGGTCACGTTATTTCAGATGAGGCCTCATTAGGCAACCTCTCAGAGATGAAAAAAAAAACTTTCTCGGTTCTTTAATTCAACAGTTCACGAGGAAAAGAAGGTAGTGACAAGCCAGCCACTAGGTTCCTCATGCTCATTACTATAAGAACAGCAAGAACAGTGACAGTCATGGAATGAACATAAATTCTTAACGGCAAACACGAACACACAAAAATACAACGCAGATTGGTGTCTCACCAGTAATCGTAACTATCATCCCAACTGTCAAAATGCACTAGCAAGCGATCTCCAACAATGTCTGCTACGGTTGCCACACATACCAAGGAAGGGTTCTTCCTGTCGACAGCCTCCAGCTTCATTCCAACCTGAAATTCCTTAGGCACTGGCCCATTCTAACATGGGGAAGAGGCACAAAGAGAAACAGGACACCAAACAGGACTGAGCCACTGTCAAAACTTCTGTCATGTTTAGCATCAGAAAAGTCTACAGGGCAGCAACACTTAAACTGCAGAACGAAGCCAGCCAGTAAAAATATTCCAACAGACTGTTACCAAGTGTACATTCATAAAAAAGGAATCCCAGGAAGTGAACTTTTACTCTGTGCTTTTCTCTTTCGTTGTGCAGGTAGGTTTTATTTCCCCTTTCATCATCATTTTCCCTCTTCAGTTCATAGAATAATCTGTATTAATTTTAAAATACACTGTTTACTGAATACAGTAATATCAAATAATTTTCTCTGGTCCCCGTAGGCTTTAGATGGGTGGTATATTTCCAAATACCGCTATTTGGAAAAGTTTTAAAGATATGCTCTTTAGCACTAAAATTACCACTTATACTTTGATCAAGTGTTGAAATTAGTGGCTTTCTCAACATTTAAGGAACACATGCGCTTATCCATAAATAAATCATAGTTGAAAAAAGAACAAATGCTTTTTTTAGTACCTGCATATATTTTTTAGTATTAAAAATACTAAGGGCTATGATTTATAATAACATGACAATGATAAAGCCCCACTTTTCCTGTAGCTATAATTAGCCAGGCCTGGGATTTAGAAAATATACACACAATATCCAGGGACTAGAAGAGGGTTTTTTTCCCCTACTTCTTTACTACCTGTACTGGACCCTGATTTTTGGTTTCCTTTAGCACATTACTTTTCTTAAAGCATTTTCACATTTCTCTAACTCTCTTCCTTGATACGAGTCTGAAACATGTTGAACAGTTGTAGAACACTGATTCAAGAGCAGGACACTGAAGCCTGGGGAAGGGGGTTGGGGGGTGGGGACTGTCCTCAGGGGACACAGCCAGCAGGTCGTGGGGCCTCCCTGGCTCCAGGCTTCCCGCCCTTCCGCGGTGTGTGGCCTCACCTGGGGCCCAGAGGAGGCAGGGCTGTGACTGTTTCTCCTTCTCTCCTGAACACCTGTTAGGCTGCTGGGACACAGAGGGTGAGTGTGCTCCACCCAAATCCTCACACACCCTTCGAATCTATATGAACCGTCACCCTCTTTTTCATTACAGATAAATACAACTGGACCAGGTACAGTCAAAGTCCACCTGGCATATCAGCAGGTCTCAAAGCATCAAACTAAATTTAAACGACTAACTCACTAGAAGCAAAAAGAAACACCTTCTAAAAGGCATTTTAAATTTTAGCCAGCTTTACATATAAATGTTTCTACTCTCCCCATCTAATTATTTAATTGTATGTTTAAAAGAAAAACAAATATGCCCATAAGAAACTGACAAATCTAGTGAGAAAAGTCATAGGAAGCTAAGGATTCTTAAAAGATTAAAATAGAACAGAATACATAGTGAATTTTAAGAAATTTAAGTTGAAGTAAAAATCTGATTTATACTATGGAAGAAAATACTTACAGAATTTCTGTTTCTGAATAATTTCTTGGGAGCATTTTGCAATTTGCAGGCCTTCAAGTAATCCATCCAAACAAATTTATCTTTTCTATAACCTAAAAAAAAGTACGAATTATTCAAAATACCCACAAGATGTAACCATGTGCATAATAAATGTATCAATACTATTCTTATTCAGTTTTCTGCCATAAATTCAGATTTCTGCCAAAATCCTTTAGCAGACACAAAAGATTTATATTAAAATCTCTAAACTGTTTCAGTGCTGTTTTAATGTATGGAATTCCAAACTGTTGAGTTTGATTTCCCACCATGCATGTCATTCCCTACGAAGTTTAAAACTCATTCAAATATGGAATCAGTACCCTGGTGGCCTGACAGGAGTCTCATCTCCTGCGTCCCTCAGGCCTCCTGAAGCAGCCACGTCCCCGAGGCCAGCGTGGGCCTGATGGTAAGCAGCCCCGGGGGAGCCAGACACTGCAGGGGCAACAGAACCGCCCCCCAGGCCACGTGGCAGTTCCAGCTTTCTGCCCTTGTCTTTACGGGCTTCCCAATAAAATGCCTGACCCTCCCGTCCATGTGCCCTAAAGCAGCTCGCGTGGGGCTGGCCCAAATAACCAGGCTCAGGAAATACTCAGATTGAGTGTCACAGAACAGACGTCAAACCCCTTGCACTGGCCTTCAAGGCCACGGTGACACCTCTCACTTATCTCCTCCCTCCTGGCCCTTGCCTCTCCGCTCGCTCCAGCACTCCTGTGATTACCGGTCTGCGCCACACCCGCTGCTGGGCTCTGACACGTGCTCCTCCCCAGGGAGCCAGCTGGCTGTCTCTGTCGTGCATCCGTCCAGGCACCTGTCAGATGTCACACCCCAGGCCTGTCTTCACCTTGCTTATTGCAAGGGCAGCCCTGGGACCCCACTCAGCGCTCCATGCCTGTCGCCGCTAGACACACACCTTTCTCTCTGTTTATCCTCCTTCTCCCCTCTGGAATGAAAGCCCCGTGAAGACAGAGACGGTTTCCTTTATTCACTGCTCTGTCTCCAGGGCCTGCACACAAGAAAGGCTCCACGAACACCAACCACCCACGGGGTGAATGAGCCTGGGGCCTGTTCCAACCTCCCTGAAACCCAGCAATCTCAGAGGACCCTGCTGCCAGCCTCAGGGGTGGATCCCAGAGGATACCCTGAGCTGCTTCCTAAGAGTAAAATGACTATACAGTGACTCCAGAAGTTGCCACGGTCAGCCAGGAGTCTAACACCCAAGCAGGAGACCTTATATACAAATATGCTGGTCAAGGAAACAGGCCCACTGGCATCTCAACCTATGAATCCTCACCTCACTAGCAGGCAGCAGGTAAGAAAGGTTTCAGTCATGTCTGCCAGACCCAGTTCCTCTCCCACACAACAAAAGACAAAGATGAGATTTTTAATTCCCATCGAAAGAAAACAGTGCATTTTTCACTTTCATAGTTCCCTGTGCTCCATGATTTCTGCTTGAAACAAATGATATACAGTGAATCAAGTTTCCTCACTGTACAGCATCACTGATTAAGTGAAATATTTTATTTCAACTGTAATTTAAACATTAGTTTCTTCATTCCTTATAAAGTTTAATAGACTTTATGTAAGATAAAATGCCCTCATGAGATTTTACTTCTGCCCTATGTACCTCAGAGTATTTGACCTAAACGGTCTCTGATGCTTTTCTTTAAAGACATTTATTTATTTCTAACAGTGATATCCTTGTAGTCTTACTGCTTTTTGTGGATCAAACTTTCATTTTGAAAATCAATTCACACCAGGCTCTCTTGTTAGTATTTCATTAAAAAGCTGACTGTCCTTTCCTCCTGACTTACCCTTAGGGATGTGTAATTCATGTTTGGTCTTTTCACACCACCCTACTGGATGAATGTCAGGGGAACCAGCATTAGTCCAAAAATCATAGCAGCTTAAATAACCGTCAAAATGAAGTCTGAGACGGTAACCACACACCTGCAAAACGGAATGTTTACAATCGTTCATTAAGAGTCATGCATTTGAAGTGTACACAAAATTAACAAAATATTCATTTATTCTGTCAACACCATCAATATATATGAACCAATCCTTACATCCAAATGTCTTAAAGAACAAATTCATAGATGAATCTGGATAAGACAAATGCTGACAAACTAGACACTATCTTTCAAGTATCAAAAATTTTTCTGCAAAAAAACCTATCCTTTTACTCAGTCTAGGAATCTGAGGTCAATTTACATAACCATTAAGCGACAAGTTGTTTATTTGTTCATTCAATACCTAGCAAATATTCCTTTCAGAAACCCCATCTCCTGCTGTCTGGCTTGGATTCATACCCCAAAACAGTGTAACCTAAAGTACACAGCAAAAACCAAAATGGGTATGACCTTACTTAACCTAACATATGGATCCAGCATACTCAACAAAGAAAAACAGTCTATGAAACACATCTCCTAGACATGCTATACAAGTTCAATAACTATAATCATTCAGTAAATTAAGTGAATAGTGTTTTCTATGTTTGATGTTATTCGAAATACTGAGGTCTTTTATCAATTTAATAACATAAAATGTTTAGTAAATATTATATAAGCCATTTACTTGATCAATGGCTCCTCACCCTATATAATTTTCATAAAATTCATGTATTTATATAAATATATAATTCATAAGCATGGATTTTTTCATATACATTTCTCATTAGTTCAGATAAAACTTGAATAATTGTCTCTTTTAACAGACAAAAGCAACATTGTGGGATTCACTGATTTTTATCAACCTCAGGTGAAAACTATTTACCAATTAAATCAAGAGTTACCACTAGTAATGAGAAACTTAGAAAATTAATCTTCAGACAAGGAAAAAATGTCATTAAAGAACATACTTCACTCATCACTGAATAAAATAAATCCATAATGTACTTGGGCTTGTTTATAACACAAAGTACTGAAATTCGTCATTCTCTAGAAAATTCTTTCCTGTCACTGCAATTAGCCCAAGACAATAACACTATTTCTTACCTCAGCTACAGAAAGCACACAAAACACAGATGGATGACGGGGGTCAATGCCTTCTAATCTCATTCCAACCTGAAAACCATTTTCACGCTCCGGAAAGGACTGGTCCTACGAAATTTCATGATATAATATTAATCACCGAAATATCTTCACAGTTTGATATTAAAAAACTTGGTGTCTCTATGCACACAATCATACACGTTTGGAAGCTCAATAATATAACCAAAGAAAGAAGCCTGCTCTTGGAGATTTTGCCCTCAAAGACGGCTTGATTGGTTGTACGTTCTTTGAAATAGTTCATCTGCCAAACTTTATGTCCTGTGAACTCCCCACCTACTCCTTTTGCCCATTTTTCCTTAATGATCTGAAGGAGCTCTTCCTGTACTCTGGACACAATCCTTTGTTGATTATAATGGTTACTTAGTCCCAATCTGTGACTTACTTGGCTTTTCACATTGTTTATGATGACTGTGGAGAATTTTATTTTAACGTAATAAAATATATCAGCTATTTGCTGTACAGTTGGCACATCTAGCCCATGAAATCCCTTGCAACACTGAAGTTACATAGATATTCTCCTACTGTTATTTTATTTTTTAACATCTTTATTGGAGTATAATTGCTTTACAATGGTCTGTTAGTTTCTGCTTTATGACAAAGTGAATCAGTTATACATATACATGTGTCCCCATATCTCTTTCCTCTTGCATCTCCCTCCCTCCCACGCTCCCTATCCCACCCCTCTAGGTGGTCACAAAGTACTGAGCTAATCTCCCTGTGCTATGCGGCTGCTTCCCACTCCATCCATTTTACGTTTGGTAGTGTATATATGTCCATGCCACTTTCTCACTTTGTCCCAGCTTACCCTTCCGGCTCCCAGTATCCTCAAGTCCATTCTCTAGTAGGTCTGCATCTTTATTCCTGTCTTGCCCCTAGGTTCTTCGACCATTTTTTTTCCTTCTTTAGATTCCATATATATGTGTTAGCATACGGTATTTGTTTTTCTCTTTCTGACTTACTTCACTCTGTATGACAGTCTCTAGGTCCATCCACCTCACTGCAAATAACTCAGTTTCGTTCCTTTATATGGCTGAGTAATATTCCACTGTATGCATGTGCCACATCTTCTTTATCCATTCATCTGTTGATGGACACTTAGGTTGCTTCCATGTCCTGGCTATTGTAAATAGTGCTGCAGTGAACATTGTGGTACATGACTCTTTTTGAATTATGGTTTTCTCAGGGTATATGCTCAGTAGTGGGATTGCTGGGTCATATGGTAGTTCTATTTGTAGTTTTTTAAGGAACCTCCATACTGTTCTCCATAGTGGCTGTATCAATTTACATTCCCACCAACAGTGCAAGAGGGTTCCCTTTTCTCCACACCCTCTCCAGCATTTCTTTGTAGATTTTTTGATGATGGCCACGCTGACCAGTGTGAGATGATATCTCATTGTAGTTTTGATTTCCATTTCTCTAATGATTAATGATATTGAGCATTCTTTCATGTGTTTGTTGGCAATCTGTATATCTTCTTTGGAGAAATGTCTATTTAGGTCTTCTGCCCATTTTGGGATTGGGTTGTTGGTTTTTTTGATATTGAGCTGCATGAGTTGCTTCTATGTTTTGGAGATTAATCCTTTGTCAGTTGCTTCATTTGCAAATATTTTCTCCCATTCTGAGCATTGTCTTTTCATCTTCTTTATGGTTTCCTTTGCTGTGCAAAACCTTTTAAGTTTTTTGCTTATTTTTGTTTTTATTACCATTTCTCTAGGAGGTGGGTCAAAAAGGTTCTTGCTGTGATTTATGTCATAGAGTGTTCTGCCTATGTTTTCCTCTAAGAGTTTGATGGAGCCTGGCCTTACATTTAGGTCTTTAATCCATTTTGAGTTTATTTTTCTGTATGGTGTTAGGGAGTGTTCTAATTTCATTCTTTTACATGTAGCTGTCCAGTTTTCCCAGCACCACTTATTGAAGAGGCTGTCTTTTCTACACTGCATATTCTTGCCTCCTTTATCAAAGATAAGGTGACCATATGTATGTGGGTTTACCTCTGGGCTGTCTATCCTGTTCCATTGATCTATATTTCTGTTTTTGTGCCAGTACCATACTGTCTTGATTACTGTGGCTTTGTAGTATAGTCTGAAGTCAGGGAGCCTGATTCCTCCAGCTCCATTTTTCTTTCTCAAGATTGCTTTGGCTATTCGGGGTCTTTTGTGTTTCCATACAAATTGTGAAATTTTTTGTTCTAGTTCTGTGAAAAATGCCAGTGGTAGTTTGATAGGGATTGCATTGAATCTGTAGATTGCTTTGCGTAGTAGAGTCATTTTCACAATGTTGATTCTTCCAATCTAAGAACATGGTATATCTCTCCATCTGTTTGTAACATCTTTAATTTCTTTCATCAGTGTCTTATAATTTTCTGCATACAGTTTTTTTGTCTCCTTTGGTAGGTTTATTCCTAGATATTTTATTCTTTTTGTTGCAATGGTAAATAGGAGTGTTTTCTTAATTTCACCTTCAGATTTTTCATCATTAGTGTATAGGGATACAAGAGATTTCTGTGCATTAATTTTGTATCCTGCTACTTTACCAAATTCATTGATTAGCTCTAGTAGTTATCTGGTAGCATCTTAGGATTCTCTATGTATAGTATTATGTCATCTGCAAACAGTGACAGCTTTACTTCTTCTTTTCCGATTTGGATTACTTTTATTTGTTTTTCTTCTGATTGCTGTGGCTAAAACTTCCAAAACTATGTTGAATAATAGTGGTGAGAGTGGACATCCTTGTCTTGTTCCTGATCTTACAGGAAATGCTTTCAGTTTTTTACCACTGAGAACGATGTTGGCTGTGGGTTTGTCATATATGGCCTTTATTATGTTGAGGTAAGTTCCCTCTACGCCTACTTTCTGGAGGGTTTTTATCATAAATCGGTGTTGAATTTTGTCAAAAGGTTTTTCTGCATCTATCGAGATGATCATATGGCTTTTCTCCTTCAATTTGTTAATATGGTTTATCATGTTGATTGACTTGCATATATTGAAGAATCCTTGCATTCCTGGGATAAACCCCACTTGATCATGGTGTATGATCCTTTTAATGTGCTGTTGGATTCTGTTTGCTAGTATTTTGTTGAGAATTTTTGCATCTTTGTTCATCAGTGATATTGGCCCGTAGTTTTCTTTCTTTGTGACATCTTTGTCTGGTTTTGGTACCAGGGTGATGGTGGCCTCGTAGAATGAGTTTGGGAGTGTTCCTCCCTCTGTTATATTGTGGAAGAGTTTGAGAAGGATAGGTTTTAGCTCTTCTCTAATGTTTGATAGAATTCTTTCGCCTGTGAAAGCCATCTGGTCCTGGGCTTCTGTTTGTTGGAAGATTTTTAATCACAGTCTCAATTTCAGTGCTTGTGATTGGTCTGTTCGTATTTTCTATTTCTTCCTGGTTCAATCTCGGAAGGTTGTGCTTTTCTAAGAATTTGTCCATTTCTTCTGGGTTGTCCATTTTATTGGCATAGAGTTGCTTGTAGTAATCTCTCATGATCTTTTGTATTTCTGCAGTGTCAGTTGTTACTTCTCCTTTTTCATTTCTAATTCTATTGATTTGGGTCTTCTCCCTTTTTTTCTTGATAAGTCTGGCTAATAGTTTATCAATTTTGTTTATCTTCTCAAAGAACCAGCTTTTAGTTTTATTGATCTTTGGTATCGTTTCCTTCATTCTTTTCTCATTTATTTCTAATCTGATCTTTATGATTTCTTTCCTTCTGCTAATTTTGGGGTTTGTTTTTCTTTCTCTAATTGCTTTAGGTGTAAGATTAGGTTGTTTATTTGAGATGTTTCTTGTTTCTTAAGGTAGGATTGTATTGCTATAAACTTCCCCCGTAGAACTACTTTTGCTTCATCCCATAGGTTTTGGGTCGTTGTGTTTTCATTGTCATTTGTTTCTAGGTATTTTTTGATTTCCTCTTTGATTTCTTCAGTGATCTCTTGGTTATTAAGTAGCGTGTTGTTTAGCCTCCATGTGTTTGTATTTCTTACAGATTTTTTTCCTGTAATTGATATCTAGTCTCATAGTGTTGTGGTCAGAAAAGATACTTGATACGATTTCAATTTTCTTAAATTTACCAAGGCTTGATTTGTGACTCAAGATATGATCCTGGAGAATGTTCCGTAAGCACTTGAGAAGAATGTGTATTCTGTTGCTTCTAGATGGAATGTCCTATAAATATCAATTAAGTCCATCTTGTTTAATGTATCATTTAAAGCTTGGGTTTCCTTATTTATTTTCATTTTTGATGATCTGTCTATTGGTGAAAGTGGGGTGTTAAAGTCCCCTACTCTGATTGTGTTACTGTCAATTTCCCCTTTTATGCCTGTTCGTATTTGCCTTATGTATTGAGGTGCTCCTATTTACAATTGTTGTGTCTTCTTCTTGGATTGATCGCTTGATCATTATGTAGTGTCCTTCTTTGTCTCTTCTAATAGTCTTTATTTTAAAGTCTATTTTGTCTGATATGAGAATTGATACTCCAGCTTTCTTTCGATTTCCATTTGCATGGAATATCTTTTCCCATCCCCTCACTTTCAATCTGTATGTGTCCTTATGTCTGAAGTGGGTCTCTTGTAGATGGCATATATACAGGTCTTGTTTTTGTATCCATTCAGCCAGTCTATGTCTTTTGGTTGGAGCATTTAAACCATTTACATTTAAGGTAATTATCAATATGTATGCTCCTATTACCATTTTCTTAATTGTTTTGGTTTATTATTGTAGGTCTTTTCCTTCTCTTGTGTTTCCTGCCTAGAGAAGTTCCTTTACAATTTGTTGTAAAGCTGGTCTGGTGGTGCTGAATTCTCTTAGATTTTGCTTGTCTGTAAAGCTTTTAATTTCTCTGTCAAATGTGAATGAGATCCTTTCTGGGAACAGTAATCTTGGTTGTAGGTTTTTCTCCTTCATCACTTTCAATATGTCCTGCCACTCCCTTCTGGCTTGCAGATTTTCTGCTGAAAAATAAGCTGTTAACCTTATGGAGATTTCCTTGTGTGTTATTTGTTGTTTTTCCCTTGCTGCTTTTAATATGTTTTCTTTGTATTTAATTTTTGACAGTTTGATTAATATGTGTCTTGGTGTATTTCTCCTTGGATTTATCCTGTATGGGACTCTCTGTGCTTCCTGGACTTGATTAACTATTTCCTTTCCCATATTAGGGAAGTTTTCAACTATAATCTCTTCAAATATTTTCTCAGTCCCTTTCTTTTTCTCTTCTTCTTCTGGGACCCCTATAATTGGAACATTGGTGCATTTAATGTTGTCGCAGAGATCTCTGAGACTGTCCTCAAATCTTTTCATTCTTTTTTCTTTATTCTGCTCTGCAGTAGCTATTTCCACTATTTTATCTTCCAGGTCACTTATCCGTTCTTCTGCCTCAGTTATTCTGCTATTGATCCCTTCTAGAGAATTTTTAATTTCATTTATTGTGTTGTTCATCACTGTTTCTTTGCTCTTTAGTTCTTCTAGGTCCTTGTTAAACGTTTCTTGTATTTTCTCCATTCTGTTTCCCAGATTTTGGATCATCTGTACTATCATTATTCTGAATTCTTTTTCAGGTAGACTGCCTATTTCCTCTTCATTTCTTAGGTCTGGTGGGTTTTTACCTTGCTCCTTCATCTGCTGTGTGTTTCTCTGTCTTCTCATTTTGCTTAACTTACTGTGTTTGGGGTCTCCTTTTCGCAGGCTGCAGGTTCGTAGTTTCCGTTGTTTTTGGT
The DNA here is from genome assembly GCF_005190385.1 of Monodon monoceros. Lineage (NCBI taxonomy): Eukaryota > Metazoa > Chordata > Mammalia > Artiodactyla > Monodontidae > Monodon > Monodon monoceros. The sequence continues at coordinate 55,244,299 of NW_021703765.1, forward strand.
GTCTGTCCCCAGTGGCTTAGGCTGGTTTAGTGTGTTGTGTAGGCTTCCTGGTGGAGGGGACTAGTGCCTGTGTTCTGGTGGATGAGGCTGGATCTTGTCTTTCTGGTGGGCAGGTCCATGTCTGGTGGTGTGCTTTGGGGTGTCTGTGGCCTTATTATGATTTTAGGCAGCCTCTGTGCTAATGGGTGGGGTTGTGTTCCTGTCTTGCTAGTTGTTCGGCATAGGATGTCCTGCACTGTAGCTTTCTGGTCGTTGAGTGGAGCTGGGTCTTGGCGTTGAGATGGAGATCTCTGGGAGATTTTCGCCGTTTGATATTACACGGAGCTGGGAGGTCTCTTGTGGACCAGTTTCCTGAACTTGGCTCTCCCACCTCAGTGGCATAGCCCTGACGCCTGGCTGGAGCACCAAGAGCCTGTCCTCCACACGGCTCAGAATAAAAGGGAGAAAAAGAAGAAAGAAAGAAAGAAGAAGATAAAATAAAATAAAGTTATTAAAATAAAAAAATAATTATTAAGAAAAAATATTTTTTTAATAAAAAAAAAAAGACAGACAGAACTCTAGGACAAATGGTAAAAGCAAAGCTATACAGACAAAATCTCACACAGAAGCATACACATACACACTCACAAAAAGAGGAAAAGGGGAAAAAATCATAAACCTTGCTCCCAAAGTCCACCTCCTCAATTTGGGATGATTCGTTGTCTATTCAGGTATTCCACAGATGCAGGTACATCAAGTTGATGGTGGAGATTTAATCCGCCTCTTCTGAGGCTGCTGGGAGAGATTTCCCTTTCTCTTCTTTATTCTCACAGCTCCCGGGGTTCAGCTTTGGATTTGGACCCGCTTCTGCGTGTAAGTTGCCTGAGGGCGTCTGTTCTTCGCTCAGACAGGACGGGGTTAAAGGAGCCGCTGATTCGGGGGCTCTGGCTCACTCAGGCCGGGGGGAGGGAGGGGCACAGAGTGCGGGGCGGGCCTGCGGCGGCAGAGGCCGGCGTGACGTTGCAGCAGCCTGAGGCGCGCCGTGCGTTCTCCCGGGGAAGTTGTCCCTGGATCACAGGACCCTGGCAGTGGCGGGCTTTACAGGCTCCAGGAGGGGAGGTATGGAGAGTGACCTGTGCTTGCATACAGGTTTCTTGGTGGCTGCAGCAGCAGCCTTAGCGTCTCATGCCCGTCTCTGGGGTCCGCACTTTTAGCCGCAGGTTGCGCCCATCTCTGGAGCTCCTTTAAGCGGCGCTCTTAATCCCCTCTCCTCGCACACCAGGAAACAAAGAGGGAAGAAAAAGTCTCTTGTCTCTTCGGCAGCTCCAGACTTTTTCCCGGACTCCCTCCCAGCTAGCTGTGGTGCAGTAGCCCTCTTCAGGCTGTGTTCACACCGCCAACCCCAGTCCTCTCCCTGGGATCCAGTGAAGCCGGAGCCTCAGCTCCCAGCCCCCACCCATCCCGGCACGTGAGCAGAGAAGCCTCTCAGGCTGGTGAGTGCTGGTCGGCGCCGATCCTCTGTGCAGGAATCTCTCCACTTTGCCCTCCACACCCCTGTTGCTGCGCTCTCCTCCGTGGCTCCGCCACCCACAGTCTCCGCCCGCGAAGGGGCTTCCTAGTGTGTGGAAACCTTTCCTCCTTCACAGCTCCCTCCCACTGGTGCAGGTCCCGTCCCTATCCTTTTGTCTCTGTTTTTTCTTTTTTCTTTTGCCCTACCCAGGTACGTGGGGTGTTTCTTGCCTTTTGGGAGGTCTGAGGTCTTCTTCCAGCGTTCAGTAGGTGTTCTGTAGGAGTTTTTCCACATGTAGATGTATTTCTGATGTATTTGTGGGGAGGAAGGTGATCTCCACGTCTTACTCTTCCACCATCTTGAAGCTATTTCTCCTCCTAGTGTTATTTTAAAACTTTTGTTCTTCCCATTTAAATCTACAATACAATTGGAATTGATTTTTTCTGTGGAGTGAGGTAGGGCTCTATTTTTTCATATGGAAAACAAATTATTCAAAAAAAATTTTTTGAGTATCGTACTTTCATTGATCTGCAAAGTTTCCTCTATTATATCATGTTTCTACATGTCTTTGGGTATAATTCTGGCCTTTTAATCCTATTTGTTGGCATATTTGCCTACATCACATTGTCTTAATTGCTTATAATGAGTCTTTTTATCTGGAGAGCAATCTTTATCATGCTCAGTTTTCTAATTCAGGAACTTGTTCCCTTTCTATTTAATCTAATCATTTTCATTGTCCAGGATGTTTTTAAAATTTTCACATAAGACTCTGTACTGTTTATTCCCATGTACCTTTTATGCTTATTGCTATTGTAAAAGGAATTTATTTCATAAAAGACTTTCTCATTCATTCCCATTTATTATTTTCTTCAATATTGGTCTTGCTTCCCATAGCCTTGCTGAATGATTAATAGCTTTGAGCAGACAGTTTTGAGAAGATTCAACATTACTCGTTTATTTATTCTTAATTGAGAATAAACTTATAAGTGTACTAATGGAAGATGATGATTAAAATCTAGCACTATTAGATCTAGAGCTGCTTTTTAATCACTACTAACGATTGCTTAATCTACGAATGCCTATTTTAGGGGTAATTTATTCTTTTGAGAAAAATCTTTTCATTTGGAAATCATGTCAAACTTAAAGGAAAGTTCCAAGAACAAAATAGTACAGAGAACATGTATAGCCTTTGCCTAGATTTATTTATTGTTAACATTCCACCTCATTTGCTTTATCATTTCTGTTTGCCCCCTCTCTCAAGTGTCTGTGTGTATACAGATGCAGATGTATACATATACATATACGTGTACATATGATTTTTTAATCATTTGAGGGCTCTTTACCCCTAAACACTAAATTTTTCCCCTAAGAGCAGTCTATTTTACCTAAAAATAGGAACGTTCTCTTACTTAACAACAGCTCATTTATCAACGTCTGTAAATTTGACATTACTTTTAACTAATCTTCCACTCATATTACAATTTTTCCAATTTATCCAACAATGCACTTCATAATATTTTCCCTCCAGAATAGGATTCAGTTTAAGGGCAGATATTAAATTTAATTGACATGTCTGTTTAGTCTCCCTTAATCTGGAACATTTTCCATTGCCTTTCTTTATCTTTTACAATACTGACATTTTAAAAGAACACAGTGTTTTCCCTCCTGTATTTTTTAAAATAGAAAGTTCCTCATTTTGGATTTGTCTGATGTTTCCCTGTGATTAGATTCAGGTTATGCCTTGTTTTGCCAGCCTGCCATATGGGTGATGATGTGTTCTTCTAAGCACATCACATCTGGTCCATTGGTGATGTTAATTTTGATCACACAATTACAACATTCTGCAATTCCTTCACTATAGTTACATACAAAACACATATACAGACATAAACATTTACACATATGTATACACATATATGTATATACATATATATGATAAATCTTAAGTTCAAACAGATCCATCTAATTCAGTCCATCCTCAGAGGGCTCATTCTGTCTTTTTTGATCTACATTTGTATTTCTCCTCTAACAAGGTCAACACACTTACTCAGGTACTAAATCCTATAGTGTATGTACTGTGGTTTCAGAACTCTTTTACCCCCACTACTATAATAAACAAACCTACAAAAAGAGTTCAGGATTTGTTTGCAATTTTCCCTTCCTGCTCTGCCATCCAAGAATGGGGTATATAAACACTGTGTTCATAAACTACTTGGATTCATTCTTTTTTCTCCCTTCAGTCCAATCATGGGATTCACCTGAAATATGGCTGAGTTCATTTGTTTCTGTTTTCTTTCACTTCTTAATGATTTATTTCAATTTTAATATGCAGAATATTAACGTACTTCCAAAAGTTAGAGCTCTACAAAACGGTACTCAGAGAAGTATCTCTCCTTCCCATGTCCTACCCACCCCATTCTACCTCTTAAGGTAACCAACCTCACTCTTTTCTGGTTTATCCTTCCCGGGTTTCTTCTTGCAAAAATAAGCAATTACGTTTATATTTCTTCTTATTTTTCCCTCCCTTCTTACACATAAGACAGCATATTATACAGGCTGTTTTACATTGGCATTGTTCACTTCCTAGTGTCCCCTGGAAACCACCTCATGTCAGGTCACAGCCACTGCCCAGATTCTCTTTTAAGCTGCACTGTCCACTGTGTACACGTAACATAGTTTATTCAACCTTCTTCCACGCTTGGGTACATGCTTTTTTTTTATAAGGACATGAAATTGTTTTAAAATCTTTATGAATTGGCTTGTAAACTGCCGTTAGAAACTTTCTTACATTCACAGCTCAAAACCCAAAAATTTGACGAAAACCAAAAATGAAATGGCAAGAATGAATGACTTCTCAGGAATACTTTATTTCTACAAAAGTAAATGTCATGTGTGTGTTTAACTCTCCCAGCCTTCTTCTCACTTCTGCTCTGTTTTCCAGCAGATTGTATTTAACAAGCTCTGTGTGACTACCTCCTGTTCACTGCTTTGAAATGTCTCAGTTAACTTCCAAAAGCACCACAACCATATACATAGATACATACACATGAACACAACATGGGTAAGAAAAGCAAAGGGGAAGGAGAGACCGGGGGAGAGTATAATAATAAGGCTGACAGGAAATTTAAGAAGCTGCAGAAAATGAGAGAACACTTTTCATGTTTTAACAAAACTGAAAGATGTAAAATTGGGGATGGGGAGTAACTAGTATTAGATCACATATGAATGATAAATGCAAGACACTGGCAATGAATCACTGCCAAGAGGTTGGGATGGGCAACGTCAGTCTTGTCAGCATTTCAAAATGGCTTCCCAGTTGAACATTTGGGAGCTTTTATGTAATGTTGCAAGGAACCTGTATGGCTCAAGCAGCCACAGCAGTCTTTGGAGGGTTTCAAACAAAAACCAAGACAGTCATTTTAACAATCCGAAAGGCAACATCTACTGAGAAATATCATTGCCTGTCTTCCATCTCTTTTCTGTGTGATGGTTTATTCATGGCAGATAAAGATGTTTTTCCTTTCTAAAAATCTTGTATTTTATGAACATAATTGAGAGCTGTGCTTATAAAATTATATTTTATGATGAAGAAAAGGGAACTGGAAGCACACACTTAAAGCAAACAATAAGCCCATTAAATTCAGTCATAAAAAATCACAAGGTTTGTGGACCTGAAAACCACTTTTACAGCTAAATAAACTGAAGCCCAGAGAGGTTAAGAGACTTTCTCAAGGTCACACCAGTTTAGTGGTAGAGCATAAGTAAGGACATAAGTCTTCTGAAAGCCTGCCAACTGTTTGTTCCACTAAGGGGACAGAGTGGCAACAAAACACAAAACAAAACCTGGCTTCAGGCCACAGAAGGCTTCAAGGACACTTCCAGGGAAGCGCCATGTGCTCCTGGGTATGGAAGTGAAGTTGTTTTGTTTTGTCATTTTCTGTTCTCCAAACAGTTGCAAAATAATGCTTTCTAGTATAAAATTGATGAATTTTGTCACTAATGTTGGAGAAGAAGGATTATTCAAAGTTCCATACCTCATATCAAAAGTAGATACAAATGGTATACTATTATTTAAAAATAAAATGAGTCAGAGCACTAGAAAAAAACAAAGAAAAACAAAACACCATGCCTGGAGAAAAGTAGAGGGGCTATTGGCAAAATTCCTTTATGAAATACAATCGTGTTCACGGGTGTGTGCCAGCAGGTCTTTGCTCCATGGGTAGACAAAGTCAAAAGTGCACAGTGGGAACAACTCTTGGGCAGTTGGTAGATATACCTGTTCATCACTGAGAACCCCACTGCAAGAGCAGAGAGATGATCCTGTGATGACAATGTCTGAGCCACTACACAGACTGCAGAAGGTCGGTGGTCACCAGCACCAGCAGAGCACCAGTGAAATACGTGCCCCACAGAAGAGCGCCTACGCCATCGTAGGATGTCGACAAGCATCCTACATTATTCACAGGCAGGAGCTGGCAGCCAACAATACTCCCCTGATCACAATTCAATATTGAAAGAAATGGGAGGAACTGGGCATGGGATGGAATCACAGCTAGCGAGGCACAGGTTTTTAGCGAGCTTGCAAAGGGCCGGGCCAGGGCCACAGGGCAGCGGTTTCTCAGTCCCCACATGATGGCTGTCAGAGGGAAAGAGGTTCCTAGGAATTTTACACGCAGACGATAAAAACGAAATTTCTTATAACACCAAAGACCACTGCCATGAGTTCAGCATCCTCGTTAAATGGTTTATCTCAGCAACATCTTCAAAATCTTAAATCATCTCAATGTGTACCTTCAGGGCTGAAATGTCACAATTTTAAACGTGAAAGGTGAGCCATCAGGAAGTCTTATGTAGGCAAACTGTGATATAAACAGCTTGACCACAGAGAATTTAGCTTTGTGTCAGCACTTGACAATTTTCTTTCCTCAATGGGGGAAAAATCAATTAGGTTATAGGTAGAGTAAAAAAAAAAAAAATTCAAATACGGCAGAAGGGAACGTGAGAAAAACATTTTCCAGAGACAAACACAATCAAAGAGGAAGTTACAAAATGCATTTGCAGCTCTCTCTGAAGCAGAGAGACTCAACCTGCCAGGTTTTGAGCATAGTATGTGTCAACATAGCATTTGATAAAACAAAATGAGTCTGGGTTCATGTCCAATCTGAATATCCAGGACAATCCACATGTATGTGAAGAACCACTAACACTTGCTGTCACAGCCAAAAACCTAGGAATGGTTCGATGCAACTTTCTCACTAAACAGAAATGAAGTGGAAAGAATGACAAGGATGGTTACAGAGCTGAGCTACCCTTCATCGAGCCATATACAGGGGCCTTCTATGCTACAAGCCCTTGTGCAGCACAGAACTGGGCCACACCCTGTTCTAAGCACTTTACAAACATTAACTCATTAAATCATCAAGAAAAACCCTATGAAGTACGCGTACATTCTCCAGATGATGAAACTGGGCCACAAGTGGTTATGTAATGTGCCTGAGATCACAGTGTGTGTCTGTTTTTAACGGGCAGTTAGTCACTATGGGAGGTCATTCTGAAAGGTTTATAGGCAACACTAAAGACATCATAATATTTAAGCTTTTATTTTATAGTGAAAACTTGGGATGAGCTTTTTTAGATATTAAAAACTGGAGGTCTGAGTATGTGCTACATGACCAATAGATGATCCCCAGATGCCAAAAGTTTGAAAACAGTGCCATGTTGAATGCCAGACCCTATGTGCGGGAATTTACTATAGGATCAATCAGGAGAGTAAGGACACATGGCATCAGGACGCGTGACTATCCATTTGGGGAGGAAAATGGAATTATATTCCCACCACAATAGCACATATAAAAATAATTTTAGATGGAGAGAAATTAGACATAGTTCAACAGAATTCAGTACAGCTATCAAATAAAAGCAAGCCACAGACCCGGATCTGCTGAGGAAGCATGATGGCCATGAGGTACTGATAAATATAAAGCAAGTAACAGACGAGGAACACGCAACCATTTATATGGACACTATTCACATATCTACATAACTACATTATACAGATCTGGAGGGACAAACATCACATTATTTTAAGTGGTTCACCTAGAGCGGGGAACTGACAGAGAGAGAAAGCCTTTTATTTTTATACTCTTCTGTCTTGTTAGAATTTTTAATGGCATTCTAAGTTTTTTAAAAAGATCAATACACACACACAATCAAGTGATGAAGACACTAGGCAAATAGGCAGGACCCAGGTCACGAAAAGCTTTGTATGGTTTGTTAAGGACCTTTTAGTTTATCCTTAGCCAATGAAGTAGTAGCAAAAGCTTTTAGTCATTGGGAAGAAAAAAAAATTATTGCATTTTATTAAGATCTTGTTAGTGGCAATGTGGGGAATTAATTAGAAATGTAGTAAAATTAGAGGTAGAAAAGATGGGAAAGGAGGCTTTTAATATCTACTAATAATTAAGAATTTGCCATGTACCACATACAGCACCTAACTCAGCTCGTTTAAGCCTTAGCACCCCTGCACTGGGACTGTTACAATCCCCACGTCACCTACAAGGAAACAGAGGCTCAGAGAGGTTCACAAATTGCCCCATTGGCCCAGCTAGTCAGTAAAAACCTGGAATTGGAATACAAACCCTGGTCTGTGCTTACTCACAAAGTGATATTGTATTTGGGAATGTTGCGACAGCCTGAACAATGGTGATGAGGCCCTCAGCCAAACGCAGAGCAAGAGCTGGGAGTGGGGACAGGGGCCAGACTCCGTACGTATCTGGGAGGTAAAATGGGCACCACCTGCTGACTGGCTGGATGAACAGGATGAGGAAGGTGGGGAATTTCAACTGACACCCAGGTTTCAGGCTGGAAAGAAATCTCCATATTTTCCAAAATGTGATCATGTTTACTTTCATAAAGTTATCAGTATCTACTGAGACCTCCAAGGACTTGATGAACAGCTCATGAAAACTCTACTTCTGCACCTGCTTTTCAGTTCCAACTTTCTGATGCATTACTATAGCTTCTATGTTCTCCCGGGCATCTTGCAATGAATCTTTCATCCTAGAAGTGTCTTCACCAAGAAATATTGCACACGATGAAAGGTTATGAAATGCCTTCCTTGCTTTTTCCTCAAGAAACTATGATTTTCACCTAAACTAAGAGTGGAAATTACCAAGAATATTAGAACCCCTTCTGACTCCCTCTTGTTTTAATCACGGAGAAAATGGAGAACTTGAAAAATACACACACAGCACACACTCACATACATATACACACACACTGTTGTTTTGTACTCTTGTTTAATGTGGCTGTTCTTAATGGTGGAGAAGTGGGGTCCATGATGTATTCAAGGGTTCTGGAAACCTTCTGAATTTTATATAAAATTTTGTGCACAAATCGATATAAGCACTTCTCTAAGGAGATTATCAATAGCTTACACTAGATGTTCAAAGGGGTCCAAACCCCCCCCTCACCCCCCCAAAAAAGACCAAGAGCTGCGTGGCTGTCCTTTATAGGAACCTGCCATTAATCAAGCCACGGGGGCTTCCCTGGTGGCGCAGTGGTTGAGAGTCCGCCTGCTGATGCAGGGGACACGGGTTCATGCCCCGGTCCGGGAAGATCCCACGTGCCGCGGAGCGGCTGGGCCCGTGAGCCATGGCCGCTGAGCCTGCGCGTCCGCAGCCTGTGCTCCACAACGGGAGAGGCCGCAGCAGTGAGAGGCCCGCGTACCGCAAAAAAAAATCAAGCCACGGACTAAATAACCGATTTAGGAAACTTCAATAAGCAGAACACAGAAGCTCATCATGGAAATACAGGTGAGGCAGCAAGACCTGCTTCAGATTCTGCTTCTTCAAAGTGATGCCTATTTTTGCCACCTATTTGTTAGGCTAATGGAGAAAAATCATCCCCTACCTAATTAAACATAACTGGCTGCGAAGCTTCAGTTAAGACGGCAGTGAAGGATGGCTGATTGCGTAGTTTTAAACTCTCATTTTAGAGACTACGTCCTCGTTATTTTGAACATTTTTCGTTTTTTGAACATTTTTCATAATTCTGAATCCCAAACTGCTATCAAGATTATACCAGGAGGATCCTACAAACAGAGAACACAGAATGCATGGCACAACAAAAGTGCACTTTAATAAGTTAGTCAATGGAATTCCTACTGTTTCTTTGTGAATCTATCCTACTGTAATCTCAGATGCAGAAATTCTCATTTCCCTGGAACCCACTGACCTATTGATAATAAGAAGTTTGGCGTGTGTGTGTGCGCGTGCGTGTGTGTGTACGTGTGTGTGCGTGTGTGTGTGTGTGTGTGTGTGTCTCCAGCGACCCTAACCTAACCACTGACTGAATCATAGTCCAAGAAACAGAAAGAAAGCACAGATCAGAGTGGGTGAAATACTGCTGAACTTAAGCAGCTTCGGTCTAACAAAGATCTTTGTGAACAAAGAAAAAGAACCCACACAGTATAAAATAAAGAACTGCTCAGAGAGAACTTTTAAAAATAACTCTTGAAGTTATCTGATAATTCATTGGCCGTCACTGAGTGGATTTCACAAATCCTCTGAGCCTAGGGTCTAAAACAATAAACCCATGTATTTTTTTCCTGAATAACTAAACTCTCCCAGAGAAAAGAGACGAGGATACTTCTAATATAAATTTCCTTTAACTGCAGGAAAAGAGCCGTGAAACGGTCCACGCTTGACTCTAAACACCACTACTTTCTTCTTTTAATTTCCCTTCCTCTGAACATGACATTGGGCTCCCAGCTGGAAACGCAGATAAGCTGCCCTGACGGGGGCTTCAGGCCCCTCCCAAGAACAAAAAGCGCCTGATCTGTCCGGCTCCCCCGCTTCAGATCTGCTGAACTGCTTCACAGCCCGGGACCTTTGCGTCCCACCGTTCCAGAGGAGTGGATTCCAAGAGAAGGAAAAGGCTCTGACACCCGAGATCAGGATGCAGCTTCAGTTTTGCTCCATAACTGAGAGCTTTGGAGAATATGAGAAACGAACATGAACGGGAATTCGCTCTGTTCTTCAGAGTCCCAGCAAGCAATTGGCTTAAATGACTGCATGGTGTAAGGCCACATTCTGGTCTGCAAACACACTTCTTTCCCTGCCCTTGATACGTGCCTTGTGTTTTAAACCCCAACCAAACATCTGAGTATAACTGTTTTCAAAACATGTTTGGTTTTTCTGGGGGAGAATTGTTAAACACCAACGAAGTTATCTTAAAACTGGGGGACAACACAATACATATAGAAAACAAACAGGCAGATAGACAAGCACACTTGAGGCAAATTTTTAAAAAAGCATATGAACTGAGGCTGTCATGTGATCCTCAGCATACCCAAGTTCACAATATAATGAGGAATTTCATTACAGCTTATAAAGCCATGCATGGTCATCACGTGGCTCGTGACTAATATTTAAAGTGTTAGCTAAGACGGATCCACATTAAAACTCTGAAGGGGAGCTCAGTGATTATCAAGTACTTTGGAAACATGTTCAAAGCACAGAAAACCTGACATCTGACTGAACTGTTTTGGTTGGAAAGGGTCTAGCTTTCTCAAATAGTTCCACACGGGGTTACACCAAATGTGAATGTTCACGGCAGCATCTTTCTGCACTGCGGAACTACACACAAATCCAGGCTTTATTGAAAACAAAACACACACACACATTTTTCAGATTCTATTTAACGTACTGGCATATTTAGAAAAATTAGAGGTTTAAATATACTTCAGGTCTGGGTGAAAAAGTTAAATTTAGGGAGAGGGTGAGTTAAACTCACTGCTCCCGCGAGGACTTTAAGTAAGGAAGGACAGACAGCGGGAATGAGTCTGCACAAGGTGCCTTGTATTCGAGACCGTCAGGAGATAAGTTAGGAAGGAGTCTTTTCTCACCGGCTACCCTCCGCCCATCATCCTACAGCTGGCTGGAGTTTCCTTATCAGGACACAAAGAATTTCTTTCTGAAATCATCTAACAGATGGTCATGGACAGCCGGAGGGGTGGGGGGCAGAGTACAGCCCGGAGCGTGGAGCATCAGGGGTGCAGGTGGCACTGAGGGAGCCACAGGAGGACAGGCAGGCACCCTGAGTCTGGAAGTCTGGACAGTAACTCTGCCTCGCTGAGGAGACGAAGGAGGTCACCTGGGGAAAATACCTCTGCTCCTCCTCATGAAGGAAGTCAGTATGTCTTCAAGTGTGAGGGTAACAGGGAGAGGCTGGAAGGCCAGTACCTGCCAACGTTAGGATTTTAGATGAAGCTCCAATGGTGGGTGGGCTGTAGCCTGGCCACACACCCCAAGGTGTGCGGGTTGGGCCACGGAGATGACGACACCTCGGCTGGCAGGCCAGGTGCCAACAGAGGGCAGCCAAGGGCGTCTCCATGTCCATCCAGGCAAGTCCTGCCGGCAGTATGCCCGGAGAGCAGGCCCGGGGAGAAGAGCCTAGAGAGCAGGGCCCAGGGACCAGGGCCGTGGAGCAGGGCCGTGGAGCAGGGCCTGGGGAGCAGGGCCGGGGAGCAGGGCCGGGGAGCAGGCCGGGCTGGCATTCCAGACAAGGGATGGTTCCGAGAAGCACAGGACTGGGACCCAAGAGAAGAGTGGTTTGAAGAGTTGCTGGCGTTTAGTAAAGTGAACTACACGTCAGACACGGTATCATGCTGAACATGTTATGTACATCATATGTGATTCTTCAGCAGTCCCGGAGAGGGGGTGATGCTGGCTGCCTTTTTCAGCTAAATCAACTAAGAGTCAGAAGAATGCACTACAGGCCCCTTCTCTATACAGTGAGGGGGGAAGAGGCGGGAAGGACTTGAAGAGGCAGCCTATGAAAAGCCCCGAGTAAATAAAAGGCGCTCAAAAGTGTTCCTGTCCCAGAGAACCAACACGCAGAGAGGAATTAAGAAGGAAACCCAGTCAGTCTTCCAGGAGATTACAATTCCACTAAGGAGCAAAATACACCTACCTGTCATCCCAGAGAATGACAACTAACGTGGTCAAACACACCCAGTACACAAATGATAAACAGAACCGCACTTCACAAAGATGATTCTGGCAACCACCTGCAGGAAAGGTTCATGGCGGGGCCAGCCTGGATTGAGAGCATTTAAGAAACTTTAGCTACAATGTGTGTGGGGAAAAAAAGCAGGGCTTATTCCTAAATTAAGGCAGGAGTGGTAGGTGCACAGAGAAGGTACTGAAGAATTAGGAGGTGAAGGTGAGCTGACTAGACCACCGAACACACACGGGGCACAGAGAGGGAGGACCCCTGCCAACCTCTCCCAGGACAAGGGGCTGGGGACGCAAGCTGCGCTGCATGCAGGAGAGCTGTGTGCCATCGCAGGGGCACGGGGTGCAGGCAGAGAGACGGAGGGGAAGAGCCCCAAGACCAGGAGCCCGGTGCGTCTGGAGGAACGGGGTTCAGGAGATGATGAGATGCCCGGGGAGCCACAGAGAACGGCCTCAGACTACGTCACAGGAGAAGGAAGGGCCTGCGAGGAGGGGGCCGGACTGAGCACCATGAGGGGCTGAGCATGGACAGAGTGCTGGGGTGGGGAGGTGTAACATGAAGCTGAGCACGTGGCGGATCTGAAATCCTGGGGGTCACTTATGAGGGGGAGCATCAGGCAGCGATGGCAGGAAAGGTCAGGATGCAGAGGCTAGAGGAGGAAAAGGTTAGAAGAACCAAGGAAAGAGAAAACGCGGCCTGAAATTTTAAGAAGTTACACCAGACTCGGGAGATAAAATGGAGAGGAAAATGCAGAGCCCGGGGCAGTGTTCATCTTCAAGCTGGAATCGACAGGCGTGTTTGTAACCTGGGGGGTGAGGACCCGTGTGAGGGTGAGGACCGATGCAGCGGATCCGTGATCTCCCGGGAAGCAGGACTGGGAGGGCTCTGCGCACAGGTAAAGGGATGCCAGATGGAGGAGGGAACTTCGTCCAGGGCAACAAGGGAAGGAGGAAGGGCGGTGCAGGGAGTGAAGGCTGGTGACAGGAAGCGAAGAGGGTCTCATCATATCCATCCCAGGGGTGACCGCCTCCTGACGGGAGTGAGGGAAGATGCCTCAGAGAGCCGCCCTCCTAGGAGACAGGGGGCGACCGACCGAGGCCCTGGAGGGCGGCCAGGCCCGGCCGCAGCGCGCAAGGCTCTTGGGAAGCAGAGACCACGGGGGAGCGGGTGTGCATTTCGGCTGGAGCCACTGAGGACGCTGCAACGCTTGTTTCACCCCAGGTGGGGAGAGTGGAATCACGGGAGGATAAGGCGAGGGAACAGACACATAAGAAGTCACTCGGGCCAGGGGCCGGGGGACAGAGAAGCACCAGCAATGGAAAGGAGATGGTGGCACCTGTGGTCGGCAGGACAGTGGCCCCCGAAGATGTGCAGGTCCTAATCCTGGAACCTGCGATGCTGGTATCTCACACGGCAAAAGGGTTTTTGTGGACGTGATTAAGTGAAGAATCTGAAGATGGGGAGAAGGTCCTGCAATGTCCAGCTGGCCCAATGCCATCACAAGGGTCCTTATAAGAGGGAGGTAGAAGGACCAGGGAAGGAGACGCGAGGATGGAAACAGGCTGCAGTGACGTGGGCCCACAAGCCAACGGATGCAGGTGGCCCCCCAGAAGCTAGAATAGGCAAGGAAGTAGATCCTCCCCACAGCCTGCAGAACGAATGCAGCCCTGCTGGCCCCAGTTTAGACTTGGGACATTCTGAATTTTAAGGTAATAAATTTGTGTTGTTTCAAGCCACTGTGGTAATTTGTTACAGCAGCAAAAGGAAATTAATACAACACCTAGCCACATGGAATTCAAATTAGAACTATATTACTAAACTATAAAAGATATATGAAGACATCCCAGAGACTTTTAACTTTCTCATGATCGCTTTCATTTTGTTCTGAAATACCAAACTATTTTTAAAATGTGCAAGTCTCCCTGCTTTTCAGGGGCCTAATCTACCTGGCAACCCCAGGACGGCCGTGCTCCCTCAGTTGGAGCCCGACAGTGATCTGACCCCAGGTGGAGATCTGGGTCCCGTCTTCATGCTACTCCTGTCCCGTCCCCCGCCCTTCAGATGTGCAGATGGAGGCGCCTGGCAGGTCCGAGCAGACAGGGCAGGGTGGGCAGGCCGGGGCAGCTTCATGAAAGAGGGGCGTCTGAGGGGGGCACGGACCCATGAGGTTCAAAGAACAAGAGAGACACAAAAGGCCTGCAAACTCGGATAAAGATGGAATAGTCAAGCGGAGCCAGCGTGGGGACCAGCCCCACAGGCCCAGAGAAGCCCCGTGTGGACGGGCCAGACCCCGCGGCCTCGACTCCAGGCCGACAGGTGTGGACCTGTGACGATCGACAGGAAGGAAGAAGGCTTTAGGGAGACACGTCTGATGAGGAGATGACTGTCAGGGAGAGAGGACAGAGAAAAGTCCTTAAAACCAACCTCAAAACAATCTTTTAAAGTTTAAATCAAATCGAGATTGGCACATTCCACCAGTAATGAAGAGAAAATGTTTTAAAATTTTCTACGTCAACAGAAGGTGTTTACATCCTTGTATACTCATTACTCCAGGTGGTAAAATAAATTATAAAAAGTGAAAAACTTTGTCTTGTACAAAAAGATATTTAAAATAATAGACCTACAAGATGCAAAAAAACCCACGTGCAAATGAAATAAGTGTACTCTTCCTTAAAAATACCCACACATTTTCTTGGTAGAATCCGTATCTGATCTGCATGACAGAATTGACAGTGTGTGTTTCTGTGTGTGTCATTGGTATGTTTTCTAAAACTTGAATATTAGAATGAAACTATATATTAAAAGTAAAGCAATATTCTTCTGAGTAGTTTTCCATTCAGGATATGCAAAGTATTCTAAGTTTTATTTTCAACATTTCACTATTAAAAGCTGAAGAGTTCCATCTCAGCTGGCTGACCTGAACACCATGGTTATAATATTTACACAATGAAAATGAACATTAATAGTCAAGAGCACAATACCAACACAAAACTGAGTTCAGTCTGATCCTCCTGCTTGGAAGGAGGAGGCGTGTACCACCTGCCCTTTTTATTCTATTGAAACCTATCTTCGATCATAAACCATGCTTACTTCATCTTACGTATATATATATATATATATATATATATACACACACACACACACACAATATATGTATTGTGTATATATAGTACATACAGAACATATATATATATATATATATATATATATATATGTACAAATGCTCAGTTAGGGCAACATCTTCCATCCTCAGGACAAACCAGATGTAATAGGTGATGACTTCCCCTTCACACGCAGGTGGTACGAAGCCCCATCTCAGCACAAAACACCTAGTAAGCTCATTACTTGCATATTCCAAGGACAATCAACAATTCTCCCTCGTGCTGTTATCATGTTCTCTGGACATATCTTACACCCCAACTAGATGGCAAAACTTTAAGAGTCCGTGTCACAAGCACACTAGTGTTTCTGTCCAGGTCTTACGTGGTGCTTTGCACACACGGAGCCTGAGTTTGACTGTCAAGCCACACGTGAGTGGCTTGACTGTGAAACTCCGAGTGAAGGGAAAGGCGGCCACCACAGCAGATGCGGCTGCTGCCTGCTGTGCTAATGCCTCACCGTCACCTTCAGAGCTGACAGGGGTTAGAGCTCAGAAGCTTGAGGAAGTCATAGTTTTAGCCAAGGAACCATGCAGATGGTGTGCCCTGCCCCCTGCTCCCCTCCCCTGACCTTCTGGGTCTCAGAAGGTCAAGGGGGAGGCTATATGGCCCACAGCCCATCACTACACGGTCCCCAACGCAGCCTCAGGATCTACTTCAGGGCAGAAATCCCACACTTGCCCTGGAGGTGCCTCAGTCAGCACTAGGACCCAAGGGGAATCTGGGGAGGAACTCCATTCTGCGTGAGTTGATGGGCCTTAAAGGATCTGAAAGAAGAAAGTCTGAGAAATAAAGTGAACACACACTGGCTGAGATGAGGGGAGAAGGTGGGAGCTGGACGGGGATCTAGCACTTTGCTGCCATCGGCCAGAACTCGCCCTGCCCTGGGAACCACACACACTTCACCCCCAACATCCAAACATCGGACACAGTCCCAGAGGGTCCTGGTGGAGGTAAGAGAGGATCCCTGTCCTGGGGTCCTGGTCCGAGGACACACGCAGGTCTGATTCCTAGGACACTGTGCCCTTCTTGGTCAATCTCCGCCTTCATGGCTTCTGGCCGCCTTGAGATCCTGGACGGTCATCTCACCAAGCACAGCCATCGGGTCACAGCCTGGCCTGTGCCCTCGCATCCTGGACCCCAGCTAGGCTACATCTGCCCTTGGAGGTCACAGAAATGCACAGGCCTTCGCTGGCTCCTGGCCTGAGCCCTCTATCCTCTGACCTGGAGTAACCACTGCAGGAAGGGCATGAGACGGCACAGGGCGAGCTGGAAAGGGCGACTACAAGTTACACTGGGTCACCCCGGTCAAAGCCAACCCCCTGTAAAGAGCATCTACACTCAGAACTAAGGAGAGGTTTCCGGAAGCCACTCAACACAGCTGGTGACAAGAGCACACTGAGAACAGGCACTGTGCATCCTGTCACCTCGGGAACTTACACGCTTAGTGGAACGAACGCCCTAAGTCTTGTCACATGACGGCAGTGGGGGCAGCAGGACCCGAGTCCTCAGCAGAACCTGCACAGACCTTAAGCCTTCTCCCCCAGGGGACCTCTACCCACGCACAGGAGCCCCGAGGAGGCTTCCAACCCATGGCCTCCCCAGCCACACCCTGAGGTTCTAGTTCAGCAGGTCTCAGGAACATGCACGTCCATGTTTTCCAAAGCTCCCTGGAAGCACCTGGTATGAGGACTGGGTGGAGAACCCACAAGTCGATATTCAGTATGTCTTAAATTGTGAGGTGCCGACACTTGGCTCTGCTTTCATTCCGTGCCGGCTACACCTCTTCTCCCCGGTTCTACTGCCATGTCCTAGATTAAAACTGCTAGCCTTCTCACATAATAAAGCGTACTACAAGCAACTCAACGGATGTCATGAAAAGTGAAGCAAATAAAAAGTTTTAGCTTCTCTCTGCTGGTTAAAATGCAATATAATGATGCAAATCTGATGCGATTTTTAAAAATTCAGATCGCCCCTGAAATAATGAAAACACAGCCCGAGAAGAAGAGAAAGGGCATTGGAAGGTTTGGTACCTTGGGTACCAAGATGAACCCCAGAGCTGCAGGCCCCTGGTGCCAGGAGTCATTGGGTGGAGCAAGTCTACCGGGGCTGCTCCGGGCGTCCCTACAGTCAGGGACAACCTGCTGTAGGGGGTTCACTGTCCCCTCCAACATGCTGCCTGACCCACCACTTCATGCAGCACATCAAAACAGATGCCTGGCACTGATCCTTGGGTGGACAGATGCAGGTAACATCGGCGAAGAAGAAGAAGGACTCACGCTTGGTGTCTACCACGTGCCTGTTATATCCGACGTCCTTCACACGTACAGCGACCCAAGGAGGCAGGTGTGGTGATTCCCCTGCTTTACAAACGAGGACCCCGAGGCACAGAGAGACTGGATGGCCTGCCCGAGGTGGCAGCGCTAGGTTTCAACCCAGGCGGGCCGGCCCCAGAGCACACACGGAATCACTAAGGCTTGGATTAGCTTTGTTATGTCAATCTCCAGCAAAGTCTACAAGTCAGATAAATTGGTATGCTATCTAGGCAAACGATTTCATTTCAGTGGATTCTCTTAAGTGTGGATTCCCTGCAAAACTGTAAGACCTTCAGGGATTTGTTCACCTTGGAAAACAGCTCAACGGGCGCTGCCACGGCCTCCTGTTCCTTCAAGTACTGCTCCCAAGACCAGGCCTCATGCGTGGCCACCGCAGGGGCTGGAAGAGAAAACACAAGGGCTGTTCTTGACACAATTAGTGACTGAAAAATTATGCAATTGAAGATAAATCCAAGAAGCAGGCTAATTACTTAAACCGATGATCAGAAGACCAAGCAACTAACAGCAAGGAGCCTTATCGCTGGCGTTCTGTGAGCATCTGGTACAATCACATCACCTCACATCCCCAGCTTTTCCTGGGTTAGAACAGACTTATGAACACACCCCATCACCAACCACTGATGACACGCAGGACGTGTGCCCCCAGCCCCCGCTCAAAGAAGGGAGAACAGGCACAGGTTCTCTAGAAGGTGATTTGGTTACTTTTAAGGCGAAGGACCTGAACTTTTTTTTTGTAATCTCCTTTCACTTTCCTACCTCCTCTTTGTGGGAATGCCAATTGGTACAACCTGCCGAAAGGCAACGTGCAAACTGTCAAAAGCCTTAAAAATTATTTGCATACTTTGAACCAGCCATTCTCCTAGGAATTTGTCTTAATGCAATTACAGTGATGTGCCCAAGAGTTTATCCTAGAACCCTTCATAATAGCGAAATAGTGGAAACAAACTGAAGAGAGGGCTGATTAAATGCACTGTACAGATGTGTCGTTTTAGTAACAGCTCATAAAATTACATTGCAGAAGACTGCTGAATGGCAGAGAAAGGCTATGTTAATGCTACACTAAGTGGGGAAAAAAAGTTTAGGAAACAAAATGATCCTTTTTGGTAAAATATATAATGGAAACAAAAAACACTAAAATCATGTAAATCAAAATCGTAAATGAAGTCATCTTTAGGTGCCGGGATTATAAATAATTTCTTCCCATTTTTCTTTGTACTTCAGTTTTCTGCTTTTCTAGATGAATAACTATCCTTTGTAATTCAATAAAAATATCACTTTAAATAATAAAAATCTGGCAAAAAGATTAATAATTGTTTTAAGTTTATATTCTATGTTCCAATAACTCCTTCTCTAGGGTTAATATGCTAAGGAAGTGGTCCTGATAAAAGCTGATGGTGAAAATGGACATCACACAATTATTACAGCAAAAAATGCAAAGTAACATTAACATGGGAGAAAAGTTAAATAAATGATATTTATATATACATATACACATATATACATATATGATTATGAAGTCAAAACTATACTTTTTATAAAATATCTTGGGAATTTTCTGGGATATCTTGAGAATTTATTATCAAAGTAAGGACACAAAACAGTATATATTTTATGATCTTAATTTTTAAAATACAAATTATTATATATATTAAAACATTTGTTTTTCACATACTTATAAAGCTCCTTCTTCATGCAAGGCAATAGGCATATATGTGTGTCTACATATACAAACACACACGCACAGAAAAGAAATTGGAAAGAAACAGAAAAATATTAACGGTGATTATACGCGGGTGGTGGGATTAATGTAAATATTCTTTCCTTGTTACTTTCTGCAGTTTTAAAATTCTCGACAAGCATTATTATAACCAACCACACACACACACACAGTTGCACACACACACTCATACACACACGCTCCTGGAGAATTCTGGTCAAAAGGGCTCTGTGAACATTAATTTTAACATTTATCTTGTTGTGAAGTGTTCCCGAGGAAGGTCCAGATGGTGAAAGGTCAGAACTACAAGCATGTTGGCGGTGACAGGTAGTTAGGCACACCTCCAAGTCAAACATTCGGAACCTCTCAAGACGGTAAAGCAACCTGATGGAATAACAAACACGAAACTCCACCAGCTGTGCAGGAAGACGTAATATGGGCTTTTAATCACTTAAAAAATATGTTCTGAGCTCCTCTTCACATGCCAAGAAGCATGCTGCCTGCTGGAATAAGAATATGACCCAGTCCCTGGTCTAGTAAATGAAAAAGAAATAATGTGTATTATTTTTCCCTTTAATATTCATATATGCAATTGACAAAAAAAAGTAATTTAAGCTCAGGTTATAAGGAAAAAATCATATCAAATTACAGTTTAAAACAGACCCACAGAGCATGCACATTAATAACTACTGTTTATCAATCACAAGACGCTGACCTGTTCTTGCTAAGAAATACACTTATTAAAGTAAAAGAATTTTAGAAAGCACTTTAACCATCAAATAAGGCTGAGAGAACTGTTATCAATGGATTTCCTTGCTTTGGAAACAGTGTGACATCTCTGTGTGATTCCCACCAAGGAGCTCGCAGTCTGTTAGCCATCACAGCACTAGAAGATTTGCTGCCATTTCTACACGACATGCGGTATTTTATTTTGCTAAACACAGAAAGCAATTTGATAAACCCTGAACATTCTCTGGTAAGATTATTCAACATCCCTATTTTCACATAAGCATTTTACAACATCACAATTATAAGCGTTACCAAAAACATTACAGCAGCGTTGGCTCCAAAGCAAATATAAATGTCTCGTTTTCTACAACAGCTGTGTTCCTGAAAAACTTGTGTGTGAGGGGTGACATCACCATGTCGTCCCCAACGTAGAAGAAGGTCATTCCTCACAAGAACCACGAACAACTATTCAAGACCGAGACACACTGAGAGAACCCAGACCCGGGGGTGAGGCTGAAGCCACCCCTGCACCCCAGAGACCCAGACGGATGCCCAGAAGGACACAGTGGGAGTGGAGAGTAGGGGCTGCAGGTGATGCTGACCACACTGCCCCTCCCCCAGGCCTCCCCAAGCCTCAGGCTCATCCAGTGGGAAATGAGGACCCCGGGAACAACCGGCCCTCACCCCCAGAATCCTGGGTCACTATGTGGGAGCCCCTATTCTGACGTCGCCCCACGGGGACTGCAGTGGAATCTGGAGGGCACAACACTGGGGACTGACTGTGATGGAGAGGGGGGAGGGGCTCGTGACATCCGCACAGGGATCTCGGGATGGAATTCACACCTGCATCACCCAGGTGGGGGCCCCAACCTGCAGCTCTGCTCACCTGCAGAACCAAGTCAGGGCGCAGTCTGACGAGGGAGCTCGATGGGGTGCATACCTGCCTGCATCGGACCCTCAGGGAGGAGTTCTGTTGGCCCTGAGCCTGCTCTGCCCAAGCCCACGCCCAGTGTTGCGTCCCAGCCCACCCACGTACAGAGAGCCTTCCAGACCCATCGACCAGAAGCGCTGGGACAGTCCTGGAAGATGTGTGCCTGCCGGCACTTGAGCAAAGCCTGTGGCCCTGTTCAGCCAGGGAACTGGGGTGCGGGTCAGCTTGAGGTAAGATGACAAACAAAGAGCTTTACTGGCTTTCAAGCTGCTTCACCCACTGCACCTGGGCAGGGGACCTACCTCACAGCCCTGCTCACCACCGAGTACAGCCTGTCCCCCGGGAATCCACCCAGACCACAGGGGACACTGTGAAGCCCACTCCACAGCCCTCCGCACGTGGGCGCCTGAACAGGGAGCACAGCCTGGGGCCTCCTCTGTCTGCAGAGCAGAGCCAGTGGCCTCACCCTCAGTGCACGCTCAGGGCCCCAACAATGAGCTGTGCAGGCCCTAGGTCGCAGCCTGCTGCCCTGCCAGGGAGATAAGCTAACTCACACCCCGTCCACTACTGAATACGTGCCCAGTCCTGGCCATCCAATGAGCCTGACCAGAGAGCCCAGGCGACTGCAGAGCCCACCCTCCAGCCCCACCTGGGGAGGAACCCAGCCAGCCGTCCTGTCCACCTGTTCTGGGCCGGGGCACAGCCCCCATCCCTGTCCTCTGAGCTCAAACAGATGCCTCACCCCAAATAAACCCTAACAGCAGGCCCACCTGCCCAAGGGCTTTACCAGCAGACACGCCCAGAAACCCAAGCCGAGCTGACTGGTGAGGAACCGTCTCTGCCAAAGCAAACTGCACAGCCTGGAAGACGAGCCCCACTACTCAGACGCACAGATTCCAACGTGAGGAATCAAGGGTCATGAAAAGCCAGGTAACTATGGCACCAGCAAAGGAAACCAATAAAGCTCCAATGACTGACCCTAAAAAAGAGTGAATTATGAACTGTCAGACAAAGAATTCAGAATAGTCCTCCAGAGGAAGCTTAATTAACTACAAGAAAACGCAGACCATTAAATGAAACTAGAAAAACAATGCATGAACAAAACAAGAAGCTCAACAAGGAAACAGCCACCATCAAAACAACCACAATAACAAAATAGCCCTGGAGTTCAAAAATACACTAACCGAACTGAAAAATTCAATAGAGAGTTTCGAGAGTAGACTGGACCATGCAGAAGAAAGGATCGGCAACCTGGAGGATAGGACACTGGAAATTCCCCAGTCAGAGGAGCAACAAGAAAAAAGGAGGATAATAGAGAAGAAAGCTGGGCGGAATTATGGGACACGGTGAAAAGAAACAATATTCACATTATGGAAATTCCAGAAGGAGAAGAGAAAGAGAAAGGGATGGAAAGTGTATCTGAAGCAATAATGGTGGAAAACTTAGAGAAATGGACATTTCACATCCATGAGGCCCAAAAGGGCCCCAAACAGGTTGAACCCAAATAGGATTACACGGAGACACCTTATAATTAAATAGTCAAAAGTCAAAGACAAAGAAAGAATTTTAAGAGCAGCAAGAGAAAGAGAGACGTCACATACAAGGGAAACCCCATAACACTATGAGCGAATTTCTCAACAGAAGCCTTTCAGGCCAGGAGAGAATGGGACAGTTTATTCAAAATGCTGAAAGAAAGCAGGATCAGTGCTTGGATGGGCTGGAGGCTGGTGGCGTGTGCATGTGTGTTACACCCTATGAAAGCACAGGTGCACTTGAGCCAGGCCACGTCCTCACAGACAGCAGACACTGGGATGCATAGGGTTAGCTCTTAGAAGCACCCCCTTTACAAAGGGCTCACCATGTCTAAGAGGACCAGGCAGCAACATCGCCCTTGGAAAATGGCACACTGAGCAGGATACATCCCAGACCAGATACCTGTTAATCCTGTACACCACAATTGTGTCCTGCTTTATCATTTCAGATCTGGAGTTTGGAATAATTCAGTTTATTTAAATTGATAGAAAACAACCTCTACTCCTTTATTTCAGCTCTTTATATGAACAGTCCTCCATATGTGCGTGCTAGTGTTTTTTGTTCTCAACTCCTCTTACAAAATTCCATAACATAAAAAGCACAGCATGCTGTTTAAAAATGGAAAGAAGCCCTAGCTGTCATCTAGCTCTGTGATTTTTTTCAAACCTTAAATTTCTTTCTATCTTGTAATACCCTATAATGGAAAAGAATCTGAAAAAGAATATATATATTATATATACATATATATAATATATATACACACACACACATATATAATATATATATATATACACACACATATATAATATATATATATACACACACACATATATATAATACACACACATATATGTAATATATATATACACACACATATATATAATATATATATACACACACACACACACATATATATAATATATATACACACACACATATATATAATATATATATACACACACACACACATATATATAATATATATACACACACACACATATATATAATATACACACACACACACACATAACTGAATCACTTTGCTGTGCACCTGAATCACTGTCAGTCAGCTATACTTCAATAAAAAAACAAAAAATATTATAACAGTATATTGTTAATTGAAGGTAATTTTATCATATTTAATTATACTGATGATTTTAAACATTCTCTTCCTCATTTAAAAAGTGATGCATGCTGATTTTAAATTCATTGCCAAAAAAAGGCATGATCTGTCAACAAACAAAACTATATATCAAATTTTCTTCGGGGACCAAAGATACATTAAAATTTAACCATATATTATAGAATCAAAAATAGATAAAAACTGTTTCCAAAAATAAATAAATAAACATTTTTAAATTAAATTAAAATGTTTCATCAATAGGGGGGCTATAAGAATATTCTCTCTAGTATGACCCCATTTTTACCTACAAAAGTATCTTTCTAGGAGCCCCATCATGAGACACCCCGTGAGTACAGGTACGCTGCCTGTCCCACGCTCTGGCCACTTGGCATCACATTCATCCCCCTTGGAGAGCAGAGACTGACAGATGAAGCCTCACCTGACACTAAGAACACCTAGTTCTAGGAAACTGCACAATATTTATTAGTGATTTTCTAAACTAAAATTAAAAATGGCCAGGGGTGAAGAATGAATAAACTGTCATTCTTAAGGACAGAACCAGGTAAATCCTATAACTCATGTCCCTGAGAGACACCTCCCCAATTCCATTAACCATAATCAGTCTTTGACACCAACGTTTCAACTTCATTTCAAAAGTTATGTTGCATCCGGCTCCATCGGCAGCATCTTAGAAAATGTGAGAAAAACATTTTTTTTTTGTTGGTTGTCGGTAGCAACCAACCAATTTTATTACACACAGATATAAATAATGCCTCCCTTTGTGGTACCAACTGGAAATGATACAATTTTCCCAACGTTATAACAACTTGTCACTGCTGGGAAATAACCCCAAAACAGAAGCTCCATGAATATAACTGCACTTCCCAACCTCTCACATGGTAATAACTCTGCGTGTCTCCGTAGCAAGGACTTCTGCCTGCTCTGCTGAGAACATTTTTCATTTGCAAATGTAGGCTGCATCTCATTCCAGTACTGAATTCAAAACCAGTTGTTGCTCATTTCCCTGCGTGTAGCGGGTGCTGAGAGCCAGGACACGCCAGGAAATGCTCGGGGACTTGACTCGTGCTCACGTGACACCTACTCTAGTGGGGGAGACACACGTGCAGACAGACAAGTGTCACCCTCACCCGGCATACGGGGCGACTCAACGTTCCTGTGAATAAATAGGCAGACACGAGTGTTAACGCACACCAGTTAAGAAACCCAGACAATGCATCTGGGAACAAAATAAAGAAGGATTAATTCTGACCAGAGGACGCTTCCTGGAGACTGCTGCTCTCCCAGACAACCAGAAAGCCAGCAGGTGGTCCAGGCAGGGGCAGCAGGAGCAAAGGGACAGGCTGCAGAGGGAAGAGCCCCTGACAACGCCCGTCTGGGTGTCACCACGGAGCCTGTGGGACACACGGAGCAGAAGGCAGGGTCGCTGCACGGGGAGGAAGTAACCGTGGAATCGGGCAAGTTCTTCCAAGTCGGAAGGAAGAACTTGCTCTAGCACCAGTGCTGAGTAAGAAGGAAACAAATGCCAGAGACAAAGGCTGAAGGCGGAACGATGACAACGGTCCAGGCAGAGGTAACGAGGGCGTTCCCTAGAGAAAGGCGGGGAGCCAAGGGGCGACGCAGAGCTAAAACCGAAGGACCTCGGCCAACAACTAACTTCCAGGGGCGGGGTGGGGCAGGGTGAGGTGGTCCAGGGAGGAGGACCCATCGGGGGAACCCAGTGGGGGATCAGCAAATCGAGGGAGCAACGCAGGAGGCTGCAAGGAGGACGGGTTATTGTCAGAGATGTTGAGTTTTAGGTATCTGGAAGAATCTAAGCATATATATCCAAAAAAAGGAGATCCCAAATTTTTCAGCAAGAGGCAACAACTGAGAAACGTGGAGAAAGAAGAACCAAGGTCAGAACGTGCGCATCCACGTCAGGGGTGAGTGAAGATGTGGGGAGGAGGACGGGGACAAGGGGAACTGGCAGGGACCTGGGGACACACACAAGACCCGGAAGTCAGGGCGGCAGAGCGTCCCAAGGGCTGAAGGACCAGCACCGTCTGATGCGGAACAAGGTCCAGTGAGACCAACCTGGGAGAAGCAGCTGCGGCCGGGCGGCCAGGGTGTCACCGTGACCTCAGGGACAGAGGCTTCGGTGGAAGAATGTGCTCGGAGGTCAGACTGCACGAGGCCAAACCCTGAAAAGAAAGTCTCAGGGAAGCAGCAAGTGTGCCACACTCAGAGGCTTGCAGACGAGGAGAAGAGACAGGTCGCAGGAGAGCTGGAGGGGCACCAGTCACATCACGAAAAAGGAGCTCTTCTCATTCTTAAGGACTGCAGGCAGCAGAGGGCATTTCAATCCATCAGCTGAGGAACAAGAACCGGAAGACAGAGATGAGGCTCCTAGAAGAGGGGGTGACCCAGGGGGATGTGCAAGACAGAATGCTCTGAGAACACAGCAGAGGAAGGGCCCTACTAACATCAGAGAACCTTCGGGAAGGAGAGAGAAGACATCACCCCAGGACCTCGATCTCCATGACCAGGAGTGCATCACGCTGGGAGCACAAGGGCAGGACAGTGATGGAAATTCCTCTAGGACAGATGTGAGGCCCACGAGGCCGTCCTGAGAGCCGCTCGGCCAAGCCAGTGACTCTCAGAGGGGCTCCCGGCAGTCTGGGAGCAGAGCAGATAGTTCAGTCCATGGACAGCTGGGCACGGATGAGGAGACAGCCCAGTGGATGAGGGGCACCAGCCTTGAGCACATAAGATGAAATGCTCCAGAGGCCCGACCTGGCCGGGGGCACAGGAAGTCAGGAAACTACTGACGAACACAGAGGAACAGAAAAGCTAACATACAGGACGCGAGTGCTTTGACAAGCTTCCATGGAACGAAGGAGTAGAAGGACCCGTGGTTCTGAGGGTGTGACCAAGAGAGTATTTCAGGGTCCAAAATGAGGTGACTCAGCCATTTCCCCAGGTGCTGCCACAAGTGGAGAGAACAACAGTGCACAGGACCAACACCGGAAACCTGTGTACAGCAGAGAAGAGAGGTGTGTAAACAACTTATTCTAATATGGTGGTTTTCAAAGTGTGGTCACCCCCTGGAACTTGTGAGAAATGCACGTTTTGGAGGCCATACCCCAGACTTAATGATTCACAAAACTCTCCACTTTAACAATTTTTCTAAGTGATTCTGATGCATGCTAAAGTTTGAGAACCACTGTTCTTAATTAACGTGAAGAAACCTACAAAGTAGAGAGAAAACTAATTATGGTTGATATCATCAAAGAAGGCTTCCCAGATGACATGACACGTGCCTTAAAGGATAAAGTTCTCAAAGTGTGGTACTCAGAACTACAGCATCAGTATCACCTGGGGAACTGTTAGAAATACAAAGTTGGGGCATCAGTCAAAATCTTGGGCATCTACTGAATCAGAAACTCTTGGCGGGATGCCTATGAGCTGTTTTCACAAGCTCTCCCTCTGAAGCAGCTCATGCTGGAGAGCTCCAGCTCCGGAATGAGGGTCAACTCCAGCTGCAAATGGCCCTAGAGACAGGGGCAGGACTGAGAACTCTTTGACCACGGTCCTGTTCTTGAATTTCCAAGAGTCCCCATCCTCCCTCAGCATGAATTTTATAGTACGGCCCTTTTCCTGAGGAAGCTGGAGTGATCTCTCTTCCTTGCAAAAGAAATCTAATTAAAACACCACGGGAAGAATTTTAGTCTTAAGCCCATATACATGCTGTGAAACCAGCAGAAGTTTTTAAGGAAAGAAATGCCATAATAAGTTTTGGACTTGTTTCTCCTCTGCCCTGCCCATTGCCGGTTTTTTGGTAGTTTTGATTTTTTTTAAAGACACTGCTGGTTGCAGTTGTAGGGATTATGGAGTAGAAATAAGGAGAGAGAACTGATACCAGAGGTAGCAGAAAGGTGGCTGTTTCAACAAGCCAGCCCGAGATGAGGAGGTCTTGATGTGATACAGCTGGTGAGGACGGAGAGGAGCAGAGAGGAGTCAGGGAGAGATGTGAGTAGGACCTGACATGCTGGACAGCAGTGAGGTGGGAGGGAGACCGAGTTTACGACTGTGCCGAGACAGGCGTAGAGGGCAAGATGAATACATTTTCAGAGATGCTAAACCTCTGAAATCAAAAGGGTCTAAAGGAGATGCAGGATGAACTATCTAGGGGGCATTAAAAACGGCTTTTTCAGGAGAAAGATCAGGACTGGGAACTTGGATTTCATGGCCATCAGTGTAGAGGGGGGCTGAGATTCTCCGGGAGTGTATGAAGAGCACAAAGTAGGCAGTGGGACCAAGAGCAGAATTCTAGGGAACTGAAGTATGTCAGATGTGGGCAGAAGAAAAGCAATCAGTAAAGGATAGTGAGAAGGAGCAACCAGAGAACAGGATGAATGAGGGAAGAAATACCTTCAAGAAGTAGGGAGTAGTAGCTATCAAATTTAATAAAAATATAAAACAACTTGAGGACTCAACAAAGGTCACTAATTTTAGTAACTGGAAGGACTTACATGGCCTTTACCTGAGACTTTAACACAGAGAATGACTAAAGATGTAGGAAAAAGCAGGGACCTGAAGCTGGGGAAAGAGATGGGATCAAAGACAGGTGGTGGGATTAGCCTCAAGATGGTTTCTATAAGAAAACAAGGAAAGGGTGCTGGTCCAACGAAGCCCAGAGGTGAACAGGAGAAAGGCTGGAAGCATAGTCTGTGAGGAGGACAAAGTTTACAGGTATGCAGGTGGAAATGCAAACTGGAAATAGTAATCTTCAGAAGTAACAACTCAAAGAGCTGCCAGACTACGGGGACGGAGGAGTCATGTATGACCAAAACAGAGAAAACCAATGCAAATATGGTCAATAATATTGTAATAGCTTTGTACAGAGACAAATGGTTACTAGCCTCATCGTGGTAATCATTTCATAAGGTATGCAAATGTCAAATCACTATGTAGTTCACCTGAAACTAACAGAATATTGTACATCAACTATATTTCAACAAAACAAAACAAGAAAACAGTGCAAGCTAGGTGTGCTCATTGATTCAACAAACAGGGTTTTCTGTGACACAGGCCCTGTGTTATTTGCTAATGATTCAAAGAAGAAGATATAGGTTTTTTCCCCTTAAGAAGCTTACAGCTTAGTGGGGAACCAGGCAACTATTATACAAAAAGGAATATCCAACTTCAGAGACATGAACTAAGGGCTGTAAGAACACGGTGGACAAAACAATCGACACTGTCTTCGGGGCATTACGTTTTCATTTTTCATTCAACAAATATTAACCATAATGCTTATATGCTACAAGCTTATAGTACAGCACAAAACAACCTACCATTACCCACCATAAATTCTAGTGTGTGAAGACAGATTATAAATAAGTAAAATACATAGTATGTCAGATGGCAATAAGTGTTAAGGAGAAAATATAACAGAGAAAGCAGCTAGGCAGTATTAGCAGGAGGAGCTCTGCAGACTTCCCACCAGAAAGAATGGAAGCAACAAGGCAATGGAATGGCATCTTTAATGCAATGAAACCATGAAACTGTCAAGTGAGAATTATACATCCAATGAAAACATCCTCCAGAAAGGGTGAAATAACGAAATTTTCAGTTTCATTGAAACTCATTTTGATATGTCTACATTTCACTTACAGAATACAGTTTCCATTCCTGACTGAGTTCTTCTTCACTCCTACAGAATTCATTTTGTCTCCTACAGATATTCTTGTAAAACTTTTTTTTTTTTTTAACATTTAAGTCTTCAATCTACTAGGAATTAATTTTTTAGACAGATGATCAGTTTGGCAAACATAACCTACTAAATAATCTATGGTCTGTCCTCCTAAAATGATTTACCCATGTACATTGTGTATATTAGCCTATGTGTAATATATTACATTCTCACATCTCTTTCTGGTTTCTCTATTCTGTTCCACAGATTCTTGGTCTATTACTATACTACCAGAATGTCTTGGATTTCAGTATAAAATACCTGTATCCAATTTAAATTAAAACCAGTTGGGATTCTATTTTGGAATTGGATTAACTATTAATTTGATGGAAATTGACATTTTTGTGGCATGTATTTCCATTTGTTCACATATTAATTTATATGTATCAACAGAATTTTCTAGTTTTCTTAACAAGGCCCTTCACATTTCCTGTTCAACTTATTCTAAATATTTTATATGTTATTGCTTTTATGCGTGCAATATTTTTCCCTTTTCAATTTCTAGGTGCTGATGACATACAGAAAAAGCTAATGACTTTTTATACTTATCCTCTATCCAACCACCTCAGCTTTCTTATATTAATTCTATTGAATAGTAGCTTATAATTAGATTCTCCTGGGTTTTCTAGGTATAAAATCACATCAGCTGCAAACAAATATAGCTTTATCTCTTTCCAAAGTTTATACCACTCATTAAATTTTGTTTCTTATTTCATTCACTAAAATCGCCAAGAGAGTAGTGAATAGCAATGGTGATAGCGGGCACCTCTATTTCCTGATTTTAATGTCAATGGTTTTGATGTTTAGCTATTCAGTATATTTGCTATTACATTTTGGTAAATAATTTTAATTATATTCAATGCTATTTTACATACAAATTTTTGCTAGGAATGGCAGTTAAATTCTACCAAAAGTCTTTTTCAGTGTTAAAGATCATTATATGGCTTTTCCCTTTTAATCTGTTGATGTGTGAATTATGTTGGCAGATTTTACAATACTGAACTCTGTTTCACTGGTGAAGTTTACACTACTGAATACTATACCCTCCTTGGTAACAGGATATCATTTTTCTAATATATTGCTAGATTATACTTGGCAATATTTATTTAGAATTTCATATTTGTATGTGATATGCATTTGCAGTCTAGAGTTTTGGTTTTTGGTTTTTGGTTTTTTTTGCCGTACGCTGGCCTCTCACTGTTGTGGCCTCTCCCGTTGCGGAGCACAGGCTCCGGACGCGCAGGCTCAGCGGCCATGGCTCACGGGCCCAGCCGCTCCGCGGCATGTGGGATCTTCCCAGACCAGGGCATGAACCCGTGTCCCCTGCATCAGCACATCTCAACCACTGCGCCACCAGGGAAGCCCTAGAGTTTTGGTTTTTATATTACATTCCTCAAATCTCATATGCTGGCTTCATAAAAAATTTTTCACCTTTTTATGTGGCTTGGAAGAGTCTGAATATCATTGGAATGATCTGTTCTTTTAAAGTTGAAGAATAGTTCAGCTGTGATCCTGGCTGGACCTCATCTTCCAGTCTCTTTTACTGTATGACCTATTCAAATGTTCAACTTTTCCTGCGTGCATTTTGATAATCACTAGCTAGGAAATCATCCAGAGTTTCAAACGCGTTGCCATAGAAATGCCTGTATTATTCTCTCTTGTTTTAATTAAAAAACAACAACAACTTCTCCCACATCTTTAGTTAGTTTTCCTCACTTGCATAGTAATTAAGGTTAAGATGCATATATTTAGGAGAATGGGTAAATGGTGACAGCATTAAAAGAATAGAGAGAAAAGAAGACTGGGGAGAGTGTGATAACCAGGTGGAATCCACTTCCAGCTTGGAGCTGAGATTTGAACCTGCAGTGAGGCAGAAACAACCGGGGTACCATCCAGATAACAGAAGTCATCAAGAGAAAAAGTGCAAAATGGGAAGAGAATCATAGCTGAAACACAGGGGAATCTCAACACTCAAATGGAAGGCAGAGAGTAAAAACCTGATAGAAGATAAAGCACTGAGACATAAAATCCAGGACAGACTGATGTATCAGGATACAAAGAGAGAGCAAGTGATGAAGGAGGAGGAGAGAAGAAAGGAGGGGAGGACGAGGAAAGGAAAGAAGAGGAGGTGGAGGAGAGGAAGAGACACTCATCACCTCAACTGAGAGATCAGACCAGACAGGTGACTGTGGACACAGGGACGAGAACAAGGAGACAAGGCCAAAGAGGTGAAGGGTCACTTGAACAGGGGGTTGAATGCGCATCAGGATTCCTGAGTGGGCCCAGGTCTGTCACTAGAGGAGAAAGAAGAACTAAGAAAGCTCCAAGTTCTTACGGGAATATTCAGGTGATGGTGAAGTTTACAGTAAAGAGACATTTGTGTGCAGATTTTCCCATGTTAACTGGTTTCCCCCTTGATATGTAGTGGAGGTGGGGAAGGCAGGTCTACGAGAATAACCTGTATTACCGAGACACCGTGAAGAAGACCCAAATGACTACAGGTTGATATTAAAATACTCCCCTATGAATACCATGCTATCAGTCATCAAATTAACATCCGTCTGTATGAGTTGGCAATATCCTCTTCATAAAATGATTAACTACGTATTTCCCTTGACGTTTGCTTCTCTGTATCCTAGAGGCATCTCCTGTAATCTGGTGAATATAATAGAGCTCCAGTTGTTACTACTACTTTCATTAATTTAATTAATTCTGTCGATCAGAATTTAGAGTTTCCTCTACTCAAGACATCCCCTGCTGGACTTCAATTAATGGACATACTTAAAATATTATTCAAGATTGTTTAGGGACTTCCCTGGTGGTACACTGGTTAAGAATCCGCCTGCTAATGCAGGGGATACGGGTTCGAGCCCTGGTCGGGGAAGATCCCATGTGCTGCAGAGCAGCTAAGCCCGTGCGCCACAACTACAGAGGCCTGCATGCCCTAGAGCCTGAGCGCCGCAACTACTGAGCCCACGTGCCACAACTACTGAAGCCCACGCGCCCAGAGCCCGTGCTCCGCAACTAGAGAAGCCACCGCAATGAGAAGCCCGCGCACCACGACAGAGAGTAGCCCCTGCTCGCCACAACTAGAGAAAGCCCTCGCACAGCAACAAAGACTCAATGCAGCGCTCCCCCCCAAAAAGAGATTGTTTGTTCTCTTGATGCTGAAAGTGTTTAAAATAAATTATTCCCCAAATCATATCTTAACCTCACAGCTTGCTAACCTTTCAAAACACTAATCATTCTCAGGGAATGTAAGTTTTAAATCCATGAAGGAACACTGAATTTCAGTTCACTAGCAGACCATTTGGGGCAAAATAGAGTACTTTTATTAGTTGAATGATAAATTAGCACTGTTTAAAGAAAATTTTTAATGTAAAAACATCTAGAACGGTTTTGTGAAATTAAATTCCTGAAAAGCATATTCAAAGCAGCAGCAAAGATTTCATTAGTCCCCATCGGCCTCTTTGCCACTGAGCTCTTTAGGACTCTTTTGTTATGAGAGCCCCTTGGTCCTGAC
Organism: Monodon monoceros; assembly: GCF_005190385.1. Taxonomy (NCBI): domain Eukaryota; kingdom Metazoa; phylum Chordata; class Mammalia; order Artiodactyla; family Monodontidae; genus Monodon; species Monodon monoceros. Next base: position 55,277,609 of record NW_021703765.1, read on the forward strand.
TAGAATATTAATGCTGTGTACATGCAACAGGAAAGTGCCATAACTGTAGACCTCACGACTAAAAAACCCTAAAATAAAGGAGCCCAATAATGGTGCCATTCCCTTAGCAACAGGTACACAATAATTCCCACTTCCTGCAAGGAGGCTCAAAGTGATTCTGCAACTTAGAACTTGTGGAGGCAGAATAACAGCCCCCAAAGATGTCCCTACCCTAATCCCCAGAAACTGTTAACATGCTATGTTATATGGCAAAAGTGATTTTGCTGCTGTGATTAAGCTTCTTGAGATGGGGAGATCATCTTGGCTTATCCACGTGGGTCCAATATAATCACAGGGGTCCCTGAAAGTGCAGAAGTTTTCCCGGCTGTGGTCAGAGGAAGATGTGACTATGGCAGAAAAACCCGAGAGATGCTCCTTTGCTGGCTGTGACGACAGAGGAAGGGGCCACGAGCCAAGGAGTGCAGGTGACCCGTAGAAGCTGGAAAAGGCAGGAAGCAGTTCCTCCCCTCGAGCCTCTGGAAGGGACGCAGCCCTGCCCACTGACTTTAGCCCAGTGGGACCCATGCCAGGCTTCTAACCCGAGGAACCAGAAGACAACAAACTTCTGCTGTTGGAACTGCTAAGTCATGGTTACAGGAAACTAACACTGAACTGTCATCAGGAATAATTGATATTTAGTAAACTGTTCAAACTCACTACCAAAAAGTTTCTAAATGCTCAACAAATGGATCAAATAATCATATTTCATTAGCCTGAAAAATAAGTAGGAATCCACAAATAATAAAATAGCTTAGGACAAGAGGTATCACATAGCATTTACTGCATTCTCTGATTTGAACTGAGGTTCACTGTATAAAATACAGAAATTATAAAAGAACTTTAAAAACACATCCATAGCTAATATTTTCCTGTCCCATTAAGCTGATGCTTGGGAAACTAATTTATAACAGCACATGTCGTCTAGAAAAACCTTGCACTATCCTAGCATTTTCTGTACAGAAAGCTTATGATGTTAACTCTCCAAAATAGGTTTAAATACAGTCATAAAGCTTCGGGCTGGGAGGTATCTAATAAATCAGCTAATCATTCTAAATATGAAAGAAGTGATTTCCCCAAGGTTTAGTTTTGGCATAAATGTCTTATTTCATGGCTCCATCACTCTGATAAGCCATAAATGTGCACTAATTTAAATAGCTGGTTTCAATTCCCAAGGATCCTTTCTGTGCTCTAAAAATCATCAATAAAATATAGCTTCCTTGTCAAACTACATCCTGAATTATTGAATTCAGACTTGCTATTATAAAAAATTAATTATGACAACTATCAGCGAGAAATAATTTCTCCTAAGATACCAAGCCCTGTGAAGACAATTATAGATAATTAAAAGTACAAAGAAAACGGCAAACCAAAGGCTCATCTCAGTAAAATACATTTCAACACACAGCAAAATTAAAATAGCAGTGTCATAAACTTCTAAAACCTGGCTTTCTATAGCTTTATGCTTAATTGCATAAAGCAACATAGGCAACATCTCCATCACAGAGACCGAGCCATTCTGGGTAGAAAGTGTGCGTCCAGAGTTCTGTGCAGGGTCCTGGCCCTGGTTCTGGGGGCTCCATCTGAGACGCTCGCTGGCTTCTCCTCTCCCCACGGCGGGGCGGGTATCCTCAGCCTTCTGCTCAATGTACTCCCCAGAGAGGTCTCCCTGCACTCACAGGTTCACCACTACCTACACACCTGACGACCCCTTCCACCCTTCTCACCAAACCCCTGGAATGTTCCGCAGACCCTCAGTCTCCACACGAAAGCCCAGCCTCGTCCCTCAAGTGCAACCCCCGTGTTTCTAAGGTCAGTGAGCAGCAACCACACTGGCTTTGGCGGTGGCTCCTACAGCCCCTGAAGTCGGCCACCCACCAGTCCCAAGGCTCTGCCCCCTGGGATCTGTGGAGTCTGCTCGGCCTGTGAGAGCCCAGCAGGCCTGTCTCGTGGGCACCCGGCTCCCTCCACCCCCTCCTCTGCCCACACGTACTCCAGCCCTCTCCAGGGACAGCCCAAGTCCCGACGTCCACATGGCGTAGCACAGCACCCACGGTCCTTCCCCACCGGCCTCCCCAGCTCTTGGCCTCATCAACCACTTTCTCTGGTCACTTCTGTAAACACGTATGGAGGACCCACTATGTGCTGGGCTCTATGGACACAACCGCGGACAAAAACAGGCATGAGGCCTCACTCTCAAGCATTAAAACCTAATGGAGAAATAATCCAAAATACAATTATGAACAAAGTGCTTTTATAGAACATAGGGCCTTGAGAGCACAGAACAGACCGCCCGGCCTAGTCCAGGGGTCAGGAGGGGAAGCCTTCCTGACACGCGGCTCAAAAGCCCAAACCCTAGGGTCAGCGGGCATTAGCAACACATGGACACAATGATCAGGCCAAAGGTGACCCTAGAGGGACAGGCAGGAAGCACAGCGGGCGTGGGGCACTGGGGCAGCACCCCAGGAAACAAGGCCAGCGCTGCCAGAGCATGAGGGGTGAGTGGGCACACGGCTGAGACCAGGCCGAGGAGGGGAAAGGGCAGAGTCCGTGTGTGTGAGGCCTCGGCAGGGTCTGCCCGGATCCTATCCACCAGGCAACAGGAGGCATCTGAAAGGTTTCAAGCAAAGCAGGGTGGACATGTGGACAGGATGAGGTGGGTCAGGTCATCTCGAGCGCAGGTCTGAGGACATCGGTGGGGACGTCCAGGCGAAGGATGACAGCATGGATGCAGGTGGATTTCCCCTGGGCATCACAACCTGGGGCTTTACGTTGAAATGCAAGGGAGGGAGGGGCCAAAATCTTCTGTGTTTATTGATGGTGCTTTTCCAAAAATTTATTTTCTACACATTGCTACGTCTCAAAGAGGCTTTGCAGGAAAGGCTTGGGAGAACCACGTTGTGCTGTTTCCAGCTATGTAACGGAAGAAAAGCCAGACGAGTTTTTAAAGGTTTAAACTTCATACCCATCTATTCCTTTAAAAAAATAAGTTCTTCCTTAAGTAGGATAAAGACAATTTTTTTTTAAGAGTGCTTCACCTAATGCTAATCCTCTAGAGTAAATAATTTTAAAACAGTCCCTCAGGAATCTCCTAAGCAAACTATGGGCCTATATAAAAAGAACCTGAAATTACTAAGACTAATACATAAATTCCCGATTTAAGCTGTTCAAGAAGAATACATTTGTTGAGTATTTACCAAGAGCCAAACACCTATAAACATTTTCTCACTTAATCCTGACAATTTTATGGGGTAAGAGGTATTGCTATTCCCATTTCACAGGGAAGAAAACTGAGGCTTAGAGAAGTTAAATAACTTGTTGGAAGTCACACGGTTAAGTGGCAAAACCAAAATTCAAAAGAGGTTCTGTCTGAGTCTAACCACACATTCTGCATTTCCTTTCATATACTCAAAAGAAGTCATTTTTCAGAAAGAACAACTAAAAGTTTGGACTTCTAAATATAACATTTATGCTGGGCTCAAGGCAAAACCGTGGCTGAGTATTCAGGCCCAGGCCGTCTGCCCATAGCTGCCTGCCTGTCTGCATCGGGCTTGAGCATCAGGGAAGCCTCTGTGTGCTGCGCTGTGGTGTCTGCACTAGGAACGAGGAGCTTTCTTAGAGGAAATCTTTTTTGTTTTTAAATAGGGTTCAATTATGCATATGGAAATCTGTAGAAAATTGACTCTAGTCATGAACATTCCAGGTGAATTTCTATGAAATTCATCTATGCTATAAAGCGAGCTACCATACAAACACAGCTTTGCACTTGAGCGCTACAACAATCAATAAGTTTAGCAAAACAACAAGAGTACATCACCGATTCCTATCTCTCCCTGGTTTTTGAGAGAAATCCACCAGTGTTCTCCGGAAGCCCCAGCATCGGACCCACGTTGGTCCCAGGCATCCAGACTCAAAACACAACAGTCACATGAACTCTCCCCTGGGCTTCACGACTCTGGACTGATACCCAAATGCAGTGGAGGAGGGTCGGCAGCAAGGTCTGGGGGGATGAGGCTTCACGGCGGAATTTAGGTCCGAAGTGGGCAGCGACTGAGGAAATGCCACACGCACAGAGGGCAGGGTGGGACCTCTCAGGCACCCCCGACGCCAGGAGCCCTGGCCACCACCCACCCATGCGCCGTGGCCGTGAAGGGGGATGGCCACCGGAAACCGGAGCAGGGCCCACACTCAACTGCCTCACCCATCTTTTCCCTGTTTCCACCTCAGGGCTGCTCCTGGCCTCCTGGCCTCCTCTTCCAGGCGGGCCTCGTGCCTCCCTCCTCCTTCCTCCTCCTCCTGGCCGTCTCCATCCCCCGTCTGTCCCTCCCTCCCCTTCTGAACAACTCCGTCCTAAAGCCATTACATGGGCCCATTACGTGGGCACAGGGGAGGCATCCGTGGGGGAGCACTGGGTGGGAGAGGGGGAGCTCAGCACACAGACCTCCACCACGGAGGAGGGGGGGAGTCACCACCGAGGGGGTGGGTGGGCGAATCCCGAACAAAGTGTTGAGGGCACCACCCAGGATGATGACCCCGAGTGGGAAGTCGGACCCTGAGTGGGACAAGGAGGGCACCCCTGGAAGGGCCGCCTGGTGCAGAGCATCGGGCCTGAAGCCCGATGAGCATAAGGAAGGTGTCCCACACCCTCACCCCCGCAGAGGCTGCTGGCCCGGCATCTAGGGGTGCAGCCCGGAGGGCGGGGCCTGAGTCCGGGAGGGGTCAGCGGCAGCGACGAGAGGACCAGAATACAGAGGAGGGTGAGCGAACAGGCAAACACACAGGGTAACAGCAGCCGCATTGCTCGCTGTCAAAAACCGAGACTCAAATACTTAAATGCAGGCCTTCCCTGGTGGCGCAGTGGTTGAGAGTCCGCCTGACGATGCAGCGGACGCGGGTTCGTGCCCCGGTCCGGGAAGATCCCGCATGCCGCAGAGTGGCTGGGCCCGTGAGCCATGGCCGCTGAGCCTGCGCATCCGGAGCCTGTGCTCCGCAACGGGAGAGGCCACAACAGTGAGAGGCCCACGTACCGCAAAAAAAAAAAAAAAAAAAAAAATATATATATATATATATATAAAGTACCGTCTAAATTAAAAGACCATATACAAAAATAAACTCAAAATGATTTAAAGACCTTAATATAAGACATGACATCATAAAACTCCTGAAGAGAACATAAGCAAAACATTCTCGGACGTAAATCATAGCAATATTTTCTTAGATCGGTCTCCCAAAGCAAAAGAAATAAAAGCCAAATAAATAAATAAACAAACAAACAAGCACGTAGGACCTAATCAAACTTAAAAGCTTTGGCAAAGCAAAGGAAATCACCAACAAAACACAAAAAACCTCTACAGAATGGGAGAAAATACTTGCAAATGATGTGACTGACAAGGGGTTAATATCTAAAATACACAAACAGCTCATACAACTCAATATCAAAAAAACCAAACAACCCAATCAAAAAATGGGCAGAAGACCTAAGTAGACATTTCTCCAAAGAAGACATACAGATGGCCAACAAGCACATGAAAAGATGCTCAACATCACTAATTACTAGAGAAATGCAAATCAAAACTACAATGAGTTATCACCTCACACCAGTCAGAATGGCCATCATCAAAAAGTCTATAAATAAATGCTGGAGAGGGTGTGGAGAAAAGGGAACCCTCTGGCGGGAATGTAAACTGGTGCAACCACTACTATGGAAAACAGTATGGAGGTTCCTTAAAAAACTAAAAATAGTGTTATCATATGATTCAGCAATACCACTCCTGGGCATATATCCAGAAAAGATGAAAACTATAATTCGAAAAGATACATGCACCCCAATGTTCATAGCAGCTCTATTTACAATAGCCAAGACATGGAAGCAACCTAAGTGTCCATTGACAGATGAATGGATAAAGAAGATGTGGTATGTATATACAATGGAATATTACTCAGCCATAAAAAAGAATGAAATAATGCCATTTGCAGTAACGTGGATGAAGTTAGAGAACATCTACTAAGTGAAGTAAGTCTTACAGAGAAAGACAAATATCATATGATATCACTTATATGTGGAATCTAAAAAATAATACAAATGCATCTATATACAAAAGAGGAACAGACTCAGACATAGAAAACAAACTTATGGTTACCAAAGGGGAAAGAGCGGGGAGGGGTAAATTAGGAGTATGGGATTAACATATACACACAACTATACATAAAATAGATAAGCAACAAGGATTTACTGTATAGCACAGGGAACTGTGTTCAATATCTTGCACTAACCTATAATGGAAAAGAATCTGAAAAAATATATATGTATATAACTGAATCACTTTGCTGTACACCTGAAACTAACACAATATAATAATCCAACTATAGTTCAATTAAAAAATAAATAAATAACATAATTCAACATGGCCCATATAAACTGTCTTTATAAGACAGGCTTTGTGAACATGGTCCTCGCCCTATCTTGTACTTTATACAGTTTCATTCATTGTATCATCTACTGACTGACTCCAGGAAGAAAACAAATATGTTCTTTTCCTTTGCGAGAGTATATACATACACACAACCACTCATCCACCCAGAAGGGACAGAACACTAGAGGAGAGGTTTGGCAACTTAATCAGTTAAATTCAAAGATTAGCTCATTTGTAAACCAGTATCGACAGCAAATAAACCACTTGGAAGCATACACTGAGAACTACTTGTTACAGAGTACTTTTGTTGCAGTGCCTGTGGATGCTTCAGTTACTGATGTCTCCCCCCAAAAGTTCATTAGTTAGAAAGAAGTCCCCTGCTCATCCTCCCGTGACAGTTTCACGGCTCAATGAAAATGCAGTTCTTTAGGTTCAAATACCCAAATGCCTGAACATTTAACTGCGTATTTAATGACTGTAAATGCCATCCGAAGACAAGAATCTTCTAAATTAAAGTTGATTTGGTTTTCACTTTTCTGATGTTGAGATGCTTCCTTAGGTAGAGAATTACCATGGTGGAAATGAACAGATCTCTCACAACGTTTAAAAAATGCAGACATTAGTGCCACTGGCATGTAATTATTTTGCAAGAAAGCACCTCTGTGTGTACACCCAGGAAGCAGACCAGTTACTCTAACAGAAGACTGCAGGGATAATGCTCAAGGGGCCCCTCTGAATCTTTCAAAGTCACTTAATTAGCCACATCCCCCAACACAGAAACTACTCCCTGGAAGTAGTTACACACTTTTAGAAGCTGTGTTAATTCTTCTTCAGGCCATTTAGCTAATTAATACTTGAGAGCTTTAGTAAATCATTACTTCAGCATACTAAACAACAGTTCCTATGGGCTGGACTGGACCTGACTATATGTCTTTTTAAAAGATGCTGACTTAGGCGCTTCCCTGGTGGCGCAGTGGTTGAGGGTCCGCCTGCCGATGCAGGGGACACGGGTTCGTGTCCCTGTCCGGGAGGATCCCGCATGCCGCGGAGCGGCTGGGCCCGTGAGCCATGGCTGCTGAGCCTGTGCGTCTGGAGCCTGTGCTCCGCAGCAGGAGAGGCCACAACAGTGAGAGGCCCGTGTAACGCAAAAACAAAACAAAACAAAACAAAAAAGATGCTAACTTAAGTGAGAGATACAGCATCACATAAAAAATTTCTTCAAACCAAATACCCTAGGATATGCCAAGAGAAAATAGAATAGGGAGAAAAACACAAAATAAGGCAAGTAGGGGAGATACTGGGTTTTGAAGGAGCCGGCTACTTGGTTCTGGCCTGAGGAAGAATCCTCCAGGCAGAAGGAACGGTTCTTCAGAGAGCACGGTCCAGACTGCAGGTTCTGTTCAGCCAAGCAAACCAACAACTGCGGGTGGTGGCACATGATGGGCAAGTGCAGATGGTGAGAAGCCTTGAATGCTACTCTACAGAAAGGACCCAGGGCCCTCTACTAACAGCATCTCAGCTCAGTTTCCGTTGGGTTAGAGAGGGTATAAAGAGTGAACAACAGAAAAATGACCAGAAGCAGCTCTAAGTTGGAGGATATGACTTGAGAGAAGTCAAGAAGGATGAGTAGAGAAAGGGTGGTGACCGTGTGGCCAGGCTCCTGGGTAAGTGAGAGGGAGGGGTCCAGGGTGTGTCCAGGATCTGGACTGACTGCAGGTGGATGACGGTGCTGCAGGAGGAGGGGCTGCAGCAGAAGCAGGCTGACCATCAGGGGACCAAGACGGGTTCATTTTTAACATCTAAGTGAAATCCAAAGAGTAAGAAAAGTAACAGCATGAAAGCGTCCATTGATTTGGGACGTCCCTGGTTCCATTCAACCCACAAAATGTTAACCGCCATGCCTGAGGCCCTGGTGAGCTAAGCAAGAGAAGCTTCAGGGGAGCGGCAGGGTGTAGGTGCCCGAGGGTGGACACGGGATGAGCGGTGGCCAGGGAGAAAATACTGGAGCCCTCAAGAAACTTGGATGCTACCGGCCAGCTCGGGCCACGAGAGAACAACATGAGAGACTTTAAAGTAAAAGAGATGTGTGTGCAGTGATGCTGCAGAGAGATGTTCTGGACTGGATCTTGGAAGAGGAAAAGGACATTAGTAGAAAAGGTAGTGAAATTTGAATAAAGTCTGCAGTTTAGTGACCACTGACATACCAATATTAATTTCTTAGTTCTGACAAATGTCCTGAGGTCATGTAAGATACTAACCTCAGAAGATAGTGGGCAAAGCATATACAGGACTATCCCTGTACTACATTTGCAACTTTTCTCTAAATCTAGTTAATCCAAAATAAAAAGTTTACTTACAAAAAAAGAAATAAACCTAAGAACAGCTATTCCAACAATACCACCCGCAAATGGAAGTTTTTAGTGTTCAGGAATTTCTGAATTTATTTTTTTAATATTGGCTGACTCTAACGTGATTACTAATTGTAAAAAAAATACTTGGAAAACGTAGAAAATATACTTTTTATCTCACAGCTTGAGAAATAACAATTTTTAACATCTTTTATCTCATGTATAGATATGAGATTTTTTTTAAACCATCACTGAGACTAATCCCTGCTGGTGGGGGGGGCGGGGTCCCCTTAATGTTTTATCATAAGTTTTCCCTTCCATATAATTTAAAGTTCTTCAAAAGCATTTACATGACTACACAACTGTCTACACAAAATTGTACCACAATGCTTTACCTATTCCACATTTGTTGGACATTTAGATTATTTCCAACTTTTCTCCATTTATAAATAGTACCATGAGTATCATATGCATAAATTAAATGCTCATGCTTATTTCATTAAGTAATTCCAAAAAGTGGAGTCCCTGAGTTGAAGGAAATGTTGACTTAACATTTTTAATAAATACTATTAATGTGTCCCCCAAAACAATAGAGCCAACTTATACTCCCAGGAGCAATGTACAGAGAGCTATTTACAGAGAGCTAGTTCCCTGACCCACCAGCAATGGGGCATTAGCACTTTGTTGACTGTTAATTTGGTAGGTTAAAAAATGTTCATCGTTGCTTTTAAATTTGTCTTTCTTTGTTTTCTAGTGAGACTGAATATATTTAAACATATTTGCTTTTTAGCTACTTTCATTTCCTCTTCCATGAATTACTTAGTTCCTAATGCCGTTTGCCTGTTTTTGCACTGATATTTTAGCGTATCTGGTTATTTTTTCTACTTCCTTTATCTATTTTGGACCTTCTGCAAGTTGTAGCTGTGGTAAATACTTGCCAGTTTATTTCCGCTTTAATTTTATTTATTATGAGGTTCTTTGGCGTACACAGTTTAATTTGGATGTATATATATCTCATATTCCTTTATAATTTCTTCTACTGCTTTTACGATTATAGAGACCTCACAGTCCTAACATTAAACCAAAGAAATATTAGCGTTAGTTTAAAAGAGCACTTAAAATTGTGAAGGGAAAAAGCCAGATCACTTGTCCGACTGACGAAATCAGTTGTTTTTATTTTGGAGACTTCAAATGTAGAGGTCTGGGATTATACAGTGATTGACAATACTAATTCTATAACCCCCATCATACATAATTATTAATAAATAATTCTTACCGAGACAAGTCTTCTCTTAAAGGTATCTAAGACAGTTGGTAAATTTTTTGAATAATATAGGAATAATATAGCTGAGAGTTTCCAAAAGAACCAAAAAATTAATCTCATGGCATGACTATGTCCAGAAAAATTTAGTCCAGCCAGTCCCCAAGGACACAGAGAGCCATACGAGACACGCTTATACTTTAACTATTAGCAGTTACTCATCCCATCCCACTTCTAAGCAAGATTCCAGTTTTCTCTACCTTAGTCTTAACAGCTACAGAGAAGGGGAAATGATCAAACAGAAAGGCCACAGGCTTTAGAACTTGCTAGATGTGGGCTCAAACCCTGGATCCACCACTAACTAGTTAGTTTCACCCTAAGCAAGTCAAGTGGCCCCTCAAAGCTTCATCCTCTGTAACACAGAGGTCAATGTTAGTGACAGAGATTGGGCATTCAATAAATTAGTTTGTAGTGATTTTCAAAGAAATGCCTTGCTCGTTGTAAAATCGCTACAGAAATTGTTTATTTTTCAATACCATTTTCTGTTCACATATAAATATGTATGAGTACACAGTTTTTGTTTTTCTTTTGTTATTATTTTTAAGGCCTAAGGTAAGTGACTCAATCTATTTTTTTTAGTAAGCAGCCTACAGAAAAGATTAAACTATTTCCAGGAACTATAGGAGGAAGATCCCCATTATAATACTAAGACAGGAGGCAATTTAGGGAATAGTTTCCTTTATCGCATTAAAAGTAGTAAAAATATAAATCCTCAAAAGCCCCTCGAATAATTCAACTTGTATTCAACAAGCAGTTTGCAGCATCCGTATACACAAACCAAATCTCATCCTTCTTCTAAACATTTAGCGATGTTCCACAGCTGGGGAAAACAGCGATGACACCAGTGTCAGATCTGGAGAAGAATAAGCCACAGGATGACACTTTGGGGAATGGACCACTAGCTACAAAATAAGTCTGGCAAAGGAAGGACAACAGCAAAAAGCTATTTCCTAGTAAAACTGAAAAACTACTTAAGATAAACATGTAACTGGCTACAATGAAAACTATAAATACTAAATTACTAAAAAAAATCTTAGTTTTGAGGACTGAATATTTTTAATTTGTTGGCTTAAGTCTGCTTTTCTTTTCCTAGAATAAATGCTTCAACTGTAGAATAAGAGAATCTAAAACAATTTACATTAGTGTGGAAAATATAGCTGCAGGGGAGAGACAACAACATAATGAATCACAACCTCTTTCTGAGAAGAAAAACAATTGTTTTTTTTTAAAAAAACCCTGCTGTTGGGACCAGGTACAGTCCAAATTTATTTCTAGAATTCCAGTGTTGCATAACTGGAGTGTATTTCAATGAAACTGAACATCAAGTTACATAATTGTCAAAGTACTGTGTTCTATTTTGCTTTTTCAGCAAAGAACATGATGGGACTTGGGGTGACAGCAAAAGAAGAAAAGAAATTTAAAGCAGTATATTTAGCTTCTAATAGAAAACAACTTTTATTTTTAAAAATCATTTAGGTAGAAGATCACAAATTTTCAATATTGCGTGCCAAGACTAAGCATTATATATGGTCTTTAAAAACCTCAAATCTTGTTTGTCATTTTTTAAGATATTTTCAGTTGTTTCCATTATTGGAGGGAAAGAAAGTTAAATACTTATGGTGCTTTAAAAGTTCATTAGAGGAGAATTACCAAATTTACATGCTTCTTTCCCACCAAGAGTAGCACAAATGTTGGACATTCAACTATATTTTACAGAAAATTTAGTAACACCTGCCTGCTTGTATAGCAGTAATCACAATATATATGGAATATATATTCCAGGGAAATAGCATCTGCATTTGCTGATTTAAATTTAAATCATCAGAGAATTAGTTGAATATTAGAAAGCTGTTACCTAAAACCTACGGATGTATTAAAAACCATAATGAGGGACATTTATCTTGGAGCAAATGTACAACCTCCTGTAAAACATGACTCCAATAGAAGAGTACGAATGCCATCATTAGAAGATTAAACCAATCGGGGAAAAGCTTAAACAAAGAATTATAAACAAACTAAGCAGCATCATTCGTTTTCTTGTTCACAGGGAAAGTTTACAAATCAGTTCTTTTTTCAAAGGCAAATAAATGAGTTAAGAGCTTCAGGCTTTCTTGATATACATATTTGAAAGTCTTAGATGACACTGATGAAGTCTACAGGGGAGCATGTGACACTGTCAACTAGCGATACTATTATTATAGATTTAAATTAATAAACCTAAACCAACTGCAGCTATCTAATAAAAATGTCACTTAAAAGTAATTCATTATGAAGCAAAACTGTAAAGGGTGGTGACAATTACCGTGACTCAGAGGGGTCACACCATCCCTGGGCTTCTTTTCTTCTTCAGCTTGCTCCTAGAACACAGAAAATGTGGTTTAGACCCTGTTTCTGGGTAATTGTTTGAAACACTGAACATTGACTTCTCTGTTTGCTGGAAGCCAAGCCATGAGGAGCGCTGTGAATGGAGGGGACCTACATCAGCAGCCAGTGCCCGGCGGCAGGGGGAGGGGGGAGGGGGGGTGTGCCACACCACCACCCATTCGGACGTGGGAGGAACCCTTTGTTATTGTCTTAATTCTCTGTTGGCTCAAATATGACAGAAAGGAAGGTTCAAAGGCAGGCCGAGGGAAGAAGGGCGTCCCCTGCCCCCGCCAAGCCCTCCATCCTCCCCCGGCTTGCAGCCTGCTGGCACCTGCTACAGCTTATGAGGCTCAGTTAAGGTCCAAGTTTAGCCCAACCAACCCTCACAGAATGGACAAATGCCTTCAGAGATCCCTGCGAAGAAACCACAAACACAAGCGACCCTGAGAAGGCAGAGCTTCTGTCCACGGAGCCAGCAGTGCATCAGGCCAGGCTCACAGCAACTCCTGGAGGAAAGTTGACCATTTAGCCAAGACTAAGAGAATCACTTCTTTTTTCAAAGATACTCCAAGAGCATTTGTCCAGATATGTGTCTTACTTACATAGTTTTGTGGCCATAAAAAAATGTATGCCCCCTATAAAAAAAACTCATAATAATTTTACACTTAAAAGTTGAGGGACAGAGTTTCCCAATTTTAAGATCTTTCAAATTAAGAGTTTCAACGGGCTTTCAACTCACTTATGGAAGTATAAATATGCACTACTTTTTTTTTTTTTTGCAGTACGCGGGCCTCTCACTGTTGTGGCCTCTCCTGTTGCGGAGCACAGGCTCCGGATGCGCAGGCCCAGCGGTCATGGCTCACGGGCCCAGCCGCTCCGCGGCACGTGGGATCTTCCCGGACCGGGTCACGAACCCGTGTGCCCTGAATCGGCAGGTGGACTCTCAACCACTGCACCACCAGGGAAGCCCAATACTTTTGAATAGTTTCCAAGACAAACTGATTGTCATCCAAGAAGATGAAAATGAGCAGCTGAATTACACAAAACCTTTGCATAATTGATGGATGATGCTGATAAAAAAGTATCAGGATTTAGTAAGTTTGGTCAACAATCATTTCCTACAGTTTATCCTGTAATTTTGGGGACATATCTTTTATTTTTTCATTCTTTTACATTTTATTCTTTATTTTTTAACATCTTTATTGGAGTATAATTGCTTTACAATGGTGTGCTAGTTGCTGCTGTACAACAAAGTGAATCAGCTATATGTATACATATATCCCCATATCCCCTCCCTCTTGCGTCTCCCTCCCACCCTCCCTATCCCACCTCTCTAGGTGGTCACAAAGCGCCAAGCTGATCTCCCTGTGTTATATGGCTGCTTCCCACTAGCTACCTATTTTACATTTGGTAGTGTATATATGTCCATGCCACTCTCTCACTTTGTCCCAGCTTACCCTTCCCCCTCCCCGTGGCTTCAAGTCCATTCTCTACGTCTGCGTCTTTATTCCTGTCCTGCCCCTAGGTTCATCAGAACCAGTTTTTCTTTTTAGATTCCATATATGTGTTAGCATACGGTATTTGTTTCTCTCTTTCTGACTTACTTCACTCTGTACAACAGACTCTAGGTCCATCCACCTCACTACAAATAACTCAGTTTCGTTTCTTTTTATGGCTGAGTAATATTCCATTGTATATATGTGCCACATCTTCTTTATCCATTCCTCTGTCAATGGACACTTAGGTTGCTTCCGTGTCCTGGCTATTGTACATAGTGCTGCAATGAACATTGTGAGACATGACTCTTTTCGAATCATGGTTTTCTCAGGGTACATGCCCAGTAGTGGGACTGCTGGGTCGTATGGTAGTTCTATTTTTAGTTTTTTAAGGAACCTCCATACTGTCTTCCATAGTGGCTGTATCAATTTATATTCCCACCAACAGTGCAAGACAGTTCCCTTTTTCTCCATACCCTCTCCAGCATTTATTGTTTGTAGACATTTTTATCATTTTAAGCCAGACCTAGGGTGACTGACTGTCCCAGTTTGCCTGGGACTGATCCGGTCACAGCACTGAAGTCCCATAACTGGAGGACCCTTCAGTCCTAGACAAACCAAGAGGGTTGGTCATCTAAGCTATGACAGCCATTAAAACTAAACCTAAAAAGTAGACTTCAGATAACAGGAACACAAGGCTTTAAAACAAGGTTTCAAAAAATTAATATTTTAATGAGAGCAAACTAGTTTTTAACTGTTAATCACTACTAATTTCATTTTTATATTGTGCTTTTTGTTTCTTTTTTAGTCTATGGCTTTAAGGTAAAAAATACAATTTGTATAGTAGTAAATCATATAATTTTCCAATAAACAAATAATACATATATATCCAGATACGTGACTGAAGTTTCTTTATTGATGAGGTGAACAAACCAACAAGTCTGAAGATGACTGCGTCAGGCTGCCATTTGTTTATATAGTCATATAGAATTGATTATGATAGATTCCTTGAGATGCCTTAGTTTATACGTATAATTTATTTTATTTTTTGAGTTCACATTGTTCAAGGTAAAAATAAATAGAGAAACAATTAATACAGTGAAAACTCCCTTCCCACCCCGACCCATTCTCCCCCATCTGGCCTAAGTATAGTACCCCCACCCAGAAATCTTCGTTACTAGATTCTGAAATATCCTTGCAAAGTTTCCTTTATAAAAAAAGAGAATATATTTTCTTATTTTCTTGTTCTTGTGCACAAAGATAGCACTGTTTTCTACCTTTCTTTTCACTTAAAATACCCTGGAGGTCTTTATCAGGTTGTAAGAGCACACTCCTTCTTTTTGCAGTTACCTGAATGGATACCTCATGATTTATTTAACTGATTCCATGTTTATGGATGTCCAGGTTGTCTCAAATCTTTTTTCCAATCACATAACACTGTGGTGGAAAACCAGTACACAGAGCGTTTTGCATATGTGCCCGGATATATACAGAATGACTTCCCAGAAGTGGACCAGCCGGGTCAAACCAGACTTGTGTTTTCCTGCCAGGTCTGGCGCCCAGCAAGCCCCACTCAACAGCCCCACAGCCTCGGATCAGGCCCGTCTTCCCAGAGCCTTGCCCACAGGGTGTGATAGCAAAGTTTTGCATTTTTGCCAAGATGATGATGAAAAAAAATAATATCTCGCTATCGTTTTATTTGCATTTGTTCCATTATGAAGAAGCTGAAGACTGTATATTTAAAAGCCATTGTATTTCCTTTTCTGTGAAATATCTCTTTACATCTGTGGCCCATTCTTTTCTGTTGGAATGACTACTCATCTTTTGGTCTGGATAAATTAGGAAGATTAGTCCTTTGTCTACAATATGAGAGGCATTATTTATTTTTTCCTGGTTAGTCATTTCTCTTTTTCACTTCTTTCTTACAGTATTTTTAATATGCAAGGATTTTTGTTGTTTATTTTGAGAAATAAAATTATCAAATTTTTCTTTTATGGCTGCTATTGTTGAGATCCTTCTCTACTCCCACGTCATAAAAACCTTCTTCTTTGTGTATGTCTTTTACACTTATGGTTTATTTCTTACACTTAAATCTTTGACAAATTTGAATTTGTGCCGGGACATGGTGTGAAGTTGAGACACACTATTCTTACCCAGGTGGCTTGTCACCTGTCCCAAGACGACTTATGGGATGGTCCCCCTCCTCTCATCAGTCTAAGACCTGTGTCCCATACACTAAACCCCCAGGTGCATTTGCCTCTTCTGTTTCTTTAGTTTAGCTGTCTATCCAAGTACCAGAGCCACGATGCTTTACTTATTACAGCCTGATGTTTTGATATGCTTCCTGGGCTACTTTGTGTTTTAACCACAGTAAGAGGTCCTGTTCTGTACAAGTCTTAGAGTCAGACAGCTGAGGGTTTACACCCCTGCTTCTCCCCTCACCAGCTGTGTGACCCTGGGCAAGTGATTTAACCTCTCTGAGTTTTGGTTTCCTAAATTGTGACTTGGAGGTAATGATATCTTGTTGACTGAATTGTTTTGAGGATTAGAGACACACGGGTAGAGCCACATGCCACATGCAGACTCTCAGTTAATGGCAGTTATCTATAGGTGTTTTGCCAGATTTCAAAATGTCAAGAGTGTATCAAGACTTAATCAAAATTAAGTTATCTTCTATTTGTTTTCTAACTGAAAAAGTGTATCTTGGATGAACAAGATCTCGGATGGAAGAAGAATCCTGAGGGAGGAGTAAAGAGGAATCTTAAAACCCTGAGTTAATTACTTATTTAAAGAATATTTATTGGGCAATTAATGTGCCAGGAACAGTGCTGGGTTTTAGGGAACAAATGGAATGCAATGTCCAGGGTTTGTGCACCGGCTGCCCTTCACTGGTCAGGTGTCTGCCAGCTGTTCTTGGTGGATGGAGGACAAAGTGAAGGCTGGGTGTCCCCGCCGTCCCCTCCTCCCCATCCCACTGTGCAGGGCCCGTCCTCCACACAGCTCGCTTGCACCGGCCTCCACCCCTGCACAGCCATCACCCTGCTCTCCAGGGCTTCCACCCCGCCCCCCGCCTGCCTCGCTCAGCCCCTGGCATCCAGGTCACTCAGTCTCACACACGACGACCCATGGACCCACGTCTCCCTCCATCAAGTTACAGACGTGCAGATCCCAGGTCCACTGTACGGCTTCATCTGGATGCCCTACAGGCTCCTGAAACTCAGCCAGCACAAAATTAGTTCCTCATCTTCACTGTAATGCTCTTGCATCCCCTGTTCAGAGTCCCCAGAACTCACTCTGCCGCTTCTGGGACCCACGCCTCGGTCACGCTGTCCGTCCCGCTCTCCCTCCCAGCCCCAGGGAAATCACCTCACGGTGGGCAGGATCCCCAGATGACCCCAAGGAGCCACCCCCAAGTCCCCTCCTCGTCACTTGCTTCTAGACCACAGAAAATGGCAGAGGTGATGGGATGGTCACCCCCTCGATTGCATTACAACGTATGACTCCCCTCGGCTGAATGGAGGAGAGTCTCCGGCTGGCCTGAATAAAGCAGGCTGCCTTGTTGTGAGAGGACCACATGGCAAGGAACTGTGGGTCTCCCCGGAGCTGAGGCTGGCCTCTGCGTGATGGTCGGCAAGAAGGCAGGAACCTCAGTCCTACAACTACAAGGAACTGAATTTTGCCGACAACCATCTGAGCTCGGAAGAGGCCACAGAGCTCCAAAAGGAACTCAGTCCAACCGTTTGATTTTACCGTTTGAGCCCCTGAGCAGAGAACCTATTTAAGCCATGCCTGGACATCTGACCTACAGGCAGTGTGAGGTAACAGTCAATGTGTTGTAATAAGCCACTAAGCTTGTGGTGATTTGTTATCGTCAATAGAAAGCTAACATGTGCCTATTTCTCCCCTGGGAAGCTTTCTCTGATCCTGCTTCCTCTTCTCTGCTTCCCACCTCACCCATGCTAAGTCAGGTAACCTTCTGAAGCTTGGAAAGATCCTGTATAAATCTCTAATACTGGGCCTACCACACTGCACGGCCAGCTTCTCTCTCACTGATCTCATCTGCTTTGCTGAGCTTACTGAAGGCAGACAGGGTCTTAACCATCTTTCCTCCCCAGAGCATAGCCTGGCCCCTCGTCCCGCTTAACAAATACTTGCTGACTGAAGGCATGAATGCAAGGCTCAAGAATGGGACTTTTGTGCCTAGCAGATTTCATGTCCAAAGTTATCATGGATATCTCTGTGCAAGTAATACAGTTGCATCCTTACAAAACGTACTACAACCCAGTGCTCCTCAAACTTTAACATGCATGTGAATCATCTGGGAAGCCTGTTAAAATGCACATCTGGATACCGTGGGTCTGGGGAGGGCCTAAGAGCACGAGTTTCCAACAAGCCCCCAGCTGATGCCGCTGCTGAAGGTCTGTGGACCACACAAGGCGCTGCAAGTCCACGGTCACAGGGCAGGGGAGACGGGGAGGCAGTAACCCAATCCTATCTACCTCTGCTCCACTGCATGTGAGATGATGAACTGAATCAGGTCTAATTTTCCACGGCAGCTCTTCACCCCAGCTCCATCCCTCTTTACCCACTCAATGCACAGGAAATTTATGTAATTCAAAACAAGGCAGGTCTCTTCTCATAAATGTTCTACTGCAAAACTGAAATGGTAACAAGAAACAGGGTTGGCTATGTGAGCACAGCAGCTACTGAAGCATTTCTATAATCACTGTATCATTCAAATATAAAAAGAAATATACAATATGCTGTCTGTCAGTGGATTAGAATGTTTGGTTCACACTTCTTTATTTGCTACTGAAATTCTACCTAGATAGAAAAGACATATTCCTCACAAAAATAACATTACCTTTCGCTTCAAAGTTAAATTACTCAAGCTCCTGATGTCCATATGTTTTTTAAGATGGAGTAAGGTTATAGATATGTAGACATACACATGAAAGATCATGATTTTGTATTACAGAATAAATTTACATTTCTCTTACGATATACTGACCTCATTTTTAGGACATTGTTTTTGCAAACAAAAAATGATTTAATATCATATAATAGGGCAGAAAAAAATGCTGAATTGGGGGTCAGGTAACCTAAGGCCAAATCCCAACCCCACCTAGTTACCCAAAGAGCTAGGTAACTGGGAACAAATGACACGTATTCTCTGGATCTGATTTCTTTTGTCTGTAAAATAAAGGGATTGGACTAAATGTTCTCCAAAGCTCCTGCTAGCATTAACATTCTTTGAGTCTGTCTGGGTTAATTAATTATTTCCTAAAGGTAGTAAATCCACACTGCTGTTAATGAATAGAGTTAATCTTTTTAAAAAAGGAAAAATGAGCACTTTTCCTTATCCTTTCAAACAGAACACTTCAGGAAATCAGGATGAATTGAGAAAAACAAAACCATTACTATGCCTTCTCAGGTTTCAAACTTTAGTTCTGAAAACTGAAAATAAAGCTCTAAGAAAAAAAAAGAACACTGCTCTGAAAAAGGGGAGATAATAGTTTAAGGAACATAAAATAAGTCTTTGCTGTGGTACATTTCCATTGGCCAACTCAAATCCATCGTTCTGGAAGAGAGGATTATGAGCTGGGAAAATAACCAAAAAGGCTTGACATTCTGTTCCTTCCTGATGGCCCTGGATGCGTCATATACTTTTACTACACGTTACAGTCATGTTTTCTAATTAATCAGTGCCTACTGTTCCAGGTCTGAGAATTCCAATCAAGGAAGCAAAGCAAAAGGGTTTTAACCCACTGATTTGTGTTTGGCAACTTCAGGTCGTCACCGTGGAACCATCAGATGACACCCCTTCCTTTCGCGCACTGTCAGGTCCTTGAGCACAGGACGTTCAAGCATCCTGCCGCTCCTCTTCCACAAGAATGAAGGGTGATACCTACTGGTTTCCGGAACTATAGAAAACACTAAAATCCTATACAGTATCTCCAGTAATAAACTACTATTTGAATTTCACCTGCTGTGGTCAAGTCTACTTTTCAAAATTCTCTTTTGCTCTGATCCCACGTGGGACGCAAACTGAAGATAACTGAAATTAACCTTGCAGAT
This sequence comes from Monodon monoceros, assembly GCF_005190385.1. NCBI lineage: Eukaryota > Metazoa > Chordata > Mammalia > Artiodactyla > Monodontidae > Monodon > Monodon monoceros. Next base: position 55,297,665 of record NW_021703765.1, read on the forward strand.
AAAAATACAGGACAGGATGGTTTCCCATTGCTCTACTGGAATTGTGATGCAGACACAGAGGCAAATGCCCTCATCTTGTTCAAATACCCCGAATGGAATCTCTCTTTCGTAATTGTATTCATCACGATTTTTATTTTCTGTATTTTGTGACTGACATTTGGGGGCCTTGTGGACCGGGGAGGGACTGTCCCTCTCAGTGTGCGCCAATTCCTGGAGACAGCAAACAACTAGCCTGGGGTCATGCCTCCTGAGTCCACAGCCCACTCCCCTTTCCTTACCAGCTCCTGCAGTCTGGGACACTATCCACTTGCCCTAAACCAACCCTGGGCCAGGAACAAGACGATCAGAGACAGCCCAGTAGCCAGAGACCACCGAAATTATCCAAACTAGCCAATCCTGAGCCTGCTTAGCCTGCTCACCTTGCCTCCCCCATTCATTTCCGAGAAAACCAAAATAAAGGCTCCTGCCCGTTTTCCCCTCACCCCTGCTGCCCCCCGACCGACTCTGGTGCTTCCCCACAGGGCCCTGTCTGGTGTGATGTGCCCCCACCTCTTCTCGATCCGTTTACCTGGCTAAACGTGAACAAAAACAAAAACTCAGGTATATTTTCAAACAGTATTTGTTAAGACTTATACCCCAAAAAAGGGAAAAACATCTAAAACACCTTTATTAACATCTCCTTTCTGCAGTTCCTCCACATATAAATGGATTCTACTCGCTGATACAAGCTGCTATCAGTTGTGCGTGGGGCAACAAAAGGATTTAAAAAGTCAGATACTGCTGAAAAAATAAGACAATGAAATAATCCTACCCTAAACATTTTTTCTATGTCTACTTAAGGATATTATAAAAAAAGACTGCCCTGCACTCCGCCCCAGCTGCAGCCAACCCGGGCTCCCTCCTGTCGGTATGTCAAGTCCAGTGGCCCCAACATCAAGACCGTCTGAACTTGGCCACCCACATGCACCCCACTCACCTTACCATCTCACTGTGTACCAAAACTTAGACTTATTGAAATTAAAAGGCCCTTAAAAATCTTCTAATGCAAGACTTTTGTTCTAGAGACAAAGAAACTGAGCGTCAGCCTGGCAAAGGGCTTGTCCTTGGTCACAGAGCTACTTACCACCACAGCCAAAGACCAAAATCCAAATACCCTGACTCGCCATCCCAGCACTCACCCTACAAAACTGCTCAGTCAGAAAAGTCATTACAGCCACTATAATCCCGCCAGATGTCACACAGGTCGTCGTATCTGCTTCCAGCCCCCTACCCAGGCTCCTGCTGCTTCCTTGGTCAGACAGTCCCTGCTATGACCCTTCAACTTCCTTCTCTCTCAAGGTTAGCTGCCTACAGAACACCCAGGTTTTAAGTAAATAATTTGTATTCCCTCATTTTGCATTTTGCCAGGTTGTATTTAAGAGCCATGTGTTGTAACAGCGTTACATGTGCATTAGATATTTTTATTTTTAAATAAACTAAATAAAGCATTAAAGATGGACATCTTAGATATTCTTCATCCTTCAAGGTCCCACTCTGCCCCCAGTGATCCCACCTTTCTCTGAAGGCTACATGAACCTTAGATCTTAGTCACACTGCATTACTCGGCCTAAGTTAGTTCTCTTTTATTCAGCAATACTCTAAGATGCTTAAGAATAAATAATGCCTCATGTTCCTACTTCTCAAAGTTCATAACTCATGAATTAGGTACAGGTTCACAGATTTTTAAGAGCTGCAGAGGGAGAGGAAGAATGGGCACTAACATTTATTCAGCTTCAGGTATTTTATATACACAACTAGACAACATGTACTTTATTCGTGTATAATCAAACAAAATCTCCTTTTTTCATCTGAGAAAATTTTTATGAAGGGAATTTGAAACTGTACAGCCTACATATGGTTTGGGGTTTTATCCCCAGAACATCCACGTACACACCAAACATCCATGAAACCACGCTGAAAACAATGCTTCGCTTCCCCAGTTACCATGTGGCCACACTTTGCCAGCAGTCCTAGGGGTGGGGGGTGGCCAAGGCTACCAAGGCACCCGCGTGACACTCATCTCTGTGTGGGATGTTGTGAAAAGCATGATGTGAGATGGAGTCCCAGGGGCAGTGGAAGCCCTCTCTTCAAGTCTGCGGCAGCACCACCTGCCAGACCAGCAGGCACGTCATCCACACGGCAGAACTGAGCACACGGGACGTAAGACGTGAGATGAAGCCTAAGGAGAGGAGGCACCGTCACGGGTGGTGTCAGAGTGTAACCTGGGACGCCCTCTTTGCAGGACGACGTGAAAGGCGAATCAAAAGTTTATAGGCACGAACTTTTTAGGACAAGATTCTACTGGTGAGATTTTGCCTGTGAGTCAATTGCAAAAGTATACCAAGATATATGAATAAGAACACTGGATGTAACTTGGTGTGTAAAGACAAAAAATAAAAATCACCTAAATGTTTACAGCAGGGCACTGTTTCAATAAGTTATGGTACATTCACAGAGTGGAATACTATGCGCCACTGAAAACAATGAGAAGATTTGTATCTCCAAGATATACGTGCTTAAGTGCAAAAATGCGAAGTACAGAACGATAGCCAGAGTGTAAGCCCATCTGGGCTATGTATATGTATGTATTATGTATATATGTGTACATGCATAAAGGATTTGGGTTTCTTAGCTTTCCTTTTTGTTTTTTTGTTTTGTTTGTTGATCCCTATATAGATACACAAGAAAGTGTAAACAGTGGTCACACCTTTATGAAAAGACTGGGGTAGCTTAGCAGGTGTGGGGAGAATTTACTCAGTAAAGAATTTACTTCTTATTTCAATACCTGTCTGTCCTATGTGGTCTTTTTTAACCATGTGTCTGCATACTGAAAAATATAAATAAATATTTTGAAATTCTACATGGAAATATTAGTCTAGGAAGACATTCATTGACAGATATTAATATCAGCATCTAAAAATTATCACATCTCCTGACATTACTGTCTCAAAAACAGCTGTTTAGAAAGCACCCAACTGTCATTAGTTTGATGTTTTATGTTCTTAACCTGCCAATGCTATTTTGCTTGGCTGGCTGGAAATGTCACTTTAAAACAAGAAGGGTAACATAGAAAGTAAAGGATGTTATTGATATTTCAAGCAAAATTCAAACATGATTTCAGTGACTGAACCCCTTTCCCTCCACGGTGAATGCAGCCACAGATGTGACCCTGCTTTGTGAATTAAACCATTCAACTTAACGAATGAAAATGGACACTGGCAATGAGCCCCAAACGGACATGGCAACGTGGAATTCACCCCAAATGCACATCTTTCCCCTGATCTTCTGTGAATATCCTTTAAAATAATTTTATGTTCTAAACACCTCAGACCTCAGATGAGTAATATGGCCCTCGGAAATATCATTTTCTTACTATTGATCAAAGAAGTCCATTTGCATGGAGATGTTATTAAAACACCAGGAACATCATTCAACAGATATTTTCGGAAATCCAGCTATGCAAGGCGCCAAGCTCAAACAGCACCTGAGTAGTAAGTGCTGAGCACCCCTGGGGTTCACAAAACCAAAAACCCCAGTGCGGGATGGAAATAATGGTAAAAGCACCAGCATTAAATTGGAAACCAAGTTGGGCTTTAGGAGAAAACTGGGATTTGTGCCAATACAGTTGAGATAGCAGGTTAAATATTCATGTTGAAGGGCAAGGTAACAAGAACTAAGACGGGGCAGTAACAATTTTAGCAGCTTAAAGGGAAATGATACTGAGAAAAAGTAGAAAATATATTTAGATAGGAGAAGTGGTCTCAAATTTTACACTAAAATATTTTTAAAATATGCAGCAGACAATATTGATTAGCTCTAGCACTATTAGCAGGTAAGATGTGTCCAACTTTTTCCCTGGGACAATGCTTCTCAAATATGGCCGTGTATGAGAACTGCCTGGAGGGCTTGGTAAAATACAGACCACTGAACCGCCCCCCCCCCCAGAGCATCTGGTCAGCAGGTCTACAGTGGGACCAAAGAAGCCACATTTCTAACAAACTCCCAGGCAATGCTGACACTGCTGGTCCAGAGACCACAGCAGGAGAACCACTGTCCAAGAATAACTTTAAACACATCAAGTACCCTATTCTCCTCAGAAGACATGACGCAGCAAACCTAAAATGCTGAGAAGAACAGCATCCTCACATAACTCAGGACAGGTGCAGGCCTTCCCAAGTCTGATCCAAGCAACCTCGGAGACAGCTAGTTCTCTGGGATACACTCAGACCACTCGGCGCTCACGGTACCGGTCCCGTCTGGACCTCAAGGGGAACAGGACCTCAGCCCCCACGTTAACCACTCCCCTTCCCAGTGGCGCTGAGGCTGAGGAAACAGCTCTCTAGCTTGACGCGGGCCTATATGTAACATCTCAAAACCAACCTCAGACCAGATCATCGCTGGACACTTCTCAGTTAATGCCTGGAGGTCATGGAGTCACACCAACCTGGCATCGAACCAAAGAATGTAAGTATGACACTGTGTCACTTCACCACTGCATAATGTGTAAATGCACAACTACAACCCACATGAAGACACCAAAACCCACACCCAAATAAATGACGAGAGCCCCTGAGAATGCTCTAATGGCCTACCATCCCCAAAACCATCACCACGGAGGAGGTCTCCTGGTCACTTCTGCCCACCCTGACATTTGTAGGAGTACAAGAAGTTGTCAAAAGGAAACAGCACAGAAAACTAGAGGCATGATGCAATGTATGCCCTCTAGTTGTCAAGATGTTACTGTGACATATTTTTCAGACGTAATTAACATTTAAACAGTAGAATCTGAGAAAAGCAGGTTACACTCCACGGTGAGGTGGACCTCATCCAATCAGCTGAAGGCCCTACAGGAAAAAAGACTGACCTTCCCCTGAAGAACAGGGAATCTGCCTCCAGATGGCCTTTGGACTCAAGACTGTAACATCGGGCTTCCCTGGTGGCGGTTGAGAGTCCGCCTGCCGATGCAGGGGACACGGGTTCGTGCCCCGGTCCGGGAAGATCCCACGTGCCGTGGAACGGCTGGGCCCGTGAGCCATGGCCGCTGAGCCTGTGCGTCTGGAGCCTGTGCTCCGCAGCGGGAGAGGCCACAACAGTGAGAGGCCCGCGTACCGCAAAAAAAAAAAAAAAAAAGACTGTAACATCAACTCTTTTCTGGGTCTCCAGACTGCCACTAGTCAGTCCCCATCACTGCATGAGTCAATTCCTTAAAATAGGGCTTCCCTGGTGGCACAGTGGTTGAGAGTCAGCCTGCCAGTGCAGGGGACATGGTTCGAGCCCTGTTCCTGGGGGATCCCACATGCCGCAGAGCAACTAAGCCTGTGAGCCACAACTACTGAGCCCATGCGCCACATCTACTGAAGCCCGTGCGCTCTAGAGCCCGTGCTCTGCAACAAGTGAAGCCACCGCAATGAGAAGCCCACGCACCGCAACAAGGAGTGGCCCCTGGTCGCCGCAGCTAGAGAAAGCCCGTGCGCAGCAACAAAGACCCAACATGACCAAAAATAATAAATAAATCAAAATAAATAAATTTATCTTAAAAAATTCCTTAAAATACGTCTCTCTCTACAAATATACATATAATTCATCATTATCAAGTAGGGACAGAGATTGTGACAGGGCTGTCAATTACTCTTATTGGTTCTGATCCTCTGGAGAGCCCTGACAAACACAACCCCTACAGTTAGTTCACAAACTCTGTCGCTTACTTGATAATCATCAATTACCTCCATCTTTTTAAAAGAAAAGGCCTCCTTTCACCTTTAATATGAAGATTATCATTTTTTTCGGCTGCACGGCGTGACTTATGGGATCTTAGTTCCCCGGCCAGGGATTGAACCCAGGCCCTCGGCAGTGAAAGCACCAAGTCCTAACCACTGGACCGCCAGGGAATTCCCAAGATTACCTTCTAAAATGTACCAGAGTCAATGACACATATATTCTATACCACTCTACATAAAACTCAACCAGAAGCAACCGGTTTCGAGTGACTGAAAAAAACACCTCTGCTGTCACTGTACCAGATGTACAATTACACTGCGAATTCCCACAATGAGCACAAACTACAGGAAGGGTCCAGGAACTGACAACTTACCAAGCATCCATCCTGATTCAAACGCTCCTTGGAATCCATACTGAGCTTCCTCTTCCTGTTGGGCTGTTTCATTGCCACTTCAGCACTCCTTAGCAGTGTTTTTCTGCAAAATAGTGCCACAGAAAGAGTGATGGGGTTTTTTTCTCCTTTAGAATTACAAGAACAAACAAACAAAAATAGCCATGCTTTCAATTATACCTCTTATAATTGGTTGCCATCAATACCCTGATAAATAAGCTGACACAAAAATTTCACTGTTGATTTTATAGCCCCTAGTACAATACTAAATTAATGGGGGAAAGAGGTAAGTTTTCCACCTCATCTAGAATACATGTCACAAAAAACAGATATTATTCCTTTGGTCCTCCCTCTCACGAAATTTTGGTTTTGCTTAGCTGAACTAACCAGTTAGGATTCGCTGCAATTTTCCTATACAGCTTCTATACTCACATGGTCTGAGTCTCCACAAGTGTCAAGGCAGAGGTGTTCTAGGTATGAGGTCCTAGTCACACAAGGCATAGCAGGGCAATCTGCAACAGAGAAGAAAACTTTTCACCAATCCAATTTATCATGACCATCCTTTGGTACATTAGTAAGTAGCAGGCATTCTTTAATAAGTTACTTGGAATTAGTTTTTTTGATAGAGCGATTAACCACACTGGAGAACCAACCACTAGTATTATATAAGTCCCACTGGAGTTATAATTCAGAAGGTCATTCCCTTTGAATAATTTTAACTACAATTTACCTGTAAGTTTTTAAAATTTCAATGGACTCAAATCACCTGTACTCCCCAGTGTTTTAGAATCATATATCCAACTTCCTACTTGATATGTCCCCCTGTAGTGACCTTAAAAACTACAAACTGAGCACATTCACCACTGAGCATGTCACTGCCCCTCTCACGGCCACCCAGTTCCACTTGCTCTCCATATTTGCACTATTGATGCAAGTGGCCACATCCACCCCTTACAGTTGCTCAGACTGTGCACTGCACAAGAGCACCGAGCCAAGGGGCCAGTGGAAGCTGAAACCCACCCTGGGCTCTGCACACACGCCATTCCTCCTGCCACAGGCTTTCCATCCGCCAGGAAGAAAATGTACCTTTTTCTAATTCAAACAAAGAGACCCCTTTTGGGCTAATGGCAGGCCTGACATTGCCAGAGATGGAGGAGCCGTTGCCATTGCTTCAGCCTTTCCATCCCAGCCCACACTCTCACCAGCTTTGGTGGGTGCTTAATCTACTCAGAGTGTCTGGAATCCATCTTCCCCCTCCACTCCTAACTCTGACCCCCTATGGTCTCGTGCCCCACGACGTCCGCTGGAGCATGATGTGCCCGTGGCTTCGCAGCCCCACACTTTTGCTGGTCCCTCAACCTCAGAACCGCCCCTCCTTTGTCAACCTCTCTAACTCTCACTCATGCTGCACGACTCCACTGAAAAGACTTCCCATCCCTGAGAAAAGCCTTCCTCGCTCACCTCCTGCCTCCGACGGACCAGGTGCGTCTCTCCTCACATGCAGCATACCTGTCCTTGCCTCTGCCACAGTATTCAACACTTAACATGTCATGTTTTTCATTTTCAGATGTGTCTCCCCTTTTGAGGCTGTAAGCATCCTGAAGACCAGGTCTGTGGATGCCTGATCTCTACTTTCCACTCTCCACGGTGCCACCTCCCAGCAGACTCTCAACATGCCCTGAACTGCATACGCACATCTCTGAATCACAGAGAAGCCTTGAGTCCAGTGGATATTAGTTCTCGACCCATACGATACCCATGTTAGAATGCTGTATGACTGGAGCAAGCATGTTCTCAAACTCTGTAACTCCCTTCTCTTTCTCCTCCATATACAAAAAAAAAAAAAAAAAACACAAACAAACAAAAAACACTTCCGCACATCCGTTTGCTTTTAGTCAGATAATATTCATGTCCTTAAGACAGGCATTTTCCTGCTAAATTCAATAACACTGCATTCATTTTGTAGGATGTAAATACAATTTATCACGCCTAGCTCCGGGTAATACTCCGAACGTCTATGCAAATGAACAGTTTAGACTTGATGCCTGTAGCAAAGTATTCCTGCACAAGACAAGCACGGCCAAGGCTGGCTTGCACATGACTAATAATACCCCTAATGGCAATAATACCCTAATGGCTTGTCAAACTGAAATCGTCTGGCTACTGAGGATTTTCTCCTCACGGTCAAAGTGATCCATCTTGCTAATACCTGGTAATTGTCTCAGTAACTCTGATTGGTTTAAAAAAGCAAGAAAGCCTGAATTTATATTATCATGTATTGGGGGGGAAATGGAAAATGTTTATGCTGAGGAGAAGTTTCAAAATACAATTTAGTAATAATTAAATTCCCTTTACACTTAGAAATAATAAAGCAAAATATAAAAGGTACCTAACAGCCCATAAAAGATTTTGCTGCCAGGCAAAAAAAAAAAAGGAATCAAATACAAATTCCATCAAATACAATACAAAGGAGATGAATGATATGTAGATAGATGAGAGATAATGGATGGATCGGCAGACAGACAGGCAGGTGGGAGACGCTGACACACAGACAGACAGGGAGGGAGGGAGGTCTGAGGTGGTCCCTTCACCGTCAGTTCACAGGACGTATTCTAAGCAACCGAACAGAACGCCTGACATAAACTGAACCTGAGTCCTTGGCACAGTATCAAAATATACGGATTACTCTGATTTCCCATGATACGTGGCCTACCCCCAGGGGGGCCCCAAATGTCACGTCAGCCGCATGCCTCCTTGCTGAGCTTTGAAGAAATAAAAAAATTTTAGAGCCAAGGAAGAATAATGTCAGACTCTAAAACACAGTAAGGAAGCGTACCGTCTGGAAGAAGCGAAGGTGAACAGAGACAGCGGCTGGGCAGAGCAGTGAGTGCCCCAGCGCACTCTGGCACTGCGACAGCACCCAAGCACTGGCTGCAACAGACAAGGTTATTTTAAGTGATTTTAATTAAGGAAACTTCTAAATAGTATTTTATATTTAAACAAAAAGACAGATGAGTATAGAGAACTGATTTGTATTTCTATGAAGAATGTGGAAATAGTGCACGGATTTTTCAAGTTAATCCTCTTAATCATTTCGATTTCCCTCATGGTTCATAGAATTTTCTGTCTGCACATGGCCAAACACCTGTCTTACTGACTTCCTAATTAAGCAGACAAATTAGATTTTTATTTAGAAGGCACACGGTTTTAATGCTTCAAATTAAAGGAGCCTACAAACAACAAAAATATTGCACAGTCCGCCTATGTCCAGTTGCTATTTGGTAACTGATCACCTACTATCATCAGGACAGTCACAGGTACTTTGCAGAATCTAAGGAAGATTCTTCAGACATTGTAGAGGGGAAGAGAAGCACAGTAGCCATGCGCCCTGGATAACCCAGCATAGTTCTGACTCATGCCTCCCATTCTGGCAGAACTATTAACAGCATTGCCTTTCACTCCCCAAAATGTTCCCAATTAAACAGGAAATCGTATGGTCACTGTATGGATAGGAAACACACATAAATTAACAAGAAATATAATGCATGCCTTTAAAGAATTATGAACGGGCAATTCACGTGGTGCTCCCAGAGGGAGAGAAGGTCCAACACAGATCAGAAAACATACTATGGGGTAACATTTCAGCTGCTTCCAGGACGCTGCATAGAATTTAAAGTGAATTTAGCACCAAAAAATCCCATACAAATATCCAATGACTGCACTGATTTCCCACCATTCCAAAGATGTAACCAGGCTAAAATGTATTCACCCAGTTGATACTCAATGCCAATAACGCATAGTAGTGGGTGTTTGAATAAATTAAGTAATTACAACTGAATGCACTGCGACAGCTTGTGCATGAATTGCTGCTCCCCTTTGACTGTATTGACAGTAACAGCTAACGTGACCTAAGCACCCACATACACCAGGCACGGCCAGAGCTCCTCTACAGGTAGACTTTCAGTTCATTCTTATTCATTAATTCTTATGACTGCAACATTTTTAAAAACCATTATCACCTCCATTTCACAGATGAGGAAACACTGCCCACGGCTGCACGACAAACAAGTAGCCAGTACAATCCTAGAGCCACTCATTTCAACACCTGACTATGCTGCACTTTTACAACTGTTGTGTAAACTTAGTGATCTGAGCCGTAACCACTCAGGTACACCAGCCAAGCTCCTGCCGCTACGAGGATCTAAGTAAGAAATGGATATGAAAGTTCCTCACAGAGCTTGTGTCCACAGTTGACTTGTATTGTCTCTTTACTTACATCAGGGCAGCCACCTACTCTCATAATTAAAAAAAAAAATTACCTTTATTATCTATGTTGCAATCTTCATGGATTAACAGTAATGGTGTATTAATTGTGCACTCATTTGTCTTGCACAATGCCTTATGATCACAGCACGAGACGTCCCAAGATTCAGGGTCCAAAGGGTTATCACACAGGGTTACCCGAACACAAAATATTATAAACAGGTACTTTACTAGATGTATCTTCAAATTTGAATTCTTTCTGTCACCAGTGCAGCTATAACAAAATCAGATAATGAAAAACATATTCCCTTTCCTTGCATGTCTGTCTGTGTGTGTCTCTCTCCCCCCCCACACACACACACAATTACAGCAGCAGTACCAAAGATAAAGGTCCCAGAGAACATTAGCACAGGAATAAGTCTGGTAAGTCTATTTTAAGGTCTACCTGTCTGAATTCTTCCTAGAACAATATTTAACAATTTACACTCCATTCAAAAGTACCGGGTGGCTAATATACACACACACTTTACCTGTTTATAAGACAGTATCTCTTAAGAGGTTTCTTCCATACTGAGGTCTCCATGCTTGAACCAGCTAAGTTTCTAAAAATTCCCTCTTGAGAACTTCCTGCCAAGATGGAATTGTACATCGTTTCTTTGAGATATCTCTTGGCTCCAAACAAAGAACAAAGCCATTAAAATACACACCAGTTAACCTTCTGTGTAAACCAGCAGCAAATGAGAAGCTAAGTGGCCAGCAAGGCTAAGGCCTAAGTCTCCTGGGCTCAGGGCTCCAGAGCAAGAGAGAACGGACAGGCCAGAAGTCCAGCCCCCTGAGGGAGAGGGAACCGACAGGGTCAACAGGTGAAGGTGCTGGAACCAGGCTTGTCCTTGAAGCCAAGAGGCAACAGGAGGCTCTGCCGGTCTCGCACGGGAGCAAACGGAGCTTCTGACACACATTCTGGGTCTCAGATGCAGGAAGAGCAAGCGCTAGTCCCGACCAGGAAGTGGGCTCCGGGGAACCAGGCTAAGGCACACTCACAGCCAAAAAGCCAGGGGACAGGAGGCCCATATCAGTGAGAAAACAAAGTCCTCCCACCCACAGTGTGCCTGCAAATCAAAATTCAATGCACAAACACATAAAGAAATCAAATGCTAAGAAGGACAGTCAATAAAATCAGCCACTGGGAGAAGAATTCAGTCCTGATGAAATTTATATAATAGAAAATACTGGTGAATATTTTTAAATAAATAAGCTTAAGATGCTCAAAAAGATACACAAAGGAAAAACTTTAAAAATGAACAAGAAGGGCTTCCCTCGTGGCTCAGTGGTTAAGAATCTGCCTGCCAGTGCAGGAGACATGGGTTCGATCCCTGGTCCGGGAAGATCCCACATGCCATGGAGCAACTAAGCCCGTGCGCCACAACTACTGAGCCTGCACTCTAGAGGCCGCGAGCCACAACTACTGAGCTCACGAGCCACAGCTACTGAAGCCCATGCGCCTAGAGCCCATGCTCCACAACAAGAGAAGCCACCGCAATGAGAAGCCCGCACAACGCAATGAAGAGTAGCCCCCACTCGCCGCAACTAGAGAAATGCCTGTGTGCAGCAACGAAGACCCAATGCAGCCAAAAATAAATAAATAAATTTATTTTTAAAAATGAAAACGAAATTATGAGCAATAATACGAGTAAGTAAAAAAAGAGTTGTATATGAAAAAGCTAAAAAATCTTGGAAATGTAAAGTGTAGTCAATAAGATAAACAAGCCAGGCATACTTTTAGCTCAACAGACCAGGAGAAAAAAAAAAAAGAGCAGATTCAGATTACTAAAACCAGAATGAGAGAGGTTATATCAGTACTGATCTTACAGAAATCAAAATGATTATAAGGGAACACTATGAAAACTGTATGCCAAAAAATTAGTAACTTAAGGTGAAATTCCTAAAACTACACAAATTACTGAAACTGACTCAAGAAGAAATAGAAAATCTGAAAAAGCCCAGGCTCAGATGACTTACACCAAATATTCAAAGAATTAATACCTATTCTTCACAGACTCTTCCAAAATAAAGAGAATAGGAAGGAATACTTCAGATTCATTCTATGAGACCACTATTATCTTGATTCCAAAACCAGACAAGGGTATCACAAGAAGTGAAAACTACAGACCAATATCCCTTATGAATATAGATTCGAAAGCTTCAACAAAATACTAGCAAACTGAATCCAGCAACATATAAAAGTATTAACCAACATAACCAGGAATGCAAAGCCAGCTTAACATTAGAAAATTAATTAATGTAGTATACCATAGTAAGAGAATGGAGGACAAAACCACACAGCAACATCATTAACACAGAAAAAGCTTTTGACAAAAGCAATACCCTTTAATGATTGAAAAAATGATATTCAGAAAAACAGGAATAGAAGACACTTCCTAAACCTGATAAAGAGCATTTATGAAACACCTGAAATTAACATCATACTCGTTCCTGAAAGACCAAAAGCTTCCCCGCTAAGATCACAGACAAGACCAAGATGTCTGCTCTCACCATGTCTGTTTAACAATCTTCTGGAGGTTCTAGGTCAGGGTAATTAGGCAAGAAAAAGAAATAAAAGGCATCCAGATGGGAAAGGAAGCATTCTCTTCTCTTCAATTTTTTGGAAAAGTCTAAGAAAGAATGGCATTAATTCTTATTTAAATGTTTGGTAGAATTCACCAATGAAGCCATCTATCTGGTCCTGGGATTTTCTTTACCGGGAGTTTATTATTATTATTATTATTATTATTATTACAGACTCAATCTCCACAGTAGTTACGGATCCGTTCAGACTATTTCTTCATGATTTAGTCTTGGTAGGTTGTATGTTTCTAGGAATTTATCATTTACCTAGGTTATCCAGTGTCTTGGCATATAATTGTTCATTGTAATCTCTTATGATCCTTATTTCTGTAGTATCAGTTGTAATGTGACCTCTTTCATTTCTGATTTTGAGATTCCTCTTTGTTTGTTAATTAGTTTAGCTAAGAATTTGTCAATATATTGTTTATCTTTTATCTTTTCAAAAAATCAACTCTTAGGGTTTTTTTTTTTTCTATTTTCTGTATTTATTTCTGCCCTAATCTTTGCTATTTTCTTCCTTCTGCTAACTTTGGGCTTAGTTTGTTCTTCCTTTTCTACCTCCTTTAGGTTGAAAGTTAGTTTCTTTGAGATCTTTCTTCTTTTCTAATGTGGGCATTTATCACAATAAATTCCATCTTAGCGCTGCTTTTGATGTACCCTCGAAGTTATGGTATGTTGTGCTCTCACTTTCATTTGTCTCAAAGTATTTTCCAATTTCCTTTTAGATTTCTCCTTTGACCCAAGGGTCATTCAAGAGTATGTTATTCAATTTCCACGTATTTGTGAATTTTCCTCCTGCTGCTGCTCTCTACTTTCACTCCACTGTGACTAATAAAGATACTTGGTGTGATTTCAGTCATTATAAATTTGTTAAGACTTGTTTTGTGAACTAAGCGATGATCTATCCCGGAAAAGGTTCCATATGCACTTGAGAAGAACCCATATTCTGCTGCTGTCCGGTACAAGGTTCTGTACCTGTCTGTTGGGTTCATTTGGTCCACAGTGTTGCTCAAGGCCTCTGTATCCGTACTGACCTTCTCTCAGGTCTTCCATCCATTACTGAAAGTGGGGTTCTGAAGTCTCCTACTGTGCCTGTGATTGTTGCCTATGTCTCCCTTCAGTTCTGCTAATGTTTGCTTTACACATTTAGGTGCTCTGAAGTTAGCTACAGATGCATTTGCAATTGTTATATCTTGCTGGTGGATTGATCCTTCTATCATTACATAATGTTCTCTGTCTCGTGGCACTTTTTGACTGAGAGTCTATTCTGTCTGATGTAAGTATAGCTACCCCTGCTCTGTTCTGCTTACCATTTACATGAAATATCTTTGTCCATTCCTTCACTTTTCTCAGTCTCAATTCTTGACTCTCCTGTAACACAGTGAGACATCCTCACTCTTGCCATGGCTCCACTTGGAGCAAATGCACTTGCCTTGGGCTTGGTCTATAACTTGCTTTGGCGACTGGCAGATGCACTATGAACTGAGGCTTAAAATGTGCTTGTGCAATCTGTCCTGACCTCACTGCAGTACAACATCCGCCGTCAAAACAGCGTGCCCCAGTTACCCTCTGCTCCCTCAGAGCGGGCCCCAGAATGAACACGGGTAGAGCACACCTGAGCCCGACTCACAGCCTGCAGCCCGGTCCAGCACACCGAGCCTGGAGCCTATTATAAACCACCCAGGCAAGCCCAGCCTAGATTGGCCCAATCACAAAACACCTAAAGATCTATCACTGTGCAAATAAGTATGTATTGTTTTCAGATGTTGAGTTTGGGGAGGTTTGTGAGGCAGTATTTTTGGTAGCAACAGCAGACAGATATAATAATCCATGCAGGGGAAAAAAGGGCAAAACTATGAATAAGTATTTCACACAGAAATTTACGGAAAGTTGTTCAACCTTGTCAGTGATCAGGGAAATAAAGACTAAAACCACAAGGAGAGAACCATGTCGTGGCCATTCAAGAACTCGGGCAACACCAGAGGCTGGCAAGGCTGCAGAGCGCTGGGAACACTCACACTCTGCCACCCAAGAGTAACTGGTGGAAAACAATACAAGTCGGCATAAACTTGAGAGCTGACGATGTTCCAGCAAATCCCATGGCCCAGGACTCCAGCAGTTACGCTCCATTAGGGGACAAGTCCATATTAATGGGCCAGGGGAAGGGGGCTGGTGATGGAAACAATCCAACTACCTACCTACGAGAATGTGAAAAACTAACTGGTGTTATAGTCACACAATATAACATTGCATGGTGAAAATTAACCAGCAGCAACTACATTTATAAGAACAAAAATATAAGCAATGATGTTGAGTGAACAAAGGAAACCAGAAGCCTGTTTACATTTTTAAAACAGAAAACTATGCAGAAGCACTCAATATGTGCCTTAGAGATATAGTCTTAAGTGGGAAATTATTTTGAAGAAGCAAAGAAATGATAAACATAAAATTCAGCACAGCAGTTAGACAGGAAAACAAAGAGTATCGTAATGTTCTCATTAAGTTGGATGTTGGCTTCGTGTATCTTTTTTCTGTTATGCTTCAAAAGTTATAAAACTTGTTGTTTTGTACCTATAAAATGTTAAGGATATTTCTTTAGTCATTTGAAATGGTGTACTTTAGTGATCCAATATAAGAAGAGAAAAGCTGAGTAGGAAGAATGGACACAGTATTCTCTTTTAACCAGTCTTTTTCCTGTGTCTTAAATCCCTTTTCTCAGCAAGACTCGCTGCTTTCCTCTTACATTTGGGAAAAAAAAATCTCTCCCTAGACCCTTTCTGAGCACGTACGATGTGCAGTTAGCGAGAGGCAGGTGGGCTGGGAGCCCGCGATGCTCTGCCCGGCCTCTGACCACATGGCTCTGGAGGAAGGAGGAGGCCGTGGCCGAGGCAGGCATCAGCCTCCTCCACGGTCCTCGATGGGTACAGGGCAGAGCTGAACCCAGCATCTTTCCTCCATTGAGTCAAGTCTGAGCAGGGACAGAAGATGGGGATGCAAATCACACGGAGGAGAAACTGAGTCTCGGTCTCTTAAGCAAAAAGGTATTTTCTGGAAGAATATCCAGGGCTCAGAGATTTAACATCTAGGGCAGGATCAAACAGAAACAAGGAAATGCATATTAAAAATAAACATCCTCTCGCACCCATGAATGCGACTGGCAAAGGTCAGTCTTACCAACTGACAGCAGGAATTGGCAGGAACCGTCACATGTCGCTGAACTGTAACCTGGTACAGCCACCAGTTAGGTTCAGCTGTTCCTAGAGGTACAGAAACACTAGCACATGTGCAAAAGGAACATGTTTACTGTGGCACCATTTGTAATAAGAAAAAACTGGTAATACCCCAAATACCTATCAATAGGAAATGGATAAATTGTAATATATTCAAAATTGGAATACAATACAGCATTTAACACAAATGAGCTGGAGTAACATATATTCCATCATAGATAAATCTCAAAAACACATTTGGACAAAAGGATGAAGTTGCAGGGTACCACAGAGCATGTACGTAATGACTGCTGACACAGCATCAACATCTAGGCAAGATATAAAAACCTGACTGAGGATGACACAAACTACAGCATCGTAGCTACATCTCAGGACGGGTGGAAATAAACAGGTCTGGGGACAGGAGGCTTCAGCTGTAATCACAATGCTTTCATTTCTTTCAGAAAATGGAAGCAAATAGGGCAAAATATTGTGATTATTAAATCCGGATGGCCAGCCTAGAGTTGTTCATTTTCTTAGTCTCTACACTTCACAGCACATTTGAAATATTTACAATAAAAATTCAACATTCAGCAGTAGTTTTATAGGAGGAATTCTCCACGTTCTCATATCTGCTTCTGTAAGGGTTTCACTTGCCCGTGAATACGACCAAGTAACAAAGTTATACACTCCCTCAAGATCAGCCTTTTGCTCAGAGCCTCACAGAACATCTGGGACACATAACAAACCACAAATATCATCATCCCTGCAACCACTCATTTATTAAGTTCGCCACTCCTATGCACCAAGCATGGGGTGGCAGCCTCTCAACAATCCTTTCAGAGTTAATAAGCCCCAGGTGACACAGCCAGTCAGTGCAAAGCTAGAATTTGTCTAACTCCAAAAGTGTACACCCTAACTAATGGCTCCATTTCCAAAAACAGGTTGTTGTGGACTCCGGTACAGCATGGAGGCAATGCGTGTGTTTAATGTGAAGGAGTAACATCAACATATATTTTTGATCGTGAAATAAAGGGAGAGTGTGCAAAATTACTCGCCTAAGCTCACATGGCTGGCTGACAGCAGAGCCAGAACGAGAATCCAAGATTTACACAACAGGCCACTTCGTATCTTATCAAGGAGAACAGGCTACACTCATTATAATGAACAGATTTTCCAACAAATGCCAGTCTGGAGCCTTGCCCAAACCAAATTCCTAATACCACACCACCAAGCACATTCAAATAATTCTCCTTCCAGGAGCAGCTTTAATACATTGGCATTTGCATCATGACAACTGGTACTGCTGCCTAAAATGACATGCCACGTTAAAATGACATGAAAATACATTATTTGCAGAAATAAATCAAACTGCTTTGTTACTAGCACACATCTCTATTACGAGCATTTCAAGATTGCATCAGCTATTTGTGAATTCTGTTCATCAGAATTTTCATCAGGCAAATTAAAACCTGGTCCTACAGAAACCTTCTCTAATCTGATACGATGACAGGGAGGAACTGAGACCAGAGCAGCGGACCTGTCATCCAACCAAAGCTCTGGATCCGACTCCCCCAGTCACTGGCTATGAGACCAAGCCTTATCCACACGAACCAGACTGCAGAGCTCTCGTGGAAAATGACACGTTTGGGACATGTTCTTTTTTTAACTGAAGGGTAACATACACACAGAAAAATGTATAAAAGGTAAGTGTATAGCTCAATCAATTTTCACACACTTGACACATGTAACTAGCACCCAAATCGAGAAACAGAATATTACAAGCATGTCCCCTTTCAGTCACTACCCACCAAGGATAATCTCGATGGTTACCCCAACTTCCTACACAACACATTATTTCTGTCTCTTTTATATTCTATGTACATGGACTTACACAGTACGTGTTGTTTTTGTATCTGGTTTCTTCTGCTGATAACATCACGTCTGTGACACTTACTCGTCTGGGTTGTTGCATGGAGCTGTAGACAGTCACTCTTACTGCCGTAGAGTAGGTGGAGTGTGTCACAACATATTTCTGTGTTTTGCTTCTGATGAGCATCTGGGTAATTTCCAGGTATGGGGTGTTACAAATAGTGCTCTTGAACTTTCTACAACACGTCTCCTGCTGAAATGCACACGCAGCACGTTTCTGGTAGGGGTGGAACTGCTGGGTCATTTCTGCATTACTTTCCTACTGTAACAAATTACCACAAACTCAGGTCCTTAAAACAACACAAATTTATTATACAGTTATGGAGGTCAAAAGTCCTAAATGGGTTTCACTAGGCTAAAATCAAGGTGTCAACAGCGCTTTATTCATTCCTGGAGGCTCTACAAGAGAATCCCTTTTTTTTTTTTTTTTTTTTTGCTTTTTCCAGCTTCCAGAGGCCTCCCACATGCCTTTGCTTGAAGCCCCATGCTCCATCTTCAAAGCCAACAGTGGTCAGTCAAGTCTTTCTGACAACGTTTCACCCTGACTCTGATCTTCTGCTTTCCTCTCCTACATTTCAAAGACCCATGTGATATGAGTAATCCAGGGTAATGTCCCTATTTTCTGGTACACTGATTAGCAATCTTGCCTTGCAACATACATTTCCGTAGGCTTTAGGGATTAGGGTGTGGACATCTTTGAGGGTCTTTATTTTGCTTCCCACAGTATGCATATATTTTGAAAGTGTTTTTAAAACTTGTAAGTATTACAAACGTTTTACTATGACATTATGGCAAACTCAAGTTTCTTCTTTTCTATACAGCAAATCTAGTTTCTTCTGTCAGCCTTGTAATTCTTCTCTCCAACCAGAAAAATCTTTTTGCAGTTACTAAGCATAAAAATATTTTTTTAATTTAAATTATATACATATGGAAATTATATAATTTCCACTATGTGAAAGACAATATACTAGGGGCCACAGAAATACAAAATAAGTAGGTAGGTGACTTCTGGTCAAGATGGTCAATTCAACAGATGCAGGGAAAAAAAAGAAATATTGGAAAAACATAAAAAATATATTTATATTACACAGCTGAGCTCTAAATTATTTTTTTTAAAAAAAAGGAAATCTGCAGATGCCAGAAACAAAGATAAAACTGAGGAAACTAAATCATATATACATATTAGGGCTTTGCTTTTCATTCCCACCTGGGGATAGGAACTGAAACCATAAGCTGCAGGCATGGTTTTGAGCAAGAAATTGTCTCTGTCTACAGAGCCAAGAGCCAGGAAAATGTTGTCCTATCTTGGATTAAGGATTAATAGGCCTTCACTCACTGGCTTAGGTAGCAGCACAGAAGAAGGCCACTTTCTCTAAAACACTGGTGGAAAAGTCACCACTGAGAAGTCAGAAACCCAAATCTGTAGTAGGTCTGGGGCTCCACTGCCCCCTACACCCAGCAATGCAAAGAGCTCAAATCAGTGACAGCAAAACTGCCCCACAGCAACATCCTGACCACCCAGGCCACTCTCGGAACTCACATGAAACTCTCCCTGGAGATGAGCTCACAGACTAAAACTACAGAACACACGAGGAAAACCGTGAAGGTACACAAAAGCGCCAAACAGAACAAAACAAAAAAGATGAACACCCCAGAAGTCTTCATAATAAGAAAAGCCTAGAAGGACATAAAAATAAGAATGTGTAAACTCTTGAAGAAATAAATGAGAATAGACTCTCTAAGACAAGAACAGAACTCTGTTCAAGTAAAAAAAAACAAAGATATGAAAACAAAACAGAAAATCTAGAAATGAAATACATAATATGGTATGAAAACCTCTGTGGATATGTTAAGTAAGCATACTTCTTAGAAGTGAAAACTAGAAGACAAATCCAGAGCTGAAACAAACATCCAAAATAGGAAAGCAATTGCTAAAAATTATGAAAGAGAAGAGACATAAAGGATGATTTTTTTTAACATCATTATTAGAGTAAAATTGCTTTACAATGGTATGTTAGTTTCTGCTGTATAACAAAGTGAATCAGCTCTACGTATACATATATCCCCATATCTCCTCCCTCTTGCGTCTCCCTCCCACCTTCCCTATCCCACCCTTCTAGGTGGTCACAAAGCACCAAGCTGATCTCCCTGTGCTATGTGGCTGCAAGAGTCACCAACATACATCTAAAAGGAGACCCAGAAGGAGAGACTAAGGAAAAAAAATAATAAAGAGACAAAATGTTTAAAAAGCAAGATCCAGCACAGTTGCTGCTCTCTGGGAGCTTACAATCCAGCAGAAAAGTAGAGCTGGCTTCTGTCCTCAGAGCTGAAAGTGGCATCTGGGACTCCTGACTCTTCCAACCTCGACACTCCGCCTCCCTCAGCTTCTCGCCCTTCAGACGTGACTGACATAGTTTTGAAGTGGGGAAGTTACGTTGCCCTACAAGCCTGACAGTCAGAGCGGAGGTTAGAGATCTAGTTCCAGGTTCACTGCTGTCGTTTTTACTTTCCCTTCTTGTTCAGATAAGCCAAATGGCTTACATGTGCTGAAGACCACCGGGGTGCCGCTCAGAGCGCCAGTTAAGAGAACCCACTGGTGTAGCCAGCCCAACACCCTCCTTCTTCGCCCAGATCATTGATTTCCACCTTGGAGATTCTCATTCTGAGTCCACGTCGTTCCAGGGTAGGCAATAACCCGGGAAAGGCCAAAGCAATAAAATCCACCCTCTCGGCCACAGTAACTGCTTCAGGGATACATACACAAACTAAGAAAAACCAAAGAGATTCGATGCCAGGACTCTGACTAGAAATACTGGGCAAAAGAACCTTTCTTCTGAGATTATCAAATTAGCAGAAGTAAGTCTGGAACTGCAGAGGCCACCGAGAGCGTCACTGAGACCAAAGCCAACACAGGAGAAGGCAAAACCAAGTGCTGAGAGTGACAAGCCCCTGGATCCAGCCATATCTGATCCACCACCACACCAGGACTTCTTAATGAGCCAATGAAGTCCCTTTTCTGCTTATGCCAGATTGAGCTGGATTTCTGTCATTTGCAACTAAAAGAGTCAAGACTAATAAAAATTTTAGATGCAGGGAAGCAGCATTGGCAGCAGCAACAGAAAGAGGACAGCTGCTCTCTAAATACTGAGAAAGATTTGGATTGCAATCCCAATAACACTCTAACTCATTAACCATATCAGACTCTCTGAATCTAATCTAGATTTTATAAGGTCTTAGAGCTCCTCCAACTACCTTAAGAGACATCACAAAATTGTAAATAACAATTCCAAAACAAAATAATTTTTAATTATTTGGAATTTAAGAATATATGACATCTTTATTTTAGGGAAACCAAGAGATGACAGAAAATAAAAGTATCAATTAAAGCTTTAAAAGATTAGGAATCAAAAATAATGACAATGAAGGGGTTTTGGAAGGTGCAGAGGCAACACACTTGGGATTTGGGGGCAAACAAAGCACCTAACTGTTTATTAATAAGAGACTAGCAAGTAGGGTGGAGAAAACGGTGGGCGGAGAGTGGTGCTCATATATGTGTTTGTATAGCTTTCAGTATAACTCCAGGTCTACGAGAAGAGACTATAAAAATCTCCCAGGCAAATCAATGGAAATAAGACTTTTTTCCTGTCATCCACTTTCAGAGTCTGTCGTGCCTCTTTAAGTTCCTAGTCACCCAATAATGTTAAAATGATCTTTCCCATAACCCCCTGAATATCAAATATGAATGTCAAACAGTGCACTAAACTCATCCTTTCTCTCCATTCTGTCTGCCAGAAGACAGGTATGTCTGTGGCCAGAAATATAGAACATACCACATATAGACTAGCCAGATATGTAGTGGTCATAATAGATGCCAATGTAGGCCATAGGTGATTGATAACAGAACACATTTTGTGCATTTCAACACACCTGAAATCAGGATGGTCTTGCAGTACTGCCAGCCAGGTAGCAATTCTTACGTGATTATCACTGCCTGCCCCTGCCCAGACCTGTCTGTCCCTCCTGGTGGGTTGACAGAACAACTGAAATCCTTTAACGGTCACAAATGGTCAATAAACAATATGCAGGTCATCTGAAGAAGGAATAGGAGTCCTAGTTGTTGACAGATAAACCATGTGATGATACCATCAAAATGTGCAGAATGTATGTCAACAGCTTGGAAGAAAATCCCAGAGACAATACTGAAACATTCTTTTAAGAAATGATTCAACATTAAGACTCCTGAGGGCACAGGCTGATGTGCGGGAAAACACAGATGTCGATGACAGAGTCAAAAGTGAATCAGTAGAGTTGGACTCCGAAGGTGATCAAGTTTCAGAAAAGCCCAATCCAACTGATTAAGCTAATGTTTTCTTTTTTGAATATGTACAGTAGTAATAAATAATAAAAAAATATATGCTTAAATAAGTATAGAAGAGTTCTTTCAATAAAATATAAATCCTTAGTGATAAGGAAACATTAGTTAACCGTTTGACTTGGCATTTCTTTTCCTCACCACTGGCTGTTAAAACAATGGAGCAGTTTACAATCAATAGTGTCTTATATTAGATGAAATGCAGTTGTTTCTATAAAGAAGTCATACGTAGCACATCTACTTTCTAGTCTGTTGAAAGTATGGCTTGTAAAAGGTAAGTAGCCTTTTACCTCACCCTCATGCCATCTGCTCCCAGCTCTCTTTCTAGCTACTAATAAAAGCCACAAGAGCCATCTGGACTTTCTTGTCTATATATTTTAAATCCAAAATAGTTTTGTGTTTGCACAGGACCTGCTGCAAGATGACATTAACACTCCAAAGAAGGCCCTGGGGAAGCAGAGGGCACTGCCTCCACTCAGGAGGAAGCCACAGGCCCGCCGCGGAGAGGAGACACGAATCAACGGGCGAGAGACCAGCCTTCTTCCAACCCCACGTGTACTACAACTTCAATATCTGTCTACAGATCCTGGCATACAGGTATCCTTTCTGATATTCTAGATCAATCTAAATATATTTGACTTTGGCTGTACCTCATTCAAAGCATAGAGAGCTTATCAAATTAGTTCCCACTTGAAACTTATTTTAGCTTAAGTCTATCCAAAAAACTGTAATTAAGGAACACCATTTATCTTAAACACAAATGGTGATGACAAGCTGGAGTCTTTGCTGCTACTTCATATTTTGTTACTTTCTCACCAAACCTTGGAACATTATGTGAATTTACTGAGTGGTATTTCCTAAGAGAAAATTTGGCGTGTAAAAGCACTAAACAAAACACCCTGAACAGTGAGATAAATAGAGCCTTCTTCCCATTCTGCAGCTCATTTAACTTCGGTATCTTTTCTACTAAACCATCTACCCCACCACCCCCAACCAGTGAACTATTCTAATTCCAGGTGGTGAACACTTGACAGAAAAAGAGACTGCTCTTCTTCTAATAGGAATGCAGGAATCCTCCAAACGCTGATTGCCTGATTTTAAACTGCCCTTATCAAAATGCCACGGACACATAAGCAATTGTGAAAATTCCCTTCAACTATTGGGCCCCAATTATCACAATCAGGTCTTTTGAAAAATTCATTAGGGAAAAGTCAAACCACACACATAAAGGACGGAGACGCAGGATTTTCTGGTCACCTGAGAGGTAAGTCAGCTGCCGAGCCTTACAGGTTATGCAAGGTGCAGCCATCGGAATGGAACGACTCATATCCATCCATTAGCAGCTTTGTCCTCAGGCTGACTTCTTTCAGTGCTTCCAAGCTCAGAACAATCTCTCACGGTTCTCTTGTTGTTCATGTGAAGACACAGAACTGTAGCCACTAAAAAAATGTCCTCAGCTAAGCCCCGGGCAGATAAAGATACAGCAGGACAAGCTTCACAGAAGGTGTTTGTCCTCCTTCACAGCCTCACCTATCTTTTCCCTTCCTTCAAGGTGGAGAAATGCATCTCACTCTAAATTATGCAGCTTCGAGGCAGGGACTTCACTGCTCTGTGAGTTATGGCCTCCTCTGTAAACTAAAGTGGGTCTGATTACCTTAGAAGATGATCTTAAGACCTCTTGTAGGTCTGATTTACACTTCTGTAACTCTACTTTGGGCAATTTCTTTAACCTTCCGCGCCAGCCAGTTGTGTAAAGAAGGTCTACAAAGCTGACAATACTCCGGAGTAGAATCCCAACCTAAGAAACGTGTGACTCACTTCCACGTGTGTGAGCGAAAGCAGCCCGGAGAGGAAGAGAGATCTCTAGACGCAGGATGCAAAGCCCCGGTCCAGTCCTGGCTCTACCGCTTAATTCAAACCATCATCTTCAGCAAGACACGCAAACTCTCTTTCAATCATGTTGCTTTCAAAATAGAAACAACTCTTTACCTACCACCATCAGAGAAAAATGTAAGAATCAAGTGAGATATGAGTCAATCATGGAATCATAACCAATTATTCCTAAGACGTGCTAACATACATTAAGCGTTTACTAATTCCAAGGAATTTTACAATATGCTTTACAGACGTTATATAATCTTCAGGGTCCCTGCTTTACAGATGAGAAAACTGAGTGTAAGTAACTTGCCCAAGGTTAGACAGCTAGTAAAGAGCAGAGCCAGGATTCAAACCAAACTCTCTCCAAAAGCCCACGCTCTTAACCTTTATACCCTATGACCTTATTCACACCCTGTGACCGAATGAGGCTAAGGAACCCTGGACACTAACTCTCTCCTCTTGATGAGTTTTAACAAAGTAAAAATAGTGAGATCTGTGATTGAAAGAAAAGTTTTAACTTGAATCCAAACTGTAGTTGAAAATAGATCCTTTCTCCCCCAGAGCGCCTATTAAATGAATTTATGTTCGATGGAAACACACTTTATGAAATACGGATGCGAATCAATCCAACCTTTTCATTTCACAGAAAGAGAAACTGAATCCCAGACAAATGAGAGACGAGGTCACAGAGCTCGCTGACGGCAGCCCCAGCCTAGAGCACTGGGTGCCCTGCACCAGCCCCACTGCCTACTTTAGAGCTCCCTCTAAAAGCTGAGACGTTAATACTGTTACCGACGATGTTTTAGAGCACAGTAGCAAAGGAACACATCCGGCCACAGAGAGAAAGCCGCAGAAAGTCAAGGCCTTGGGGACGGGGATGTCACTGCCTCCTCCTGTTCCGAGCCCGACCGCCTGTTCTCCTCCAGGCAAATCCAAGGCCTTGCAAGATCTCACCCGGCGCAAGCTGCAGAAATTTCTGCACTTTCTGTACTCACAATTCTATGCTCATCAAACCTGACTTTTCAAATACTCAGACTGACTTTTTTTCACAGAAAGCAGCTGAGAGGACAGTCCCCGGGGACGTCACGTGGCCATAGGGGAGGTGACACTACAGTGCGCCCCTGGAGGCCTCCGCAGGGAGAGTCTTTGTGCAAAAGCACAGGAGGCGGAATGATGAACTGGATGGGTTAAACTGCGATTTTCATTTCTAGGCCTTAAAATATTCAAGTTGACAGTCCTGGTAGGACTTCCTGTTATGAAAATGCTTTGCAAAGTAAAGCATTTTAGTATTCCCGTATCTACTGATTAAAATCTAACTTTTCCATTTTGTGCCAGTTAGCTTCACAGCCCAGTCCTACAACTTCAGAAGCTTATTTAATCAGACATTCTGAAATTGTTTTAAAATATAAAATTGTGTAGCTTCCTCAATTCTCAGGTCAACATGTAATGATACAGCATAACGTCAAACAATTTTTTAGTATATTCCTAAGCTGAAATAAGGTTCACTAGGATTTTTTTTTCATTTGCACATACACATTGCATATACATTTGCACATATATAACCCTTCAAAAGGAGAGGAGTAAGCCATGACATATTTGGAAAAAAAGAAATGTCTACAAAGCTTTCTAAATAAAATGTTTGTTCTAGGGACTTCTGGGAGGAATTTTACAATGAATCAATTTTAATCTCAGAAAACATTCCCGGGAAACAGGAAAGAATGAGACTCCAACGCCGTACTAGATGACCAA
Source organism: Monodon monoceros (assembly GCF_005190385.1). Lineage (NCBI taxonomy): Eukaryota > Metazoa > Chordata > Mammalia > Artiodactyla > Monodontidae > Monodon > Monodon monoceros. Next base: position 55,323,841 of record NW_021703765.1, read on the forward strand.
AGCAGGTCCCTAAAAAACAAGAGAGCTTGAGAGTTTTCTACAGGTTATTCTTCCACCGCAAGGACTGGGCCTTCCCCGCATCCCACTCTCCACGTTCACTCACCCACGCGTGCGGTGAACAGAAGTCAGCAAACACGGCAGCTTAACGGGAAATATGAACCGGGAAACTGTGGTCTTTCCGTTTTTCCTCTCTTTGCGTTTCATAATGACTTAAGTATGAGCTGATAATTCAGAACCACCACGTGACATATTAATAACAAGATGACAAGGAAAAGGTAGGTCTCTGTCTCATAAGCACAATACTTGATATAGAAACAGAACTCTCTAAGGAGAAGGTTTAAAAAGCCAAATCAGGCGGGAGATTAAATCAGTCACTCTAGAGGTTTTCACTTTTCCAGGATCTTATACACAAACATTCAAAAACTTTACAAAAGCTGATAAATCCTGGGATGGGATTTATCAGTTTAATGCTATAAGAAGGTAAACTGAGAAATCCAAGGTTGAGTAAAAAGAATGACATTAGACTAGGACGGTGGTTAAGTAATAATACCTGGACGTGTATGTGTGGGTTCATCTGCTTTCACAACACGAGCTGATTTGATGCTCTAACGGTGATAATGGATAATGACCATTAGTTTAATGACACCAGGAGGAATAAAAACAGCAGCGGCAGCAAGAGCAACACCCATATCGAGGCTTTCCCTCTGCAACATCTTAAGCCTATGACAGCGATGAGGATGCTGGGATCCACACCCGCGTTAAGAGAAATGCCCAGGGCCTCTGTAGCTCAAAACAGCAGAGCCAAGACTCAGACACAGGTCTTCTAACCTAACTCAGTTCTCTTTCCAGGACACATGTGATGACAGTCTGCCAGACTCTGCTCCCAACCTTCTTTCTTCAGAAGCTGCCCATCTCCCCTAGCTCCACCATCCACATTTCAACAGCGGGAGTTGCCCTGTGTGAACCACGTGATCTTAGGCCACGGCAACAGCTGATGGGTCCGCGGGTGGCCTCCGGACCCCAGCTAGACAAGTCAGATTTCTTCCCAAGAAACGTGTAACTGGAACTAAGGTAGATGCGGTTCATCTTTCTCTGGGTCGCTGGCACGGAACGTGCAGACTGGGCACTGCTGGCAGAACTATTCTCAGCCTGTGGAAATGGAGGGAAACGGCCTGCAGTCAGGAAGGAGCAGGAAGGAGAGGTGTAGGGACGGAGAAGTAGAGTCCTCAAGGGTGCACGATCCCAGGCCCGGCTGCGTCCTGTCCCCAGGCCCCAGGGACACTTCAGGAGCCCTCCCCCTCTTACCTCAGGACACCTCTGGCTGGATCTCTTGTTTCAAGCAACCCAAGAGCCTGAGCAGTAGGAAATAAACTGTATGAACGCGTGCCAAGCCCTGCAGGAGGAGACCTCACAGACTTGTCTCTGTATCTTGTCTTCTCCGCATCCCTCTCTCCTTCCGGAACAGCGCCCCACTCTGCTGGAAAATGGTCCTTCCCTACCTTTCCAGCCACATGGTTCTGGTGGAGGCTGTTCCCCCAACCCTGGCTACCCTTCACAAATATAATCCATAGCCTCCTTCACAGCCCTGTGAAGTGTCAAATGGTGGTTCTCAAAGTGTGGTTCAAGGGTCCCTTGGCAGTCTCCCTGGCACTTTCAGAGGGTCCTCCCCTTTTCACCCTTGTCATCTATGCGTAGCTGGATTTTCGTCTCATACTCCAACCAGCACAACACGTGGCAACAGACTGAACACAGAAGCAGATACGAGGATTCAGCTGTCTTCTATCAAGCCAGACATTGGAAGACATTTGCAAAAATGTAAAACAATGCCACTAAAGATTTCTGTCTTAGAAAATAGTTATTTTTCATGCAAATATAATTTGTTTATAAGTTCATTATTGTCATTTCAAATAAACGCACAAATATTTAAACTTTTTCAGTTTTAGCTTCTAATGCAATAAATATTGTTATATAAAACACACATAATAATAAAAACACTTGTGGGGTCCTCAATAATGTTTTCGAGTATAACAACATCCTGAGACCAAAAAGTTTAAGAACTCCCATCCTAAAATATACAAATTAACTTCATTTTTACACGGGTCAGAGTCTGCAATTCACACCTAAAAGCTTCAGTGTCACTTCCTAAGTGGTAGATAAGAGTCATCGGGAACTTTTTTATTTTTAACCAAATTCTTCATGATTAAGTGAGCTGCTGAACTTCAAAACCGACAAAATCAGATTACACCATAAATTTACACTTAACATAAATTTACACTTAACATAAATTGATTACATAAGTGTAATCAAAAGAATATATTTTTCAAATGTAATTAAAAGGATATGTTTCTGTGGTTAACTAATTATATTTAAAGTTAATTAGGATTAATTATAACATAAAAGTGTTACCTATCATATGTACATTCTATACAACACCTAATAATTTCATAACTGTAATCTCAGACTTCAGTAGATGTCTTTAACATCTAAGCAATTCAGGTTAATGGCTTATATTATAAATGAAATTCACGGCGTGTTTCAAAAGCAGCCACAAGAAAGGCACTGCTAACATCCATACTATCAATAATAATAAAGACTAGTAACCAAGTGTGAAGACAGGTGTTTGGCTTTTTAAAATACATTATGGCAAGAAAAATCATAAGTGTAATGTAAGTTCTCAAATTAAATAAAATGTTGATTCATGCTGCTACTAAGGTATGTTTATATATCTTGTAAAACTTAAGCTTGAATATTTATACTTATAATCAATGCAATTACAATCATCCTCACCAAAAACATCCATTAAAGGCTGAGATGATCACATCATGATGTAAAGTACGCACGAATATGTTTTATGCAACAGACACGTTTCCTTCTAGACAAAAAGTTTATAAAGATTACAAAATGTATAAACCCAAAATGCATAAACATGATGTTTTATACAGGCAAAAAAAAAGAGACAGAAAGAAAAAGACACACACAGACAAAAAGACAACGAGATCAGAGAAATACACTGTTCCAGTGGAATGTCTAAGGAGCCGTTATTTTCCTTTTAACTTTGTGAAATAAAGTTACACTTTATAAAGTCAAAAAGACATATAAGTCGGTTAATCATAAATGTACATGATAACAACTATTTAGGCCACTTCAGATTGGGTCTAAATTATTCTGTCTGCTTCCTCCTCAAAAGAAGAAAGAAATGGAGGATTTCTCTTACTGTCGCCTTCCTATTTGAGAATAGAAATTTTAGCCTCTAAACAAAGAAAATTATTCAGACTTTTCTTACAAAGACAAGGCTGCAATGGTGGCTTGACTTGTCACATCCCACATGTCAGATAAAGAAAACAATGCCCATAGAGCAAGAAAAGCTTGTAAAGTCAAGGGAAGAACAAAATTCAGGCCGCTATCTCCTAATACAAGCTGCCTCCTCAACCCCTCATCTTCTTCAAAAATGCCAGCTTTTCAAATGTTACTTGAAATGCTGCATTGTTTGCAAATAAAAATTGTTCACATTATCACTAGCTCCTCAAGGGACACCGGATTTGCCACTGGTCACTTATTTTTTATAATTACTAGGCTACATTGGCTTAATCAAGGTTATTCTCTTGTATTAAATAAAGAGGAGGCTGTTGATGGACAGGCTTTGGCACCACTGCCCGGCTTCGCCAAGTACACCATGGATGGCGCAGCCCCAGGGCCCCTTGTGTTTAGGGGCATGGCATGAAGGTGGTGGTACCTGCCTCTGTGAATTCAATACATACGTGCAAGGGCTCGACTGAGGAAAGTAACTTTCAACCTTTAATTCCTTCTCTAAAGGTATAAACTGCATAATTATGTATAAACTTCATCAACTTGATAACTAAATAATTTCTCCATGTGGGACAGACAAGTAATTTAATATACATTTTCTGACAAAGTATTAGCGGGACCTTCCTGTTTAGAGACAATCAGCGCATTCCTCATTAAACAACCGTGATGTATACAGAACCCCCCCAAATGCAGCCATACACAGGGTACAGATCAAAGCTCTCGTGTCCGAGGACGACTGTGGCCTCTATGTGTAAACAAAGGCATCATAACATGATAAGTGTCTGTTTTAAGGTCATCTTCCAACATCTGGAAGTGTTCACAGTATCACTGAATTCTTAAGACAGAAGAGAAAACTTAAGATTTTTAAATAATGACATTCAGAAAGGCTCTTTTAGGGCTTCCTTGGTGGCGCGGTTGGTTAAGAATCCACCTGCCAATGCAGGGGACACGGGTTCAAGCCCTGGTCCGGGAAGATCCCACGTGCCACGGAGCAATTAAGCCCGTGAGCCACAACTACTGAGCCCGTGCTCTGCAACAAGAGAAGCACTGCAATGAGAAGCCAGCGCACCGCAATGAAGAGCAGCCCCCGCTCACCGCAACTAGAGAAAGCCTGTGCGCAGCAACGAAGATCCAACGCAGCCAAAAATAAATAAATAAATTTATTAAAAACAAAAAAAAGAATGGCTCTTTTAGAATGAAAAAAAACATGAAGTGCACAGAGACTGGGGAAGATTTACGAATTTTTCTACATAATAAAACATATTGCTAGTAAGTTCATGATGCAAGAGAAACCTGATATTCACAAGTTCCAAAGATCTCAATTAATGTCACAAAGCAAAGGTACAAACACAACTTGAAATGGGTGTGTAATTTCCTACTTCCCCAAAAAAGAATATTCACTGAAAGAAAATCTAGTTGAGTTGACTATGTTGTGACATTAATATTCTGCTGAATGCAGATGTTTATGTCCAAAGATGGCGGCAAAAGCCATCAAAATGCTAGATTTTCTATCACAGTTTGCCTGTCTTTTTCTAAAAGATTCAAGAATGATAAATCCTTGCTTTTAAAGGAAATTCATGACTTAGTTGTATCCCTCTAACCACAGGAAGATCTCATGTTATCCTAGCCCAAGAAACTACCATCCGTGGGACAAATCTCTGCATTAAAAAGAGAAGAAACAGCAGTAACTGGCACTGAGGTGACTAATCGAACCCCTAGGCGAGGCGGAGACGCAATTTCGCACAGGACCACGGGGCCCCGGCGGCAAAGCCAGGAGGGATGCTCACCCCACAGGAGCCAGGAAGGTTCGGGACCCTGGAGTAGACCCTTTCCAGAAAGGTCCTACTGACGGCCTGAAATGCCATCTGTCTGAGGAATCAGAAAACTTCTTCTCCAAATATACACCCAGAACACTCCTCAATCTCCAGTAAAATACAGAACAGAGTGTTTTAATTTCAAAACTTACCTGGAAATAATCACTGGCAAGGCCAGGAAAACAGGTGCACAGACAGTCCCTGCTTTTGGCAATTTAGCTCCATTCAGATAAAGCTCTGGAGCCAGGCCCAAGCCACAGGGCAAACGTGCCCCTCCTGGGAAATGAGCAGCCTCCTGCTGAGAACGGCCCCACCTGCACTCCCACCACCCCGCCCAGTCCAGGAGGTCGAAGGACTAACCGTCCCACCAGGCAGAGGCTTTGTGGACACACGGACACACGGGCTGAGCCTTCTCTGGAAAGCCGAGACCCACGGTCACCACCACACCCTTCGCCCAGGAGCTGGAGCAGCTAGCTCATCCGAACCGCCAGAAGCTGCCTGGCTCCAGGGCAGGCCGTTCTTAGACAAAGCACTCCGAGGGGTGAGGGGCGGCAGCTGCCAGGACCCCCTCCGCATCTCCAGATGCCCCTGGCCACGCGAAAGGCGCAGCATGATCGGTGGCGATGGGCACAAGGGGCTATGGTGGCTTTTAACAGCTGCCACGAGCTTTACTCAAAAAATACGGGTGCGACATTCGGTGGAGTAGGTAACAGTATCACAGTCCCACTTTATAAAGGAACAGGGGCTCCAGGGTTTACAGAGTTGGCCACCAGGCTAGTAAGCTGTGAAACCAGAATTCAAATCCAAGCTCTGGGAGGAACATGGAAGAAAGATTTGGTTGAAAGAAATTTCGCTTGAGCTGCCAAAGTTTCCCCTGGGCGAAAACACGCACACACTCACACACGCACACACAGCCCATGGAAACCACAGTCTCCCAAGCCCACCAGGAATCTGCTCTATGTTGCTCTTCCATGACTAGGGGTGAAGTACTTATTTGGTACTTATTTTTATTCGACATCACCAGCATACAATGTGTGGGATACAAACATGGGAGAGAGACACCAAACCATCTTTGTTGAGGCCACAGCCCATCTACTCCCATCCCAGTCACTTCCCCAAAGAAGTAAAAGCAAAACAACTTGACCATCCATCGGGTTAACTGCTTTGCTAGAGACAGTAGGAACAGCTGAACAGTTCTTTATTACGTGATCACGATCCACCAAGAACCCTTCCTTTTAAGCTCTTACACGTCAACCCTGAGATATAAGGGATAATTAAGGGATATAAGATAAGATATATCCCCATTTTTCAGATGAGAGAACTAAGGTATAAAAAGTGTAAGTAACTTCCTAAAAGTCACACAGTGGTAGCATATCTCACGGTCCCTGACTTCAGGAGCTGACAACCCAATTATGGAAATAGGACTGATTCACTTAAAACAACTAGCAAACAAAACTGTCTAATTAAAAGTTCACTGCAGGGTATGGACAAGCCCTGAAGGGGTCAAGGGAGAGGAGAGGTAGCACCCGAGTGGACAGAGGGCCTCAGGAGGGACAGGGCTGTGACCCTGCACGGGCACTGGTTGTCAACAGGACGACCCTGTCCCCAGGGGACGGAGGCAGGGAGTGCTACTTGCTTCTAGTGGGAAGAGGCCAGGGACACCACTACACACGTTACAAAGCACACGGCGGCCCCTGCAACAAAGAACTATTGGACATAAAACGTCCAGGGAGCTGAGGTTGAGACACCCTAAACTAGCGGATGGAAGGGTACTTAGACAGGTCATCCCAGACCAGGGGTAACAAGAGCAATGGCTCAGACCAGGAAGAGCTCAGATCCACAGGAGACCGTGTATCATGGGGACTTGAGGAATTAACACTGCTAAGGACGACTGCTTAGAGGGCTCTGAAAGCTAAGCAGAGGGATAAGGAATAGATCTGTGATGACACAGGATGAGAACAAGGGTCAGGGAGCCCCAGAGCCCAGCTAGAAGGTTTGATACAACAGCCCAGGTGTAAAGTAACGAGAGGTGTCTGCACAGAGAGGAGAAAAAGTAGCAAAAGACACTATAAAGGAAGGACGGACAGAGCTGGCTGACTGCTATATACAGGTGAAGGTCAGGATTCTGTTCTGTCCCACCCCTCACCTGTGCACCTGACCATGGTGCCCAGGACACGGCCGAGCCCTTTATGTCCCGGGGAAGCTGGGTTCTAATGTCCCCACATAAAGGAAAAATGTAAGAAAATGACAACCTGCCCCTAAATGAGCTCCACAAAGCCAGGTCTTCTCGCAGCAAAGGGCAAGCATGCTGGCTCTTCAGTGGACACCAGGCGTGTCAGGGATGCAGCACCCAAGGCCCCTGCAGAGCAGGGATTCCAGCTCCTGCACAGGCTGCATGGCACATCACACCCACAGCTGATCAAAAGAGATGAAGTTCCAGAAGTGAAGTTCACGTGTGACGCAGAGGGGCTGAGGTACTGGAAAGAAGAGGCTGGAAGGCTGAGAGAAGGTGACCAGAGGGGGCCTCCCACCGACTCCCCAGGTGAGTCACCTGGGCTAATGTTCCACCCCCATAACATACACTCTTGAGATGTGTGACCCTGGACCAGCCCTTTCACTAAATGTCATGTTCATCCTTCGTTTATCAAATGTGGACAAAGTGCTTTCTACGCACATAGCATTTTGGAGCTGGAAAGACCCACACACATCACGGAGTGTACTGTCTGGTGGATTTATTAACTTAGACCAGGGGTTGGAGAGCTCTTCCTTTAAGAGCCAGACAGTAAACATTTAGGCTTTGAGGGCCAAACAGTCTTTGTTGCATGACTTTGACTGACTCTGCTGCTGTCCTATGAATGGAGCCCCAGGCCACATGTAAACAAAGGGGCCTGGCTGGGTTCCAATCTAAATATTTACAGAAACAGGTAGTGGCTCAGGTTTGGCCAATGAGCCTAGTCTGCCAGCCCCTGGTTCACACCGTGACTGTAGCTGACTGTCCAGAAGTTACACTCTCAGAGCACTTAGCAGAAGAGCAGAGTTCCGCAAACATACATGGAAAGTACATCTTGGTGAGGGAGGAAGAGGACCGGGCGGCCCTGGAGAGAGCCTCTTGGGGACATGAGGATGCTCGGAACTGACCCGAGGGCAGCCCAGCCTCAGCCCAGCCCAGCCTCAGGGAAGGGGGGCACACCCAGAACACTCCACGATCCTAAGAAAACCGAATCCTGCCTGGCAAACACTGCTCTGAAATTTCACCAAAACCCCCCCTACTGCAGCAGACTGCGTCTTCCAAAGCCGGCCCACCCCACAGCTTACTGAACTGATAAACAGGACTACGTACGGGTGCCTGGTCATAGTGGAGGGAACTCAGCCACAAAGGAATACGTCACTTAACCGATGTTAAGAAAATAGATGCCAACGTACAATGAAGCAGGAAGCCTAATAATTTGATCTCTAAGCCTTGTATTTCTTTCCCAAACACTATCAGGACATTTCTTTGAAAAAATGCCTGGCTCAGTTTCTCAGGAAGCTTATCAGTATCACCATAAAAAAGCCCTTCTAAACTCCATGAGCCTCTCCCCAGTAGGGCTTCTTCACCTCCTATCCTACTTCGATGCAACAAACATAAAGCCATAAGGACCATACATTGAAAACAGACCTGCTGGGAGACAGTCCTCCTCTGCATCTTGGCAGGTGAGCCAGGGCCTGACTGCTCCTTCACCCAGGCCACTTCCTAGGGTTGTCCATGCAGCCGGTCACCTTGCCAGGTGAGCTAAGCTCTCCTCCCCTCTCCACCTCTGCCCACCCGACTCCACCTCAGCCAAGGGTGACCTACTGCTTGCTACAGAAGGTGCCAGAAGCCCCTTGGTGTGTGAGCCGGCTGTGATGCAAACACATCGTGTGCACAGCCTCCACCTGGGTCTCAAGTTGCCTGGTGGGGCCCGAGGGCGAGGGAGACCCCCACAAACGTGCTGAAGCCCAGAACGGCAAACCCCTCCTCCCTGACCCAGGAACCTCCTGTCTTCTGACAGCAAGAGGCGAACTTTCTAGTCTGTAAGTAGAGTAAAGTCAAATTCCAGATCCAATTATAGTTCTCTTCCATATTAAATAAAAATGTGCGACTCTTTACTTTATTCTGCTTTTTGAAACATTCATTCTTTTGCAAGCATTCTTATGCTGAGGGTGATCAAAGCTCCTGGCTTGCACAGGACAGTCCGGTCACACCTGCTGACCTACAGTCTCTCGTCCGTAAGTTCCCCCTTTCACGCTCCAAACTGCTCTGCCTTGTATATTATTCAAATACATGATCACCCTAGTCATAACCCAATGGACAAACACATACTTTTTGCAAATATATAAACTGCTTCAATTTTTGTTTGGAATCATTTTTCTTAAAAAAAAAATGGAACAATGTGGTCTGACTTATTTCTTTCACCTAAAAACCTTGTCCTCCAAGAATTAAAGCCACTATAATTACATTTTGAAAATGGGAAGAAAATTTTAAATTCAGTGTCTTCCTAACACAGGATGACACAGAATGTTAGTTAAGCGCTTTGTCGTTACAGAGCACATTAATACATGCACTATTTTTCCTTTTAGGAAATCATCATCTAAAACTGGAAATGATGCAAAATAATATACATTTGATTACATTTTATGTTAAGATTTAAACCCAGGTCCCTCCACCCACAATATTCTGGGGGAAAAAATCCCCCACGAAGAAGAATGAGGCTGCACCCTGAAGATGTGATTTTGTAGATTTTGGAAGGCTCTCCAGTCCCCACATCCTTGTCTCCGCGGCCCCTCCATGCTGGGAACAGGGCAGCTTGTCTCCTACGCAGAAGAGAAATAACCTGCACGGAGCGGTCCTTTATCAAACCTCCCCAAAAGGCAGACACAACGTTTTGCCTTTCCTCAGCTTTCCACAGGCTCTCCCCTCCTCTGTGAGCTCCTTACGCAGAAACTAGGCAGTGTCTCTAGCCAGGGTCCCTGATGTGTTGGTTCCTCTCTGGTTTACACACTGCAGGGTCAGCGGCCAAGCACAGCAAACCCCCACTCGCGTCCACCCTGCACGCCCCCTACACACCCAGCGAGAACCTGAAGATGTGATGAAACCAACAAAGAAGTCCCTCTACCCAAAACTCGGGTGACTCCTGCCATAAACAAGGACACTGACCCAGTGTCAGCAAAGCAAAACTAGTCACTGCACAAAACACATCTTCCCGGGAGCCAGAGGGTAACCCCAGAAGCAAAAGGGAATTATGACGTAGGCCTTGGTTTATAAACTGCTTCAGATGTGCCCAAATGTCAAGTGAATGAACAAAAACTTACGCCCACTCCACCATTTCTATAGACTAAAATATTTTTTAAATAAAGTAAATTTGAAAGTGACAGACTAATCCAAGTAGAAACCGTGTTTGTTTCTTTTCCTAGGTGACGGACGAAGCTAAACTATTTTCTTCTTTAAAGGATGGTCTTAGAAATTTATAGCAGAAACGAAAGTATATGTCTAAAAAGAGGACTTCTTAAACTGTTCTAATCTTTTGTTTTCCACGTGCATCACTGGTCTCCCAAAGCATGAAAGTGGAACAAAAGCCCTACCTGGTAGCCCCCTTTACCCCATGGACACACGGCCTCCTTTAACACCCCTCCTGCTCTGTCTCTGGGTTTAAATCCAGCTCCGCCCCTGAGGGCTGTGGGACTTGGGCCACTTGGGCAAGTTCTTCCCTCTGTGCCCGAGTCCCTGACGTGTAAAATGCTGATAATAACAGCACCTACCACACAGGTCACGGGTGACACAGTGACACAGCGACACAGGTCACTTGCTGAGCTGTTGTGAGGATTAAATGGGGCAATATGGATGAAGTTCTTAGAACGAAGCCTGGCACACAGGTATCTGTTAAACAGTTTTATGAAGAAAGCTACAAAATAAAATCCCTCATAATGCCCCCCCTTTCAGACAAAAGGCAGGGCCGATGTGCCTTATCTGCAAAGTCCCCACTTTTTTGTAAGGTGGCACCTACCACACGGTGTCAACAAATGTGTGGGAGACACATGGGGACAAAAAGTTGGACAAAGAGAGAAACCAATCACCTCTTCCATGATTGTGCCTAAAATTCCAAACAGCTGATTAAATTCCGCCGACCAGGTGCCGGTTACAGGCTGAGCGCTGTCTCCCCAGGAAGGGCTACCACCTCCCCCTCCACAGCCGGGCCTGGTCCCCAGTCATCTGCCCGCCTCTGCAGGCCGCTCCCTCCCACCACGAAGAGGGGGATCCACTCAGACCACCGCCACCTCTCGCACCGTCACTGCCCTCGACACAGCTCTTCCACGGCCAGTATTTACTGCCAATGCTAAAACACAAGGCAGAATGAAATTTCTAAGGGAGCATGAAATCTACGGAAAAATATTCAGAAGCCGGGCTTTTAATTAATTCAATATTTAAATTACATTCATTTCAGACCCAATGCAATCAAGCTTTCACATTCTAAAGACATTCTCAATAAGATGAAAAAAAAAATGTTGGTTTCCCAAAAGGTTCTGCTTTAGCGCATTTGGGAATCCGGGCTGCTACTCCAGCGGAACTCAGATTTGGCCTCATGAATGTAGACATCCACACAGGGAATCCAAATACTGACTCTCTGGCGCTCTTCTCCAGGACCTCCAAGATCACTGCATCACCCCAATCATCACTGTAACTCTAGGCTTTCTGCCTCTAAGTCCACCGTCCGGATGTGGCCCTAAAATGCCCTAATGACCTCATTTCTCCCCTGCTGACCGCCCGTCAGTGGCTCCACTGTCCAAAGATAAAGTCCAGACTCACCTGGCCCACAGGTGCCTCCTGACCTAACTAACCCTCTGCCCAGCCGGCTGACCTCTGACCCTGGCCTGCAAACTCACCCTGCTCTCCTCCCACCTCCAACCGGTTCCAAGGGAGCTTCTTTATCATTGCAGCTCCAGCACCTGGGATGTGCCTGGTGCACAGGACGCAGCCAGTACATGAGGGCTTCGTGAAAGAGGTGATGATGACTTAACCCCAGCAGTGAAGATGGCGAAGCAGAGAAGAATGCAAACAGAAGGTGCTGTGGAATCAGGTAGGACTTGGAGACAGACAGACACAGGCAATAAGAAGGAAAGAAGGGACGGGGGTGTCAAATTTCCACCTTGGGCAACACCACAAACAGTGTCTTTCACCAAAAAATAGGCAGAGGGGCAAACGCAGGGCACAAGGTAATAAGCTGAGTCAGGACACACTGAATCTGAGGTGCCCCAGGACGCCTGTCTAAGAGGCGTGGCTAAGAATCCGTCACTCCCCACCCAAGACCCATCAGAGGGCAGCACCGGGATTTGAAGGTAGAAGGAAGGGAAGTTGATAAGTTCAAAGCCAAAGATCTCAGTATTTCTGAGCAGTCAGAGTGTGATAAAAAGCTGAAAGGAGAAGGTACAGACTTCCAACCGTCACTAATACAGGAGAGAGATGACTCGGGTACCGCGCAGAAGCACCGTGTGCAGCAAGGTACAGACTTCACCCCTCTAAACCAGCGGGCCCCAACCTTCCGGGCACCAGGGACCGGTTTCGTGGAAGACAATTTTTCCTCAGGCGGGGGGCAGGGGGCAGTGGATGGCTCAGGCGGTAATGCGAGCAACGGGGGGCAGCAGATGAAGCCTCGCTGGCTCGCCCGCCGCTCACCTCCTGCTGTACCGCCCGGTCCCTAACAGGCCACGGAGCAGTACCGGACTGTGGCCCGAGGGTTGGGGAGCCCTGCTCTAAAACCACCACTGCCTTCATGCAGAGCAGCAGTGCTTTAACCACTCCTCAAGGTCGCCAAGAAAACATTTCAGGGCTTTAAAATTATTAGTCCAAAGTCCTTTCACAAGTTAAGGTTTAAATTTTTAGAGACGTGGATGGACCTAGAGTCTGTCATACGGAGTGAAGTAAGTCAGAAAGAGAAAAATCAATACCGTATATTAACGCATATATGTGGAATCTAGAAAAATGGTAGAGATGACTTTATTTGCCAAGCAGAAACAGAGGCACAGACTAGAGGACAAATGTATGGATACCAAGGGGGGAAGGGGTGGGGAGGGAGGAACTGGGAGACTGGGATTAACACATATACATTATTGATACTATGTATAAAATAGACAATTGATGGGAACATACTGTAGAGCACAGGGAACTCTACTAATGCACTGTGGTGACCTAAATGGGAAGCAAATCCAAAAGGGAGGGGATATACGTATATGTATGGCTGATTCATTTTGCTGAGCAGTAGAAGCTAACAGAACATTGTAAAGCAACTATACTCCAATAAAAAAAATAAAAATAAATAAATAAGAAAAAATCATTAGTTACTATATAAATTAATTCTTTACTGTTTTAAAGGCAAGAGTAATTGTCCAACATTACTTTTGAAAAACCCTTCCCTATTCCTAAATCTCTCTCCAAAAAGGCAGATAAACTCAATTCTCATATGGTCCCTATTGCCAGTCCTTTAATTTCTAATATTATCTTTAAAAATATCACCCAAGTCTTCAGTATTCCTTACATGAACTAGAATTTGCACCTGTCTCTAAATCTGAGCCAGTGCCATGGGTAAAGGCCTAAGTACCCATATAATTCACTTCTCCCATCACTTCACAGGTATCTGGCACCAAAACACCAGAACAAGCACTTGGGAAATACAGGGATTTCCTGAAGGCTCTTGCCACCCAGGAGGAGAGATGAGCCATGTATATAAATAACTGTAACTCAAGTTGCAAGGTAATAAATAGAACTGCAAATAGCACACTGAGCACACGAGAACAAAGTGCTCAGCGCAACACGGGGATCGAAGGTCTTCACTGAAGAAACTGCACTTGCGTTGTGCTTGAAGAAAAGGAAGATCTGAACAAGTAGAGAAAAGGAAAAACATTTGAGAAAATGTGAACATTGGGAGCAAAGGCATGACAGGAAGGGGAGCCCAGGGCCTTGGCACAGATGGCATGTGAGAAACGTCTGGGATTTCATAGAATAACTGTTTGACCAGAGTCAGACATCGAGGCCGGGGAGCAATACAGCAAGATTCATTCATTTTCCAACAGAGATTTTTACTGAGCACTTGCTGCCGGGCACTGTTCACACATTGCATATAATGGTGAACAAACGAAAGGTCCCTGTTCTCCTAGAGCCTGCATCCTAGCCAGGGAGAGACCACCACCAAGTAAACATGTGACACAGACGTCAGGCAGTGATCAGTGCTAAGGTCAGAGACACCCCTCTGATAAGGTACAATCTGAACACAAATCTGAAGGAATAAGGGCATGAAAGACTGACACAGCTGTGTGAGGAGAGTTCCCAGCAAAGGGAAGTGCAAATGTCCTGGGGTAGCTAGCTGCCCACTAACCTGCTCAAGGAATAACAAGGAAGCCAGAGTGACAGAGCAGAGTAAGCTGGGGGAGAAGGTAGGAGACGGGTCAGGAAGGCAGAGGAGAGCCAGCAACGAAAGACTTGCAGATCATGGAAAGGGCTCTCCTTTAACTATGAATGAAACGTGAATGCGATTAAAGGGTTCTGAACAGACAAGACCTGAGTGGACCCCGTGGAAGGCAAGGCTATAAACAGGGAGGCCAATCGAGAACCTGCAGCTGTGGTCCAGGTGAGATGACGATGGCTTGGACAGAGGTGGCAGTGTCTAAGGACATAAGAAGCGGCCAGAGGCTGGGCACACTTCAGAGACAGAGCCACCAGGATCTGATGACAGACTGGATTATGTAGAAAGAAAAATGACTCCAAGGTTTTTGGCCTGAACATACTCAAGAGAAAATAAGACTGGAAATACAGGTTGGGCCTGAGCATAGATCATCTACCAAACTGAAGTCTTAGGAGCCACAGTGGACCCTGAAATATGAGGTCCTCACCTAAGAGAACTTGGGCAAATCACACCATCTCTCTGTGCTATGACTCCCATGTCCACAAAATGAAGCAAAGAATTAGATTTGTGCTTCTCCAACTAGGATCCCCATACGAGTACTCAAAGTCACAATACAATTTCACAAATCTTCCCAGAAAGCTAACTGTATTAACAGATTCAGGGAGTAATTTGTTTTTTATCGGTTTTATTTATCATAAAAGAAAACTGGTATATGATGGGAGTGGAAGAGAAAACACTGCCTGAATATGTACATAAAAGTTTGCTTCGTGAAAGAACTATCTGCTTTCTCAACTGGCATTTGGCCACTTTGATGGAAAAGTTTGAGAAGTCCTGGTTTCAGTGGTATCTCTGGGCCCTTCTGCTTTAACATTCTGCTTTAGACACATTTTACTGGCTTTCAACCTTTAAAGTCTTCTAGTGGGCAAAACAGAGGAGACATGGCTGTGGCTAGGGCATAAAATACAATTCTTTACATCTTTCACAACGTTCAAGTGTAACTAACAGAAGGTAAACTGTAGAAATGGGGGAAAATGGAAGAAAAAAGAGGGTGAAAATATCCTAATCTTGATAAGGAGGAGCCAAGTGAGATGATCAAAAGTTGACAGGACAAGAAACAATCACACCGAAAGGAAGAGAAGGGAGGGAAGCAGTATGAGAACAATTCTCGTCCTTCCCATCTGAATGTCAACAGACAGTATATGAAAACGGATGAAACGAGGGAAAGAGGCACAGACACATTATCCAGAGTTACGGAGGCACAGAGCAGCAAACCAGCCAACAAACAGGTGAAAAGATGCTCAAATAGACTCCAGGTAATGCACATTAAAATAATAATGAGATACCTTTTATACCCATCAGATTGACATGAAATTAAAAGAAGCTCTGGCCAGAGATGCAAGGGAAAAGGTACCTTCCTGCTGCTGGATAAATGATGTGCTTTTGGAAAGCAATCTGAGGTTTCTGACATCATCAAGACGGCGGAGTAGGAAACCCCAGCCTCCATCCCTCCACTAACAATTAGCAAGCGATCCCCCAACCAAATAGCTCTGAGAGAGCTCGGGAGTCCAATTAAGAAGCTTCAGCAATGGGGTAGAGCAACAAACCTGAGAACAATGGCACCAAATAGGCAGGAAGAAGGACTTAATTCTGCATCACCCCACCTCCCAGGCTGGCAGTGCTCAGCACCAGGGGGGCTCCCTAGCCTGACGGAGATCCCCTTGGCAGGAGAAGGAGAGCCAGGTGAGCGACCACCTCCCCAGGCTATCGGGGCACTGCACAAGGGATCACCCCGCCAGGACTGGCAGAGGTGAGACGGCCAAGGCCAGCCAGGAACAAGGAAGCAGGACAGGGGCTGCCAGTATCCACCACGCAGTAGGAGCAGCCCCAGACCCCAGTGCCCTGCTCTGCAGAGGAACCACGAGCCCTCTCTGCTGAGCACCTCACAGCCCTGAAGATGCTGTGGACCCCACAGCCTTCATCTGAGGACTTTGTCACAGACCCCAGGAAACTGCTCTATATACACTATTTTATATATATTTGTTTATTTATACACACACACACACACATATATAATAGATAACCAACAAGGACCTACTGCATAGCACAGGGAACTATAAATAAATATATTTATATATATATGTATAACTGAATCACTTTGCTGTATACCTGAAAGTAACACAATGTTGAAAATCAACTATAACTCAATTAAAAAAAATTTTTTAAGGCTATAAGCAAGGAGGAGACAGACCCAGGCAGGACATTTTTGAATGTTTATTCAAAGATGTAAACATTTTAAGTGTAAAAATGGATGTTTGGGAATTCTGAGGAAATGAACAAAAAATGCTGATGAAGTATGAGCACAAACACCAACTAGACTAAGACGAAACTTAGATGATCTGAGACACCAAAGGAAGGGAGGAAAGAAGTGCAGCAGGGCAGGACTAACCAGAGAAGGACCAAGACAAACTGTCCACAAGATAATCAACAGGGAAGTCGAAAGACAGAGTGTGTTTCACATTTCTGAACACCACAGTGCAAGATACTGGGGCACAAGCATGAAAAACAACAAACAAAAACTTTTTTTTATTAGTATTTTAAAAGCTACTAAAACCTACAAGCAGCCTATTTATGCCAAGTTCAAAAAGCTGAGCAAACCTGTGTTAACTGTTGCCACTTTTTGTCATTAACTATGTGCAACTACATTTTTTCAAGTTGTTATAAAAAGCAAAATGCCAGAACAACTAGACATCCAATCTCTATTTCAAATTATCACCTAAAGAGCCCAATATCCAAAAAATCCATATCAAGAAAACAACTGATATGAAACAATGATATCACAGTGTGATAAGAAATTTGCTTGATAAACAGTTCAAAGAAGAAGTCGTAAAGATGCTCGCCGAACTCAGTAGAAGAATGGACGAAGTCAGCAAGAAATTCAAAAAAGAAATAGAAAATATAAAAAAAAGACCAATCAGAACCACAAAATAGAGAAACTGAAGTGAAAAAATACACTAAAGGGAAACAACCGCAAATGAGAGGATGCAAAAGAAAAGGATCAGCAATCTGAAAGACAGGGTAGTGGAAACTATCCAACTGGGACAGCAAAACGAAAAATGAATTCTAAAAGGAGGCTGATTTAAGGGACCTCTGAGACAACATTACGTGTACTAACATTCACATTATAGGGGTCCCAGAAAAAGAAAGGAGAGAGAAAGGGGCAGTAGACATATTTGAAGAAATAATGCTGAAAACTTCCCTAACCTGGTAAAGGAAACAAACATCCAAGTCCAAGAAACTCAGCAAGTTACAACAAGATGAACCCAGAGACCCACAACCAAGACACATCAAAATTAAATGTCAAAAATTAAAGATAAAGAGAAAATCTTAAAAGCAGCAA
The DNA here is from genome assembly GCF_005190385.1 of Monodon monoceros. Lineage (NCBI taxonomy): Eukaryota > Metazoa > Chordata > Mammalia > Artiodactyla > Monodontidae > Monodon > Monodon monoceros. The sequence continues at coordinate 55,341,771 of NW_021703765.1, forward strand.
GAAAAAAACAACTAGTTATGTAAAAGAAACTGCCATAAGACTATTAGCTGATTTTTCAGCAGAAACTCTACAGGAAGAGACTGAAACAATATACTCAAAGTACTGAAAGGAGAAAATTTACAACCAAGAATACTCTACCCAGCAAGGTTATCATTCAAAATTGAAGGAGAGAAGAAGAGTTTCCCAAACAAGTAAAAGCTAAAGGACTTCACCACCAAAAAACCAGCCTTATGATAAACGTTAAAGGAACTTCCTTAAATGAAAAAGAAAAGTCCGTAACTAGAAACAAAAAAATCACAAAAGAAAAACTCTCAATGGTAAAGGCAAATATGTAGTAAAGGTAGTGGATCAACCACCTGTAAAGACAGTATGAGAATTAAAAGACAAAAGTAGTAAAATAACTTATATCTAAAATAATTTGTTAAGCAATACACAAAATACAGAGATATAAAATATGATGTCAAAAACATAAAACATGAAAGAGAGGAGTGAAAGTACAGTGCTTTAAAAATGCACCCAAACCTAAGCTACCATAAATTTAAAATCGACTGCTGTATATATAGGTTGTCACATATGAACCTCATGGTAACCATAAACCAAGAACCAAACACAGACACACAAAAAATAAAGAGAAAAATTACAAACACAACACTAAAGTACATCATCAAATCACAAGGGAAGAGAATAAGAGAAGAAAGGAACAGAGAATAATGACAAAAAAGAGAGGGAAAACAATTAACAAAATGGTAATAAGTATATACCTATCAATAATTATTTTAAATGCAGACAGACTAAATGCTCCAATCTAAAGACATAAGGTCGCCAAATAGATAAGAAAGATAAAACCCATATATATCCTGCTACAAGAGACTCACTTCAGATATAAAGACACACACAGACTGAAATTGAAGGGATGGAAACAGATATTCCATGCAACTGGAAACAAAAAGAAAGCTGAGGTAGCAATACTTGTATCAGGCAAAATAGATTTTAAAACAAAGACTGTAGCAAGAGACAAAGAAGGACATTACATAATGATAAAAGGATCAATCCAACATGAGAATATAACACTCGTAAATATCTATCTATACACCCAACATAGGGATGCCTAAATACATAGAGCAAAAACTGACAGACATAAAGGGCATACTGACAATAATACAATAGTAAGGGACTTGGACATCCCCCTTACAACAATGTATAGGTTACCTAGGCAGAAAGTCAATAAGAGAATATTGGCCTTAAATGATACATTAGACCACATGAACTTAATAGATAAATATAGAAAATTACTCAAAAACAGCAAAATACACATTCTTTTCAAGTGCACATGGAACATTCTCCAGGAAAGATCACACGTTAAGCCACAAAGCAAGTCTCAATAAATTTAATAAGACTAAAATCCTATCAAGCATCTTGTCCAACTACAATGGTATGAAAACAGAAATCAATTACAAAAAGAAAATTGGAAAAAAAACACAAATATGTGGAAGCTAAACAATATGCTACTAAACAAGCAATGGGTCAACAAAGAAATTCAAAGAGGAAAATTTAAAATACCTGGAAACAAATGAAAATGGAAACACAACATTCCGAAATCTGTGGGATGTAGCAAAAGCAGTTCTAAGAGGGAAGTTTATAGCAATACAAGCCTACCTTAGGAAACAAGAGAAATCTCAAATAAACAATCTAACCTGACATCCTAAGGAACTAGAAAAGAAGAACAAATGAAGCCCAAAGTTAGTAGATGGAAGGAAATAATAAAGATCAGAGCAGAAATAAGTGAAATAGAAACCAAATAATAATAATAATAGAAATGATCAATGAAACTAAGCGCTGGTTCTTTGAAAAGATAAACAAAATGGATAAAACTTCAGCTGAGCTCATCAAGACAAAAAGAGAGAGGGCCCAAATACATAAAATCAGAAATGAAAGAGAAGTTACAATCAATGCCACAGAAGTACAAAGTATCACAAGAGATTACTATTAATAATTACACACCAACAAACTGGACAACCTAAAAGAAACTGATAAATTTCTAAAAACATATAATCTTCCAAGAATGAAGGAGGAAGAAACAGAAAATCTGTGATCACTAGTAAAGAAATGGATTCAGTAATCAAAAAACTCTTTACAAACAAAAATCCAGGCCAAATGACTTCAGAGCTGAATTCTACCAAACATTTAAAGAAGAGTTAACAGCTATCCTTCTCAAAGTATTCCAAAAAACTGAAAAGCAAGGAATGCTTCAGACTCATTCCATGAGGCACCATTACCCCGATATGAAAACCAGACCAGAAAATTTCAGGCCAATATCCCAAAATCATCAACAAAATATTAGCAAACCAAATACAACAACACATCAAAAGGATCATACACCATGAACAAGTGGGATTTATTCCAGAGATACAAGGATGGTTCAACATCCCTAACTCAATCCATGTGACACCACATTAACAAAATGAAGGATAAAATCATATTGTCTTCTCAACAGATGCTGAAAAAGCATTTGACAAAATTCACCATAATTTCATGATAAAAACTCTGAACAACCTGGTAGAAGAAATGTACCTCAACATAGTAAAGGCCATACATGACAAGCCCACAGCTAACATTATACACAGTGGTAAAAACCATAAAGCTTTTCTTCCAAGATCAGGAACAAGACAAGGATGCCAACTCTCGCCACTTTTAATCAACATAGTACTGGAAGTCAGTAACTAGACAAGAAAAAGAAATAGAGGAACCCAAAATGGAAAGGAAGAAGTAAACCTGTCACTACCAGCACACTTTGTTTTATTGTGCTTTGCTTTACTGTACTCCACAGACATTGCTTTTTTTTTTTTTTTTTTTTTTTTTTAACAAATAGAACATTCGTATAAACCTTGCATTGAGCAAGTCCATTTGCACCATTTTTCTAACAGGATTTGCTCATGTTGTGTCTTTGTATCACATTTTGGTAATTCTCACATTTCAGACTTTTTCATTATTATTATATTTGTTATGGTGATCTGTGATCAGTAGTCTTTGATGGTAATACTGAGACTCATTGGAGGCTCAGATGACGTCTAGCATTTTTAGCAATAGAGTAATTTTTAATTAGGGTAAGCACGTTTTTTTAGACATAATGCTATGCACACTTAATAAAGTACAGTATAGTGCAAACATAAACTTTATATGCACTGGAAAACTGAAAAATTCATGTAACTCATTTTATTGCAATATTTGCTTTCTTGTGGTCGTCTGGAACCAAACGCCCAATATCTCCAAGCTATGCCTGCATTTGAACATGACATGATGTTATATATAGAAAACCCTTAAGATTCCACCAAAAACTGTTAGAACTAATAAATGAATTTAGTAAAATTGCAGGATACAAAATCAGTATATACAGAAATCTGTTGCATTTCTATACACTGATAACAAATTATTATAAAGAGAAACTAAGAAAGCAATCCCATTTACAACTGCATCAAAAAGAATAATATATCTAGGAATAAATTTAACTGAGGCAATAAAAGACCTGTACTCTGAAAACTATAAGATATTAATGAAATAAATTGAAGATGCCACAAATAATTAGAAAGATGTACCATGCTAATGGATTGGAAGAATTAATATTGATAAAATGTCCATGTAATCCAAAGCAAACTACAGATTCAATGCATTGAATAACTTTTCACAGAAATGTAACAAATAATCCTAAAATTTGTATGAAACCCCGAAAGACCCCTAATAGTCAAAGCAATCTTAAGAAAGAAGAACAAAGCTGGAGGTATCATGCTCCCTGATTTCAGACTATACTATAAAGCTATAGTAATCAAAACAGAATAGTGGTCAACTAATCTACAACAAAGGAGACAAGAGTATACAACAGGAAAAAGACAACCTCTTCAATAAGTGTTGCTGGGAAAACTGGATAGCTATGTGCAAAAGAATCAAGCTAGACTACTCTTTCACATATACAGAAATAAACACCAAATTGATTAAAGACTTAAATCTAACACCTGAAACCATAAAATTCCTAGAACAAAACAAAGCATGCTCTTTGACATGGGTTTTAGCAATATTTGTTTGGATATGTCTCATCAGGCAAGGAAAACAAAAGCAAAAACAAACGAATGAGACTACATCAAATTAAACAAAAAAGGTTTTGCACAGTGAAGGAAACTATCAACAAACCAAAAAAGCAGCCTACTCAATGAAAGAAGATATTTGCAAACAATGTATCTGACAAGGGGTTAATATTCAAAATATACAAAGAATTCATACAACTCAACATCAAAAATGGATAGAGGACCCAAACAGACATTTTTCCAAAGAAGGCATACAGATGGACAATAGGTCCATGAAAAGATGCTCAACATCACTAGTCATCAGGGAAATGCAAATCAAAACCATAATGAGATATCACCTCACACCACTCAGAATGGCTATTATCAAAACAAAACTAGTGTTGGTGAAGATGAGGAGAAAAGGGAACACTTGTGCAATGTTGATGGGAATGTAAACTGGTGCAGCCTCTATGGAAAATAGTATGGAGGTTCCTCAAAAAATTAAAAACGGAATTCCCACATGATACAACAATTCCACTTCTGGGTATTTATCTGAAGAAAACAAAAGCACTAATTCAAAAACATGTATGTACCCCTATGTTCATTACAGCATTATTTACATTATCCAAGATATGGAAGCAACTTAAGCATCCACACATACAGACATGGAATATTACTTAGCCATGAAAAAAATGAAATTTCACCATTTGTGACACCATGGATGGACCTAGAGAATATTATGCTTAGTGAAATAGGTCAAACAAAGACAAATACAATATAATTTCACTTATATGTGGAATCTAAAAAACTAAACAAACAAACAAAACAGAAACAAACTCACAGATACAGAAAACAAACTGGCGGTTGCCAAAGGAGGTAGGTGGGGGATTGGGTGAAATAGTTGCAGGAGGTTTAGATGTACAAACTTTCAGTTATAAAATAAGTCACAGAGATGCAATGTACAACATAGGGAATATAGTCAATAACATCAGAGTAACTTTGTACAGTGACAGATGGTTCTAAACTTATCATGGTCATCAATTTGTAATGTATATAAATGTCAAGTCACTATGTTGTACACCTGAAACTAATATAATATTGTATTTCAATTAAAAAAAAGAAAAAGCAATAGATAGATAGACAGATAGGACCCAGGAAATTACATAAACATTTTAAATAACTAGATTTCTGACTTTGATTGTGAGGGGAGAAAATAGAAAAGAAAGGAATATTAAGCCTGGCAACAAAGAATTCAAACTCCCAAAAGCACGAACACATGGCACAGGCCTGCAGATGTACACCAGGGCACCGCAAGCCCACGACTCCCTCCCATCTTACATCCAGGCCACTTCACCTCCTCAAGTCACCTGCCAGTCCCAGATGACTCTAAGGTTCCAGACCCTTGAAGCCTGCCCTCAGGAGCCCTTGAGAGCACCCCAAATGTTTGCTCAGCAGTCCTAAAACAATCAGTTGCTCTCTGCTTATGGGTTGGAAGATATGTTTCAGTAACACACAGGGGCTGGATCTTCACCTCAAACTGGTTTCTAACTTACTTTTCCTATTTGTCTTTAATCTGGCTAGATCTAAATAAGGTCACATGAAACCTCTTTACATTTTAATTACACTTAGTCAAATATTTGAAAAGAAAAAGGAAATGGTGCCACCTAACTGTATAAGTGGCTTTCTTATTAAGGGTTGTTTATTTTATTTATTTATTTTTTTTGCTGTATGTTAACTGTCAGCCATAACCATTTATTTCTTATTCACTTTTATCTTAACTGACTGGGTATAATTTATCAAAGTTCAGAAGTTACTATCTTCTCAAAAGCTAGCAAAATGTCAAGTGTCACTGTACTTACATCTTAGAAAATAACAAACTCCAACTCTTTTAGGTAATATAACTAATGGAAAATTAACACAGTAAATTTTATTGTTAACCTTAAGAAGACCTTTCATATGAAATTTCTTTATATGATACACTGAAATATTCAGAATACTAGTCAGTTTAGTTCCCTCAGAAAACCATTTCTTCTATTACAGAAATTCTTGACAGTTGGTGACCTGTAAAATGTAACATTTTTATCCAATGAAAAACTTTTAAATAAAAACAAAGAGATATCTTAAACACTCTGGCTAGGAGTTAACTGCCACTACGAACTCTGACCTTAAGCAATCACCGTGCAGCAAAATCAGCACATGTTTTAAAAAAGTAATAACTGACATCCATATGGATAGGCTCTAAAAGTATAAAGTACGGTAGAAATACCAAAGGTAAACTTTAAAAATATCTTTATATAGTGCTAAATTAAAAATATGGGGGAAAACCAAGTTAGGATGTTCTGCATCTGACCTTGCAAAGTTCTTTTCTGTTAAGTCTACCAAAAATTATACTTCAGCAAGCCTTCCAAAACACAGAGTAAGCCTTAAGCAACTTAATACATCAACTTTCTGTTTCCTTTACATATGGTGTATGTGTAAATCCATTATTAGTTGATAAACCATTGAGTGCATTTGCCCAAGTGTTTCTACACTCAGCCTATAGATATAGAGTGAAACACGAGACAAAAGAGTGACAGAAAAGCCAGAGGTGATATCAAAGAAGAAGACTGCAAAAATCTGTGGGTCTGATATTTGTAAACTTCTTGAGAAGCTTCCTGAACACTCTGCACGTACCGGCAATAATCAAGAAAACGGCCTATACCCACCCCCAAAATCAACACACAGCTCCTGAGAACTGTAGGCTACAGACAGGTTCAGAGAGACACCAGGCTTTGAACTCCAACCTCAAGGCAGACAGAGGCCAAACCCAGTGAGCTGCCCCGTTCAGAATCCCACATTTTCCTCCAGCCTCACTGCTGAGTGTCAGGACCTATGACTTACAGTGTGCCCTCCATTTGCACTCTTGGACTAGGACACAATTTTAATTTGAAGTTACCTGATGCGTTGGCCAACTCTCACCTCTAGTTTGCATCATCAGAAAAAGACCTCATAAAACCACATGCCCTACCCTTTAAACACAACCTTATGTTATATCTAATTCTAATTACACAGTGGCCACAAGCTGAACTGAAAGAGGAATATGTCCTTATATCTCTCACGGACAATAATAGTTACCCAAATCAATAATAAACGCGAAGTCGTCATATGCGAGGATGCGGGGGTGTGTAATAGCGTATATGGCACATATTTAACTTGAGTGCCTATAGGCTCCATTTATAGACATCACTGTGCATTCATTTTATATGCTATATTTCATTTCATCCTCTGAATTCTCACTAGTTTTCAAACACCATTAAAATATTACTTTGTGGAACTTGGAGCCCCCGTTTCTTCTTACATGGTATTCAGTCTGTAAGAATGTACTGGAATCCAGTCCCACCCTCATTCTCACCCCAAACCTCAAAACGTACCCAGAACTGCAGCTGCACCGGGGCAACAACACAGGGTATAACGTGTAGGTAAAAGTACAAATGAGGGGGAAAACAGTGTGCACACGAGGACTAGAACGTTACACGCAAACCACGTAAGAGTAAACCCCAAATGCTAAAACTAATTTTCATTCTCAATTCCTATTTTTAGATAAAAAATGGAATAGGGTACTTACTGCAAAGGCTCTCACTTTTCAAAGGTGAGAGTCAGTCCCACCTGACATTCATGTATTTGAAAACCCTATTTATGCTTCTCTAAACCTTGAACAAAATTCTATTTTACATATAATCAAAAAGTATTTTGCATGGTTTTCATATTTCCTATCTTTCCCTGGAATGCAACTCTGTGTAAAGGGAGGAACGGTTTTACTTTGTTTCAGGTGGAATTTCAGCAAGTGCTGTCTACCATTTCAGGAGAAGCAGCCATGGCTGCTCAGACACCCTTGCCTGAGGCAGTCTCCCTGCGTCAGCATTTTAACTGGTCACTTTCACACTGAGTCCACCCGTAGGTACAAGCATCCAAAGACTTCATTTTATTTTCTAGACTAATCATACCCAAACATTTTGAAACACATACCATTTTACTATAAATTACCTTCCATTTATTTCTCCCCCTTATTATACATGGACATTATATTGACTTTTTGGAAGCGTGTGCCATCATCCCCTCTAGCTTCATCTCAAGTCTGGGAGGGGTGGCACATTCAAACTCTGGCAACAAAATGAAGAGGAGAAGCTCCATTTCCTGTCCCCTCTTTAAAAGGTTCCCTCATCTTATTCCCAGAAGGAAGATCCTCATTGCGGGTGGGTCAGTGTGACTCTAAGGAGGGTATAAAAGAGACCAGAGCACTTACCTAACTATGGGACCTTCGTTATGGAAACTCAGGAGTGGATTAGGTGGAAATCAGAATAATTTCAAGAAGGTGAGTGAATTAAACCACCCCTCAAAATAGGTTATTAACTATTTCATTTTATTTTCAGTTTTGACCGATATTTTCAGTGATTCAGCCTGAGGAAACGTTGGAGAATTTTTTCAGTCCTCGTACAGAAGGGCATATGTATTCTGGCGACTCTATTATCTTCACTTGTAATATAACACTCAGTGAGAACGCATGAAGATGAGGACAGGGATTTTTCAATTTGCAGGAAGTGACTATCTTTCTTCTTTTGTGCAACATGCCAGCAGGGGCCACACGAATGATCTGGAAATAACACAACGCTGAACACACCATTCATCCCCACGAGGGCCTGATTAAAGCCGTGGGCTTCTCCTGTCTGGGACACAGGTCCCTGTTGGGGGGTGGGCAGTGTGATGGGACCCAGCTGGCGGCAGGAAGGTGGCTGGCCCTGCACTGCGCAACCCGCCAAGTCAGCTTCTGCTGGACCATACATGGAGCAGAACAAGAGCGCCTGTGCACCAGGGACTGGACGCAGGTGTCCTCCCTCTCTGCTTTCAGAAAGCATGTGCCTTTTTGTCAGCACAGGCACTGACTTTTTCACACCTCTCCCGTGGCGTCTGAGGGGCCAGTCCCTGGCAAGCCCCCTCCCCAGATCGATTCTGGGTATTTCCCAGTGCCTGGGCCTGGCGTGCAGTAGGTACTCAAAAGCACCGCTGAATGAATAAATACACAAATACACAGGTGCGTCCTCCCTGATGCGATACACAGAAACCACAAACTCGGCCCTGTGTCCCTGGGGGTGGGGCCGGCGTCTCAGCGTCCCTTTGGCTCCATCTCAACCCGGGTGATTCTGCCCTCTCTGGCCCCTCCTTAGGGAACATTTGGAAACATCTAGAGACATTTTTGGTTGTCACAACTAAGTGCGGAGAAGTGCTACAGACACCCAGCGGGTAGGGACCAGGGATGCTGCTGTTACAGACATCCTATAATGCACACGACAGCCCCTTAGAATAAAAAAATGACTTAATAGTAGAGACTGAGAAAACCTGAATTAGATTCTTCTAAACTCCCTAAAATTCAAGAAAATGCTAAGTCTAAGTTGCTAGGTGTGGGACAGGATGAAGCTTCTTCATAAGCCATAGCTGACCTACGGTAGACGCTACAGCTACTTTGAGCTGAAAGTTCTAGAAACTTGAAAGACAATTTATGTGGACATCAATCCAATTTAAAACCAGGCCCACTGGGGCTTCCCTGGTGGCGCAGTGGTTGAGGGTTTGCCTGCTAATGCAGGGTACGCAGGTTCGAGCACTGGTCTGGGAAGATCCCACATGCCGCGGAGCAACTAGGCCCGTGAGCCACAACTACTGAGCCTGCGCGTCTGGAGCCTGTGCTCCGCAACAAGAGAGGCCGCCATACTGAGAGGCCCGCGCACCGCGATGAAGAGTGGCCCCCACTTGCCACAACTAGAGAAAGCCCTCGCACAGAAACGGAGACCCAACACAGCCCAAAATAAATTTTAAAATAAATAAATAAATAAATACTCCTGTTCTCTGTTTAAAAAAAAAAAAAAACAGGCCCACTAACCTCACACCTTGCGAATCACGTTGGTGATTAATGTATGACTGTACCCTGCATGGCTTCCTTTCTTTTTCCTCTCTCCATTTACTCCATGGACATGGTTTGTTTTGGACACAGGCGTGAGCCGGTTCTGAAAAGACTGGCGGTGATATTCTCCTTGTCCTCACAGCAGAAGAAAAAAGTGGCCCTCAGGATCACGTACGATCGGCTGCTGTAAAATGGACGGGCTTTGCATTCACACAAAACACAAAGATGGCAACAGCTGGAAGGCGGACGCTTCCATCCTGTACGCAGGCTCCATCCACAGGGCGGGTGCCAACTGACAGCTGCTAATTTACATGGGATGCGGGACCCAGCACCATACTATTACCTTTCTGAAAAGAACCAAGTATCTGTGGCATTCGATTAACAAAACAAATGAAATATACTCATCACCCTACACAGAAGTCTATCAACTTGGAAATCACTCTAAGCGTGGGATTTGCTCTCCTGCGCTGGTGATGACATCTCAAATTCTTGGTCTGTTAGCCCTGATGGTTCCTACTCTAAGCTCAGTTGTATGCATTAAGCTGCCCGAGAAACATCCACATATCATGTGGGAATAAAATGACAGCCAGCTCACTGTTTTCAAAGAGAAAGGGAGAAAAAAAAGTCTTTGTTCTAACCATCCTCAGAAATTGACTGCATAAAATATAGATTTGAAAGCGTCATGTCGGCATCTCTAATAATTCACCTTGATGATGTCTAGTTCCAGGACTAAAGGGTGTAATGATCTGGAATCAAAGGATATTCTTTGCCATAAAGCAAAAGAGAAGAACCTTTATACTTCCTTTGACACGTGACCATAATAATAATAAAATGAGTGGCTGAAAGGTCAGTGCTTACATTTTCAATCAAACCCAAAGTCTAAGCTGAACAGTCACAGAATCCCCAAATGCTAGGGACTTTGTGGAATTTCTTTTCTGTATGAGCCTGTCACTAATTGAATCAAAATCACTCAACCTTTATTTACTGGTGTCTAACACGTGTCAGGCAATCGCTGGGCTTTGGAAAGATACAGGGAACTGAGCGAGCCCTCACTTAACCCAAAAAGTTCCGTGGGGACCAAAGTTCTACCCTTCAGAGTGAGATACGCACAACGGCACATCGCGGTAGGAAAGCACACGGCAGAGGGGGTGAAACGCAGGTTTAGGGATGCCTGGAGGCTTCCTGGAGGAGGAAACCTCACAACGAGAAAACCAGGTACAAATGAGCAAGAGCCCACAGGCAAGAGAAAGCACCATCCCCTCCAATCATACAAAAAGTAGTGTCTCACAAACGCTTAGACAACTGGTTAAAAAGATACACTTTAACACAGGAATATGTTTTTAAAATTCCAGAGAAGCATGATGGAAAGCTTTAAAAAGCCTAGCTTCTACCCAGAGTTTGATCATTCCAGCCTCTCACACAAGCATGTGCCTTACAGAGTCACAGGGCTGGGCCCAGCTGCCCACTCCTCACTACCAGGTTTAACCAGGTCAGACTTAAATGGCAGGAATCAGCAGAATAAGAAGCTGATATGCTTGCTGATATTCTCCATCAGGATTCATAAGAAAGTGAAGGATGAGTGAAGGAAAACCACGTGAGCAAAGGAAAGTACATTCAGCACGTCATGGAGCCGACGCCACAAGTCAGAGGCTGTGAAACAGCCACAAACGGTATCCGGTCAGCAAACACACTGTTTACCTTGGCAGTGTCCTAGCACCTACTAGGGAGCCCACACTTTTAAATAGGGAGGTTTCACATTGATTTTAATGCAGGTTTCCAACTTGGGGTAGTTTTTTAAAGAAATAATAACTACCCCTTTAGAACATATAGGAGTAGTTTGCCACAGTCTCCACCACTCCCTACTGTCTCCATGGTACTGAGGGGATTTTCCTCCCTCTCATTATCCTTGTACTTAGAGAACTTCTTATACTAAACAAGGGCCTGTGCGCAGGTTTCAAAGGTGAGAAAATGAAAGCAAAATCAAGAGGACGCTGAGTTTTCTTCTCTCTGCCAGCTTCACTCAGTTCCCTTCCCTGTCTAGCCCCTGACATCGAAATTGGTGACCCCGGATTTAGGTCTGAACCCCATCTGCCAAACAGTGCCAAGTCAGGGTACCCTGCATGGCTCCATCTAGAAAACCAAAGGCAAGAGCAGCACATGTGCTCATCTATGAACTGGGCCTTGGATTGAACCAGTGCTCACCTGGATCCATTTATACAGGCCTGGAATCATGTCTGTAATCTGCTCCTTCATTTTTACTTAGAAAGAAGTTATAGCAATAATAATAGTGACGAAGAGCAATTTTGTAGCTGCTGTCACTCGAGAAAGTCCCATTTTTAAGTTTGATGTACTCACAAAAGAAGGAACCATGAAGAATAAGCAATGGCTCCTAATTGCAGGGCCAGAGACCTTTCAGGGGCTTGGAGAGTCTCCCGGTGTTGAGATCAGTGTTGGGACACCAGGCTGCAGGGGAAACTGAGAAACAGATGGTCCACACAGCATACCAGGTCATTTTAGACCTTCCTGGTCAGGGCTGAAAACGCTCCCCGCAAGGCTGCTTGACGGCTGCCCTGAGACCGCGTGCACTTGGGCACACGTGTCCACCTGCAGACAGATCTGCTGCTCCAATTCAAGAGGGCCGGTAGGTCTGGTATGAGCTGAGCAGAATACAAAAAGCCCACAGCCACAGAAAAGGGAAAGAAAGCCCACATTTGTTAAACTCCAAAACCATGTGCCAAGCACAAAGCTGGGTGCCTGACACACGTCACAACCACACCAAGCTGTCTCCCTAAAAATAACCAACATCCAGTGGGTCTTACACAGGAAAAACGGTCCAAGCCACATTACGAGGTCTGCTTCATCCCAGTCTTCCCCCATCTACGAAAATTAACCCAGTTTCTCATGTGAAAATTCAGGGTAGCAATTTTACCCTCCCATCCATAAGCAATTTTGTAAATTCTACCTCCAAAGTACTCCTGGAGTCCCTCCATCTCTGCCCAGCTCCCCTCACCGGGACTCCCGAGGTGGCATCCTAACTGGTCCTGCCACCCGCACAGTATTCCAGAGGCGGCAGCCCACGGGAGCCTCACCCAACACAAAGCAGATTCCACCACGCCCTGCTCAGCCCCTGCAAAGCCTTCCTGTGGGAAGCAGGAGAGAATGCACAACCCTCAGCGCGTCCTTCCTGGGGCTTCCCGCTCAGGCCCCGACTCCCCCAGCCCCTCGCCCACCCTGGGCCTCGCCCTCCCCCTGCCTGCTTCGCACACGTGCCTCCCTGTCCCTCAACTTCTCTCTGCCCTGCCCCCTGCCTGGTCAGTGGCTCCTCTTCTCAGAGACGCCTCTTCTACCCACAAACCAAATTAGGGGCTTCTGTTGGTCTTCCCCATAATATACTTCAAGTCTGTCCTTAGACATTTATGGGGGAGATTGTTTAATGTCTGTCCCCTCGCTGGACTATTCGCTCCATTAAGGCAGGAGTTGTCTGCACTAGTCACCCCCATGCACACCGCACACAATAGACACAAAGTGGATGCCCAGCAAAAATGCCTCGTCTCCATTTAGGTTCCTTAATTCACTACCCCTCAAAAAAACAGGGAGTAAGTAAGGCAACCATGATTTAATCTGAAAGCTATCACAAAACAACAAGGTCCTACTGTACAGCACAGGGAACTATATTCAACATCCTGAGATAAACCATAATGGAAAAGAATATAAAGAAGAATGTATATATATGTATAACTGAGTCACTTTGCTGTACAGCAGAAACTAACACAACACTGTACATCAACTATACTTCAATAATTTTTTTTTTTTTAATTTTAAAAAGCTATCACGGGGGCTTCCCTGGTGGCGCAGTGGTTGAGAGTCCGCCTGCCGATGCAGGGGACGCGGGTTCGTGCCCCGGTCCGGGACGATCCCACATGCTGTGGAGCGGCTGGGCCCGTGAGCCATGGCCGCTGAGCCTGCGCGTCCAGAGCCTGTGCTCCGCAACGGGGAGAGGCCACAGCAGTGAGAGGCCCGCATACCACAAAAAAAAAAAAAAAAGCTATCACAATCTTAAAAGCTATTGTAAGAGCTTACACACCAAAACGCTGTGTATGAAAGTGTCCTGCTGTCCATCTGTCCCTCTAATTGAATGCGTCCTCTCTGGCCAGGCACAGGGACAAAAGATGCATCACCGCTGCTCTGTCTCCCACGTCCCCCACCTGGTACCTTCCAAACGAGCTATCAATCAATTATTAATTGTGGCAGCCACCAAACTCTCATCACCTAAGATCCATCGTCAGAAGGGATGCACAAGCCTTCTCCACAATGTCTAGGCTCATTAAGAAAACACCTTGCCCATGAGCTGAAATCTACACAACAGGAAGAATAAAAGTTCAGGAGGTTCCCGGAGCAGGAGGTCCTCCTGCAGTGAATCCTCCCAGAAGGCACACATGGGGCCTGGGAGCAGAGGAACAGCTCTGATGGGCTCAGGGCAAAGTTTTCGTTTTTCCACTGCTACTGTGGAAAACTGTTTGTATTTGCAAAATAAAATAGGGGTAAATTCTTCTAAGGCATGGTTCTAAAAAAAGAGTAGTGCAAGTGTTTAAAAAAAAAGATATTACGTGTGTGAAGTAACTGGAGTTTTATTTCTCCCAAATATATTCTAATTCATTGTTTTTGCTTTATTTTGCTTAAGTCCAAGATAATATCCATATTTATACTAATCTCTGCAAGGGCCCTTTGGAAGTGTGTCCACTGTTTTTTTTGATGGACCTCAATGGTTTTCTTCACTTCTTCACTTTCTTCACAATAAACTACCCTCAAAATGTTCACCAACGCTACAAAGTAGAAATGCTTTGTAAACTGCAAACCACTATTCACAAGAAAGGGGAGCATCTATACGCCTAACACAGAAAGCAAAACACCACCGACGGCTCACACTGAGCCTTGCTACCACCATCACCTCCTTCTAGCCAAGTTCAACTCCATCTCCTCAGCTGGGATTTTTCATCAGTACGGACCTAACACAGAGCTCCCCCTCTGGTCCTGCAGGGGCTCCCCATCACCGGCTGCCTGCTTCCCCCCCAACCCCTGCACCATCTGACCATCTTGGTTTCTCTCAGGGACCCCTTCAGTGGGTGGAGGAGTCTCAGTCCCCAGTCAGGGAACCGCTCTCTCCTCTCTGGGTAATTCACTTGCTCCGTCCCGTGCTCCTTTTACTGTCACCCCCATGACAGCTGGAGACTTCCTGGCTGGCTTTCTCCCAGCCCAACGTCAGAGCGCCTCTCTCCAAGCTCAGCACTGCAGCAGCTCTGTGAATGCAGCTTTTAAAAAACTGAACTTGTCTGCTCCCCTCTGCTCCCAACTCGCCAATGTGGCTCTCCTGCCAACTTCCCCAATTCACAGCAGCAGTGTTCTTCATTAAAAGAATTAATTGAAACAATCAAGACACATTTAATGGTGATTGTCAAATCTCCTTCAGCTCTGAAGAAGGGACCCTAAGACACACTGGGAGGAATGGGGGCCGTCTGGTGCTTCCTGCACTGCTCCCCCACTCCCAGTGGCTTTCCGCTCTCCCTGCCCTTCAAGGTGACAACTCCAGGCCTTCCAGCTGCAAATCCTCCTTCATCATCCGAAGGGCTTCCTGACCGCTGCCTTCCCACCCAGCCTCTGCTCCCACCCGGAATGCACCCTCCAGATACCCGGTGAGTGTGTGCTTAAAGCACCCGCCAGGTACCAAGCCAGGCACCAGAGTGTTGTTATCATTTACGTTAAAAAGCTACGACCATGGTGCCAAAACACTCTGAACAAAGATAACTGAGGATCTGTTCCTGCCCTTGAAGGACATATATATGCTCCTTAAAGACAGAAACTAAGTCTTGAAGAATATATACAACTTTTTTTTGATGACTATAGTTAATGATGACTATAGTTAATAACACTGTATTACATATTTGAAAGTTGCTGGGAGAGTTGCTCTTAAAAGTCCTCAATCACAAGAAAAAAAAATTGTAACTACGTGAGGTGATGGATGTTAATTAAACTTACTGTGGTAATTATTCCACAATACACACATATATCACATCACTGTGTTGCACACCTGAAACATAAAATAATGTTATATGTCAACTATACCTCAATTTTTAAAAATTAATAAAAAGAAAATGGCAAAATCTAAAGTCTGGGCCATTAAAAAAGAACGTGTTTATATACAGATGAACCAGGAAAAGTGCAAGTCAAAGGAAGGAACTCGGGTTGTGAGAATCGGGAGAGCCTTCGCAGAGGAGAAATTATGATGAATCATGAAAAATGAATAGACATTTTCTCGTTTGGGAGGGTAGGGGCTGGTGAGGAGAGCATATATGTCCACAGTGCCCAAACTGGGCCCTGCAGATACTTTCTCTTTGTTCTAAATAAATCATAATCATCCTTTTTGGGGCATGAGACCCCCTTTCTCCCTCCTAGCTTCCCACACGCTACTTCCTTCTGTCCATCTACACAAGATTCAGCCCAAGGCCCGACTCCTTCTGGGTCCTTTTCTGATCACTCCAGACCCCAAAGACCTTCTCCTTGCCAAACCCTCTGACCACGGTCTGTTTCACAATGCTGGCATTTTATTTTAGACTGTTTTAGTCTCAGATCCTATTTATTGCCTCGTCATATCATTTTCTTCACAA
Organism: Monodon monoceros; assembly: GCF_005190385.1. Classification (NCBI taxonomy): domain Eukaryota; kingdom Metazoa; phylum Chordata; class Mammalia; order Artiodactyla; family Monodontidae; genus Monodon; species Monodon monoceros. Next base: position 55,358,420 of record NW_021703765.1, read on the forward strand.
GTGATTTGGTTTGCAAGTTTTATCTCCTCAACACACCAAAAGTCAAGCTGTTAGTGGTTTGTCCCATAGGAGATTTAATTATACAAATGACAATTGAAAATTTTTTAAGAAAAGTAAAAATGAATTAGTGTAATTTAAGATACAAATCACACAGCTACTGACTGCAATGATATATACAGATGGCAGAGCTCACCTAAGATTCTTACGATTAACTTAAAAATACACTTATTTCTCTTTAAATCAGAAGTTAGGGCAGTTCCTTAACTTTCCTTAATTCTGGTTTCACCAGATCACCTTCCCACCAACACCCTTTCTTAGGAAACAGATTGAGAGCTGGCTGCAGAGATAGACCAAGCTTAATACTTCTCTTGACCCCAACAGTGTGTGCAAAGTAAACAATTCCACAGTCAAGGTCACCTGCAGTACAAATCCATCGATGTGCCTCACAATCTGAGAACATAATAAACAGCAGTTTTAAGCTCATCTTCCTTACTACTCACCAGTTTCACACCAAGTGAGTATAGCAGAATCCAATCCATTTGGATGCTCCAAAGATCTCTACTCTGAAAGCTTTCTCTGGATTCTCAGGTACAATAAAGAGTAACTGAGGTTACTTAGCATCTTGTGAAGAGCTAAATGCATTCAAAGTCTTTATATTACCAAGCATCAAAAACAAAGTGCACGCCGCCACCACTGTTTGGCACTTTAACCTTTTCGAAAACACCAGGAGACCCCGCTACGCTTATATCGACTAAGGACTGAGACCAGAGCCCTCCAGGAGCATCTAGAAACCAGCTCCAACAGCAGGATCTCCGAAGCCGGTGCCTCGGGCAAGGTGTAGACGGAGTAACCTGCAGGGAGACTGAGTGGTGGGCACAGCCACTGCCTGGCCGAGGGGGTCCCCACCGGGCTGCCTTCCCTGGGCTTCCACACGCTGCAGCCTCAACAGTAACAAAGACCAGACCGTCCTTTTACTAAGTTTCCACTCCCGGGCATGGACGGATCAACGATGCCCCGCTAAGTGTATGGAGGCACACGTGGAATACAGCACGTTCTGCAGACTTTCATCTATGACCACGGGATATAAAAGGCAGGGCCAGAGCCCGCCGGAGCGCCCCGACCTCGGGGACACGCCCGCACCGACCCCGCAAGTAACCGCTCGACGCCCAGATGAGCCCAGCCCGCCGCGCTCTGGGCGGGGTCCCCGGGGAGGGCGGCAGGTGGGACCCCGGCCCCCACGTCCCCGCGCCGGGCCGGGCGGACTCTCGGCTCGGGTCTCGGCCCTCAGGACGGGAGCCGCGGGGACGTCCCGCCCAGGAGGAAGCGACGTCCAGAGCGGGGGCCCAAGGGCCGCGGGAGTCCTGCCGTCCCCGCCCCGGCCCGTCCGAAGTGGGCGACAAGTAGGCAGCGCCCCGCGGGGGAGCCCGGCCCGCGCCCGGAGGCGAAAGAGAAAGAGAAAGAGGCGGCGCGGGGCGAGGCGACTCCCAACTGCCGCCGCCCCCCGCCCGGCCCCGCCGCGGGCGACGCGCGCTCGGCGGGGCGCCGGGTGCGGGGCGCGGGGGCACCC
>NW_021703765.1:55360386-55376130 GCF_005190385.1 Monodon monoceros
CGGGGCGGGCCGGGGCCGGGGGCCGCTCCGCGCGCATGCTCCCGCCCCACCTGCCGCCGCGGGGTCGCCCCGGGGAGCCCGGCGGACGCGGGCCCGGCTCCCCCTTCCGGCCCCGCGGCACGGGGCGCGCAACCTGCCTCTCCCCGGCTCTCGGGGTTCACTTGCTTCCTCCCGATTCTTCTCCGTCCTGCCGCTCCCTCCGATTTTGCTACCCCCTCTTGACTTTGCTACACGCGCGTCCGCGGAAACCACTTCAAAATAAAAGGAGACTTTTCACGAGGCCCCAACAGATGTTCAGGGACCCCTTTGTAACTGCTTGAGGTGGAGAAGGAAACAGGAGAGGCCGCTGAGACCCTGCCCTCATGGAACTTACGGTCTTGCTGGTTAACGTGAGGCTTTCACAAAGTATTGTCGCTGGTTTGGGGAGGAACTTATTAAATCATTTATTCTGGCTTATAATTAAAAGTAGCTGGTAACTGAAGACTGTATTTCGTGACACTTTCTTTCATGAAAGTGTCCTGTGTATAAATTCTAGTATACACATAATAGCTGGTAGGTATAAAATAAATATTAATTTGTTGCTTCCAGCAAGAAGTTCAATAATTTAACACGATTAACGGTAATTTCCAAAATGATCATTCTGATTTGTTGTTGACTACCATAACCCAAAAACTTTTGTTTTTCAGGTGAGACTGGTCCTTGGTAGAAACATCATTTAGTGTTGTTATTAAAGATAGAAATATAAAACCCTTTGCTAATGCAGTTTTTAAATTAGGAACCATGATCATAGAAATTTACAAGTACAAACACGCACATACAAACTGTGTTCTGTGCCCTAATCAGTTCAGTAAAAGAGATTTGAGTTACAGAGAGAAAGGGAAGCAGAAGGATTCAATGTAGAGAGAACATCTAAAGAAGATCTAATGAAGTGGAGTACTAACTTTCACCCCATTTTAACATGTTTATGCTGAAGACCTTATGGAGTTGTGATGTATTTCTGCGAAACAGGTACCCTTCAGGGTATGATCTTTGCATACTTGCACACCTGACTGCATGATATTAGCATGCGGCTTAATGGGTGGATGAGAATTCCCCTTCCCTGCTTCTTGCCTGGTCACAGATAGGGTTTTTGGTGAAGGGTAGGAGCTTTGATCACTGCAGTGTAACCCAGTCCACACTAGCGGTGTTTATCGTTAAAAGACTCCAGGTCTCAATGATACAAACATCAAAATATTCCCAGCACAGAAAGAGTTAAGGCTACATCTAGTTCAACCTGCCTCTTAGAAATACCAATATTAATATTATAGAAAATCGAAGAAAGCTGGATTGAAATCCAAATAGTGAATTTACATCACCTTGTCTTCACTTTGGCGGGGGGAAACAATTATTATTACAACATGTTTATTGTATATATTTGGCTTATATTTACAAAACCAGAAACACTGTTTTCATGGGCTAGGTTTAAATAAGAAAAAGGATGCCCCAATAAAACAGGTGACACAGACAGAGAACCTCGTCCTGGGTTACTTAAGTGTAAATCTGTGGGTGCATAGTGCTGACAACAACACGTGATTATATTCAAAGAAGCTGACATCTGTTTTAAACAATACTGTTATTCAAATTATATGGAAATATAAGCAGAGATGCATTGCTGCACTTATTACAGAATTTTTCAAAAGCTGTTGTAGTAAATCCCTTTAATTTGAACAGTTGCAGATTGAAATGAAATAGCCACATTGTTGATTACTGTATTACCAATGGTCCATTATGAGCAATGGGGTTTAGAAAGCTGATGGTTACTAGGCATTCTATTTTTATAATTCAATCAAATTTGACAGACTCTAAGTAGCAAAGCTGATGTTGACCAGATAGATAAGGATGGTCTCTTGTTATGATAGGACCTGCGGGTGGCATGGTAAACACAGAAGAACTCCTTTCTGCAGGTCAATCAAAACAGAGCAGAGTCATGGTAGGTAGTTCTATAATGTGTGTATTGTGAGTTGAAAGAAAACCTTCCCATATGCTAAGACAGCGATTGGCTTTATTCAAGGAACACTCCATTTTAAAATTTGCTACATTTATTTAATTTTTTCTGATTGGGTGTTTTTATTTCATTTTTATATGTTATATATATGTGATTTTTATAAGCATATACATTATTTTTTCCAATTAGAATTAAGTTACATTGCTTTATTATCTAATCAATAGCAGGCTTGGCCGTTGACACAGATTTGTTTTTAAAACTCAGGATTGTTTCCTAGGATATACTTAGGACCATTTGCAAGAGTTAAGCACAGTGTCATTGAAGAAAAGTTTTCTTAATAGCATTCTATGCTTGCTCCACAAGTAAATTGTCCATTGCAGCTAAAATTATTTCATTGGTCACCATTTATGTTCAGTAGTTATTATCATAAAGTTTATTTTCATATTAATGCCATTGTTAATAATTTTACCTATACCACATTATATTTTCTGTTACATTTTCTCTGTTACAGCAGTATTTCCCTAAGTGGACTGTCCAAAATTAGACTTCCTTTAATGGGTTTAGATATAAATAATTGCACAGAGATCTACTTAAATGTCAATGTTGGTTCAGAAAGACGTTGTGTAAATAATAGTGAAGAATTAAAACTAATTTTAAAGAAATTATACCAAAAGCTTCAAAAACAAGGTAATATGTATATTATACTATTTTGAGTTAATGACTTAAAATCTGTATAGAAATCTTTTTATTTTCACATTTGTACATTTTTAGTAGAACAAAGCTATCATAAAGTAGCATAAAAGCACTGTTCCCAGGTATACTCTCTTGAATTTTTAAAAATCCAATTTATACACAGTATTTCTGATGATACTTAGAATCTATGTAAACTGAACAAGGTAAGTACCCTCACATCAATATGCAAACTTCACTTCCCAGTGCAACCTCTACTGAATAAACTAATAGGATTTGGAGAAGGGCGTGAAAACTACAGAAGGAAAGCTATCAATGCCTTTAATCTTATTTTCATAGATATTGATGACATACCCATACCATCTCCAAGGTGAGAGACGTAGAAAAAGAAAAAAAGAAAATTCATATTTTCTTGAATAGCAATAAGCCCAAAACAACTGTAGCTAGAATGCCTTCTCTAAAATATAGCAGGTGGTATAATATGATGAACACACGCTAAATGTTAGGAAAGGTGGTTGTTATTCCTGCCTCTGCTGTGGACCCATCTTGGAAGAAATAAGCCGTCTCCACATGACATGTGTCACCACGCACGGCACTTACTCTAGGGATCACCAAGTTCAGGGTCTGGCTCTAGTTCTCAACATTGCAGGTCCAGAAACTTGAGTTTGTTAACGCTCCAGAAGCGCTCAGGCTAAGGGAACCACCCAAATACAAGAGTGCCAGTTATACTGATAGACATGAGTGTTACCGATTCGGCATCCTTGGAGTCTTTAATCAGTAGAAATTGATAAGAAGCCAGACGAGGAATTTAGGCAAGCCTTTATTGGGGCTCGTGCTGCAGCACAAGGTAGAGAAAACCAGAAACAGTTGCCCTTGCTTACTCCTCAATGGGGGGCAAACTGGTCCCTTAAATGGGGTGACAGTGGGGGCAGGCCAGAGGGGTAGATTAGGTGGTGTGCCCACCCCTTTGGTGGTACCGGGTGCAGTGATCATGTGCAGTACCCTGCTTTTGCTCCTCCCAGCACCTCAGAAGTGACAGTTGATTTGTGTCCTTTTTGTATCTTATGTTCATAATTTGCTACCACTGTGCAGTTATTTTTAGTCCCTTATAGTTTCTTTGTATGCTGGAGGAGACATTTCTCCCGGTACAAGCGCTCTGGTAAAGGGTCCCAGGTCCTACCTGTCTCCTAAGTGCCCCAAAATTCCACGTTTTCAGGTCAGAACAATCCCACCACCATAGTCTACAAAGGAAGGCAAACTCTGTGAAAAGATTGCCAAATGACCGTGAACTCAGGACCAGGAGAGCTGGCTCCTCTTACTGGGTGGTGTCAACAAGTGACAACTGTCTGATACAAGGATTCTCTCAGAGGGGTGCCTCCAGCTAAGAGACCCACACGCTGCATCAGCTGGATGGGATACTATTCACTGAGGTCCTTTCCTTTTGCATTCCAGTCCTTGAGACATTCCTGGGTCACCGTGACTGGACCTGCGTGCTTTAGAAACTCCTTTACAGACCATCTCCTGGGGAGGGAGAGCTGCTCCTGCAGACTGGGAAGCCTTATGCAGGAGCCCGCTTCACTCACAGCCTTTTCTCAATTTTGAAATGTGACCTATCTTCCAGGAGTCAGCACTCATGACATCTCTTCCTTGAAGCATTTTGTTGCTTTACTTTTTTTCTTCTACGTACCCGTACATTTGGTTTACACATCTAGATTGAATTTATATTATTTGGGGTTTCACTATAATTACTTATTAGAGTATATATAACTCTGATAACTATGGTTTTCTGAAGAGGAGGATTCATATCTTTTAAGTTAGTGTTTAAATTTTTAATTATCTCTGGGGTTTTGCTTTTAGTTTTTGTCCTTTCTTTAGAAAAAAAAAAAAAAGACTCGTTTCAAAAAAATGCAGGAGGTAATGCAATTAATGCCCGTATATCCACCAATCAGAAGGAACATTTGTTAACACTTTACACTTGACATTTTTTAAGATACAAAACATTACACTGTCTGTAAGGTTGAATTCCTTTCTCATCCCTTCATTTTCTCTGTGCCTCCTTTCCCAGGGGCAGCCCCCATTACAAATTTGGTGCCTATCCTTCTACTATAAGCCTTTATCCTTACAATATCTGAGTTTTGTCTCTTTTAAAGAAATCCTCCCTTTACCCAAGGTTATAAAAGATACTGTTTTTAAAATATATATATTTTTAATCTTAGTGAATTCGTTAGGACCTCAAGTACATATTGAGCTGTAGGGGATCCTGGGCAGCCTTAATTTGCTCCTGACTCTAAGGAGGATGCTTCTAAAATTAGCTTATTTACTGTAGGCTCTTGTACAGACCCTTCTTCAGGTTAAAAGATTCCATTATCTTTTGTTACTAAGTGTTTTTTGTTTGTTTGTTTGTTAATTTATTTTATTCAAGTATAGTTGATTTACAGTGTTGTGTTACTTTCTGCTGTACAGCAAAGTGGTCCAGTTATATACATCTAAACATTCTTTTTCATATTCTTTTCCATTATGGTTTATCACAGGATATTGAATATAGTTCCCCATGCTATACAGTAGGACCTTGTTATTTGTTTATTTGTTTTTACAATGAACAAGTTTGGATATTCTCTGATGCCCATTTTACTTCTATTGAGGTAGTCACTTTTTTTCTTTTTCATAATGACTTATTTCATAGAATTTATTCCTTTATTTCTGGGAGGATCTTAAGCATACTTATTTAAAGGTCATTTTGATGTTGTTCTCTTCTTTGTACTTTATTCCCTGTAAATTCGTCTTCCAGTTTGGGTTTGGTGGCTGTTTTTCTCAGTGTTAATCATCTTGACGTAATTCTGAGTGAGACCTGTTTCCTCCTCTCCCTCTCTTCACTGCCCTCCCTCTTTTGCCTCTGCCTGGGCCTCACTGTCTTGTCCAGAATCAGGTCTTTTCTCGGCAGCCTTGGCCCCCATCCTACAGTGATGCGAGGGAAATGTAGGCACAGTCACCAAGGCCGTGAGGGACTTGGCCCAGGTCCCATACTCTCCTCTCTCTGGCTGCACCGCAAGAATGCAGCAAAAGTAGCCATTTTCCAACCCATTTAGTGCTAAAAGAGAGCACCCAGCCCCAGTTTTAGATACTAACTCTGGCTCCAGACCTCCACCATGCAGGAGATGTTTCTAGTTCAACAAGATTACTGCCATTCATCTCTGATATTTCCGGACCCAGAAACTCCCAGGTTCAGCCCCGGCACTCCACTGTGTGCCTGTGTGTTTCTAGAACGTGGAAACGGCTGCCTTATCATTTTAATTTGTTTCAGTGGCTTTGTTTGGCTCGGGATGGGTCCTTCAAAGATGAAGTCAGTGATTTTTCCAAGTTCCCATTTCTCATTTGACTGGACTTCCCTCTCAGTACCTTGCACAGTTCTTTGCACAAAAGAAGTGCTCAACAAATTTTCTGGACTTGAAGCCACTTCATCGTGTGCAAAGGGAAGCTGAGTGAATGCTTATCAGAAATGTACTATAGAGGAAAGTCATTCAGTACAGGCTTGACCGGGATGGACTTTAGGCCTTTCTGTGTCAAGGATCCCAAGATTTCATCCCTGTTTACCTGCATGGAGCAGCTTCGAAGATGGGTGGGCACACTGGAACCATTGCCAGAACAGGCCATTACCAACTACTCAGTAAACAGGCTGATACGAGAAGAGTTGCTGTGTCTACAGTTCAACCCTAAGGAAGCTATTTAATATTTCCTACGTATGTTTTCATTATTATATCCTCGGATTTTTCTTTCTCTGTCTGCCTTCATTCATCGTTGTTAGGTTGAAATTTATGCACGTAACCAGCCTATATTTGGAGTTATAAGTCTACTCTTCAGTCCCCATCTCATTTCCCAAGCTAAATTAACTTCACCTCCCACCCACCTTTTATATACTTTGCCTTAGTTCTTGTCTCTGCTTGGTGCCAACTCTTTGGACTCTGGCATTTAGAATGACCCAGAGAGGCTATTAAACAGAGCTCTAGACATGCAACTCTCCATCTTACAAAAAAAAAAAATCTGATTGCCCTTTGAATCTTACGTTATCTTACCTTGGGTTCCAACTGAGCACATCAGTCTTAAGACTCTATTGAGATTTCTATTACAGAGTTCCAATACATAGGCCAATCCTCTGCTCTCATCTTTCTTCCACAGGCTTTACCTTAAGCCTAGAAAAGAACCACCACCAAGATAAATGAACAGCAAACATGAATCAAAAGGTGGGACTTCTACTTTGTCACAAATAGTTTTAATAATCAAACTTAATTTTTCATGTGTACAAGTACCAATAAGCCAGAGCACCATGCATTGAGTTGTGTTCGTTGAATTGTTTCTTTGTCTATTCGGTGAGTAGATAAGATCTTCCACTCCACTTATATTTTACCGTACTTGTCCTGTATTTCAGTAGTATTTTCAAAATTTTGTGCAATAATCTTCTCTGTTAGAGGCTTTGGTTAACATTTATCCAGGTGTTTCTTCTTTATCATTGTTACATTCCATTTTAAGCCCTGAGGGAAAATTTTAAGTAGCAAATTATGCAAATTGCATAATTGTTTTCTTGTACAATATTGGTTTTTTGTCATATTGTCAATGCCTCTTTAATGCTTTTTTCCAAGTATTTCACTCAGTGTTAATATCATCTCTCACCATCTTGAGTAATTATATCATTTTTCCTATTTTACAAATGGAAAAACAATTATTATTTCTATGGTTTTCCTTTTTTTCAATAATGTTGTTAATTAGGTTGCTGATTTTGTGACAATCCAGCCTTGAGAACATCCTATCTTAAATAACCAGATATCTGATAAGAAAATATTTAGTGGCATATGACAAAGCAAAAGTTAATACTGTATATTATTTTTCACCAAGTGTAAGTCTTGTGTTTGGAAAACAATTTATTAAACTATGTGCAAACTCGTTTCTAGATATTAAATGTATACATCCTTCACTTTGGAAGGGATTTACTGATTTCATTTTCTTTTTGAAATAAGACAAATTTAAATGCAAAAACAATTCTATGAGCAAAGCAAACATCAGCTTTTCATGACTTTAAAGTCTTTATTCAAATCTGCCCACTCAGGGTATACTCTTGAGCCCCATTTCACAAATGGGGTTTAGTGTACCCCCAGGAGTGGGCAACCATGCGCTGAATGTACACAAACCCATAGGCATCCTCCTGGAACACTGGTTTGTCTATAGCTTTGGCAGGAGGGAGAATTAAATTATTTCACTGATGATTTAAAAAAATTATTTTTACATTAAAATAAACACGGATATATTATGGAGCAGAGACAAAATGTGCCTGGATTTTTAAGATAAAGCAGGTGACGTCAAAGATAATTTTGTTCTTCTAAAAACATTGTTCACATCATCTCTATCCCAAAGAGCTAATTTTATTTTTCTATTGTTATCTTTCTGTTAGAATTTTAGCTCCTCCGTAATTTCATACATGCATTCATTTATAACAAAAGATTTCTAGCAGGGGGACTAAGCTAGATTGTTTGCGGGTTATATGTCCCTTTGACTTGTATGTATCTTGACCCAGGTGGAAGACTGATCTTAGCCATAGCACAGAATAGCCTACGGAGTCATACCTGAAACACAGGTTTGTAATTCACGGTAACATGATTGTTATAAACTCTTATAGCTTCTATTGTATGAATGGATTTAACATTTTGTTGTGCATCAGCTTTCTTTACAAAATAAGAAACTAACCAACAACTATTACCATTGTAAAATATTAACATGATTCTGGTTAACATTTAATATTAATATTAAGGCCCTAGTTAATATTCAGGGTGTATCTATTAGGAAGAAACGTTGTTCCCCAGTACATCACCTGCCTTGAGGGTGAACATGTCAGAAGAGAAAAGGCAGGTGCTTCTAATCACACCACATGGTCACAGACGTGTCTGTTTATTCATAGACTCTTATGCTGCTGATAAAATCCCTGTGGTCTTGTTTTATTAATGAATACAGGTCAACTTAGGCAACTTTGAGGGAAAGAATAAGAATCCAATGAACCCAACTCAATTCATTTATTTCCCTCTAAATTCTCTTCTTATTTTTGCCAAATGTTGTTTTTTCATAGAGGAAATCAGGAAATGGTGTGTTCTGCTCTTTCAAATTAATTTTAATTTTTATTTCCATGCATCAACATAGTTTTCACAGTTGACATTGTCATCACTCCGCTTTAGAAAATTAATTTTATTTCATATTTTCATGCATCAGTCACACAGTTGATATTTTGATAGCCCTACAGTGGCCTTTTGTTGTAATAGGACAGATTTGGCTTAGCCCTCTCCTATTCTTAGCTGTTTGGGTTTTCCCACTTATGTTTTTGTTTTTGCAATCATAAATAGCATTACTATAAATGTTGCTAAGTAAATAACTTTTTAATCTGTGTATTTCCTTGGAGAATGTTCCATAGAGCAGGATTATTGTGCCAAATCATATCCAATAGTTTCATAGTTCTCACCATGTCTTTTTTTTCCCCAGAGAAACCAAAACAATTGAAAATGTGACCAGAAACATTTAAAAGTTATGTCATTTAAAACAATTTATGTCACTCTCAGATCCAACAGATCCCAAATTGACAGTCTATAATTTCTATTTATTTAGTAAATATGCATATGATGGTATCTTAATGTTGCTAAAATTTATATTTATTAAATAATGCTGGAGATATGGATTAATCAGTGTGATGATTTTTTAACTGCCATTCCCTGTTATCGAATGCTCAGTTCATTTCCTTTAACCAATTATCAAATGGAATTTGAGGGTGAGTCGTTATAAATTTGTCTCAATTATTTGCGTATTTTAGAAAGCAAGCTTTTTAAAAAAGAGTATCAAATGTATCACGTACACAGAAACGTACAGAAAAAAATATAAAATATACCCTGATAACACCACATAGAGGGAGAAATAAAATACAGTTGATGTAGCTGAAGTTTCTGTGTAACCCTCCTCAATTCAGGTCCATCCCTCCATCTCTAGAGCAACCATCACTCCAACCATGTGCATTTTTATTCTATTCTTACATATATATCTATAAATAAAACATGCATGTTTTCCACCTTTTGTTAAGTATAGTTTGTGTTTTTGGTATCTTGTCTAAGAAACTTCAGGTCATAAAGATATTTTCCCATGGTTTCTTGTTTTGTTTTGTGTTTTGAATTCTTTTTTAATTTTAATTTATTTATATTTATTTTTGGCTGTGTTGGGTCTTTGTTTCTGTGCGAGGGCTTTCTCTACTTGCAGCGAGCGGGGACCACTACACTCTTCATCGTGGTGCACGGGCCTCTCACTATTGTCGCCTCTCTTATTGCGGAGCACAAGCTCCAGATGTGCAGGCTCAGTAGTTGTGGCTCACGGGCCTAGTTGGTCCACGGCATGTGGGATCTTCCCAGACCAGGGCTCGAACCCGCGTCCCCTGCATTGGCAGGCAGATTCTCAACCACTGCGCAACCAGGGAAGCCCTGTTTTTTTAATTTTATTTTATTTATTTTTTTATACAGCAGGTCCTTATTAGTCATCTATTTTTTTTAACATCTTTATTGGAGTATAATTGCTTTACAATGGTGTGTTAGTTTCTGCTTTATAACAAAGTGAATCAGTTATGCATATACATATGTTCCCATATCTCTTCCCTTTTGTGTCTCCCTCCCTCCCACCCCCCATCCCACATCTCTAGGTGGTCACAAAGCACCAAGCTGATCTCCCTGTGCTATGCAGCTGCTTCCCACTAGCTATCTATTTTACGTTTAGTGTATATATGTCCATGCCACTCTCTCACTTGGTCACAGCTTACCCTTCCCCCTCCCCATATCCTCAAGTCTATTCCCTAGTAGGTCTGTGTCTTTATTCCCGTCTCACCCCTAGGTTCTTCAGGACCTTGTTTTTCTTTTTTTTTTTTTAGATTCCGTATATATGTGTTAGCATACAGTATTTGTTTTTCTCTTTCTGACTTACTTCACTCTGTATGACAGACTCTAGGTCCATCCACCTCACTACAAATAACTCAATTTCATTTCTTTTTATGGCTGAGTAATATTCCATTGTATATATGTGCCACATCTTCTTTATCCATTCATCTGTTGATGGACACTTAGGTTGCTTCCATGTCCTGGCTATTGTAAATAGAGCTGCAATGAACATTTTGGTACATGACTCTTTTTGAATTATGGTTTTCTCAGGGTATAGGCCCAGCAGTGGGATTGCTGGGTCGTATGGCAGTTCTGTTTTTACTTTTTTAAGGAACCTCCATACTGTTATGCATAGTGGCTATATCAGTTTACATTCCCACCAACAGTGCAAGAGGGTTCCCTTTTCTCCACACCCTCTCCAGCATTAATTGTTTGTAGATTTTTTGATGGTGACCATTCTAACCTGTGTGAGATGATATCTCGTTGTAGTTTAGATTTGCATTTCTCTAATGATTAATGGTGTTGAGCATTCTTTCATTGTTTGTTGGCAATCTGTATATCTTCGTTGGAGAAATGTCTATTTAGGTCTTCTGCCCATTTTTGGATTGGGTTATTTGTTTTTTTGATATTGAGCTGCATGGGCTGCTTGTAAATTTTGGAGATTAATCCTTTGTCAGTTGCTTCATTTGCAAATATTTTCTCCCATTCTGAGGGTTGTCTTTTCGTCTTGTTTGTGCTTTCCTTTGCCGTGCAAAAGCTTTTAAGTTTCATTAGATCCCATTTGTTTATTTTTGTTTTTATTTCCATTTCTCTAGGAGGTGGGTCAAAAAGGATCTTGCTGTGATTTATGTCATAGAGTGTTCTGCCTGTGTTTTCCTCTAAGAGTTTTATAGTGTCTGGCCTTACATTTAGGTCTTTAATCCATTTTGAGCTTATTTTGTGTATGGTGTTAGGGAGTGATCTAATCTCATACTTTTACATGTACCTGTCCAGTTTTCCCAGCACCACTTATTGAAGAGGCTGTCCTTTCTCCACTGTATATTCCTGCCACCTTTATCAAAGATAAGGTGACCATATGTGTGTGGGTTTATCTCTGGGCTTTCTATCCTGTTCCATTGATCTATATTTCTGTTTTTGTGCCAGTACCATACTGTCTTGATAACTGTAGGTTTGTAGTATACTCTGAAGTCAGGGAGCCTGATTCCTCCAGCTCCATTTTTCTTTCTTAAGATTGCTTTGAATATTTGGGGTCTTTTGTATTTCCATACAAATTGTGAAATTTTTTGTTCTAGTTCTGTGAAAAATGCCAGTGGTAGTTTGATAGGGATTGCATTGAATGTGTAGATTGCTTTGGGTAGTAGAGTCATTTTCACAATGTTGATTCTTTCAATCCAAGAACATGGTATATCTCTCCATCTATTTGTATCATCTTTAATTTCTTTCATCAGTGTCTTATAATTTTCTGCATACAGGTCTTTTGTCTCCGTAGGTAGGTTTATTCCTAGATATTTTATTCTTTTTGTTGCAGTGGTAAATGGGAGTGTTTTCTTGATTTCACTTTCAGATTTTTTCATCATTAGTGTATAGGAATGCCAGAGATTTCTGTGCATTAATTTTGTATCCTGCTACTTTACCAAATTCATTGATTAGCTCTAGTAGTTTTCTGGTAGCATCTTTAGGATTCTCTATGTATAGTATTATGTCATCTGCAAACAGTGACAGCTTTACTTCTTCTTTTCCGATTTGGATTCCTTTCATTTCTTTTTCTTCTCTGATTGCTGTGGCTAAAACTTCCAAAACTATGTTGAATAATAGTGGTGAGAGTGGGCAACCTTGTCTTGTTCCTGATTTTAGTGGAAATGGCTTCAGTTTTTCACCATTGAGGATGATGTTGGCTGTGGGTTTGTCATATATGGCCTTTATTATGTTGAGGAAAGTTCCCTCTATGCCTACTTTCTGGAGAGTTTTTATCATAAATCTGTGTTGAATTTTGTCGAAAGCTTTTTCTGCATCTATTGAGATGATCATATAGTTTTTCTCCTTCAATTTGTTTATATGGTGTATTACATTGATTGATTTGCATATGTTGAAGAATCCTTGCATTCCTGGGATAAACCCCACTTGATCATGGTGTATGATCCTTTTAATGTGCTGTTGGATTCTGTTTGCTAGTATTTGGGGGGGATTTTTGCATCTATATTCATCAGTGATATTGGTCTGTAATTTTCTTTTTTTGTAGTATCTTTGTCTGGTTTTGGTATCAGGGTGATCGTGGCCTCTTAGAATGAGTTTCGGAGTGTTCCTTCCTCCACAATTTTTTGGAAGAGTTTGAGAAGGATGGGTGTTAGCTCTTCTCTAAATGTTTGTTAGAATTCACCTGTGAAGCCATCTGGTCCTGGACTTTTGTTTATTGAAGATTTTTAATCACAGTTTCAATTTCATTACTTGTGATTCGTCTGTTCATATTTTCTATTTCTTCCTGGTTCAGTCTTGGAAGGTTATACATTTCTAAGAATCTGTCCACTTCTTTCAGGTTGTCCATGTTATTGGCATAGTGTTGCTTGTAGTAGCCTCTTAGGATGCTTTGTATTTCTGCTGTGTCTGTTGTGACTTCTCCTTTTTCATTTCTAATTCTATTGATTTGAGTCTTCTCCCTCTTTTTCTTGATTAGTCTGGCTAATGGTTTATGTTTTGTTTACCTTCTCAAAGAACCAGCTTTTAGTTTTATTGATCTTTACTATTGTTTTATTTGTTTCTATTTCATTTATTTCTGCTCTGATCTTTATGATTTCTTTCCTTCTGCTAACTTTGGGTTTTGTTCTTTCTCTAGGTGTAAGGTTAGATTGTTTAGTTGAGATTTTTCTTGTTTCTTGAGGTAGGCTTGTATAGCTATAAACTTCCCTCTTAGAACTGCTTTTGCTGCATTCCATAGGTTTTGGATCATCGTGTTTTCATTGTCATTTTTCTCTAGGTATTTTTTGATTTCCTCTTTGATTTCTTCAGTGATCTCTTGGTTATTTCGTAACATATTGTTTAGCCTCCGTGTGTTTGTGTTTTTTACGTTTTTTTCCCTGTAATTCATTTGTAATCTCATAGCATTGTGGTCAGAAAAGATACTTGATATGATTTCAATTTTCTTAAATTTACTGTGGCTTGATTTGTGACCCAGTGTGATCTATCCTGGAGAATGTTCCATGTGCACTTGAGAAGAAAATGTAATCTGCTGTTTTTGGGTGGAATGTCCTATAGATATCAATTAAATCTATATGGCCTATTGTGTCATTTAAAGCTTCCGTTTCCTTATTTATTTTCATTTTGGATGATCTGTCCATTGGTGTAAGTGAGGTGTTAAAGTCCCCCACTGTTATTGTGTTGCTGTTGATTTCCTCTTTTATAGCTGTTAGCAATTGCCTTATGTATTGAGGTGCTCCTATGTTGGATGCATATATATTTATAATTGTTATATCTTCTTCTTGGTGTGATCTCTTGATCATTATGTAATGTCCTTCCTTGTCTCTTGTAACATTCTTTATTTGAGTTTTCACATTTCAGTGTTGACTCCACCTGTGCTGAAATGTTTTCTATGGAATTCCTTTGTTGAAGTCCTTAATAGTACCTCAAAATGTGACTGTCTTTGGAGATAGGGCCTTTAAAGAGTTAATTAAGGCAAAATGAGTTAATACAGGTGGACCCTATTCCAGTGTGACTGGTATCCTTCCAAGAAGAAGAGATCAGGAAACAAATATCACACAGACCAATGGGTGGCCATGTGAGGACAGAGAGAAGGTGGCCATTTGCAAGCCAAGGAGAGAGGTCTCAGGAGAAACCAACCCTGCCCTCACTCCCTCTCGCTGTTTTATACCTCTGGGCTACATTATCTGATGGAATTAGAGCCTCCAAATCTGTGAGAAAATGAATTTATGTTATCTTAGCCACCCAGTCAGTGGTATTTTGTTATAGCAAACCTTGGCAAACGAATACATTATATATCATTAAAGTATCAATCCCACTGCATGAGATTGGTAAACTCTTTTCCCAAGGCCCAGCTCTTGCCTTTCTGGGCCTCCAAGCCTTCTCCTAGGTGGTGTTAAGAAAACTCCCCCTAGGAAGGTTAGGAGGAAAATTAACATCCATAAAATGCCTCTTCCGTGCTAGATAGTAAGAAGAGTTAACATTTATTGAGACCTTACTGTGTTTAGCTAAGCACTTTTCATAGATTATACCATTAAATCCTTCACATAAACCTGCAGATAAAGTGATCTGCTAAAGTCCCACAGCTAGAAGGTGAGGAAATCAGGTTTGAAGGCAGACAGTGACCTCACAGCCCTGTGCTGTGCTACCCCACCCACCCCCTGCTCTTCCTGGGAAGGTCCAGGAGGTCTCACTGGCGAGTGCCGGCTTTTGCCCCTCCTGCCCCCTCCTCTGCTGCAGGGTTGCGTGTCCCTGCTCTGTGCATCCTTACATCAGCTGTCCTCCTTGTTGTCTTCTGTGTTCCTTCTTCACAAAGATTCTCCTTCACCTGCTGGGCAGCGGGGATGAGGGCTTTGCTATTTTAGAAAGGATGCATCTTGCATTCAAGCTGTTTTTTCCTTAGTAGGACACATCCTTTCCACCCTTTGAAATCCTTGAACCCTTTCCTCTCCTGCTACCTATGGGTTACGGTTACTTACTCAAAATTAACAATCTTTCAGAAGTATGATAACCATCTCAGAAACCTTACTACCCATCACCCTCCCTGGTTCCTTATACTATCTCCTCTTTGTGTACATTGAAATAGAACCCTCCCTCTTTTTATTTTTTTTACAAGTGGATTTATGCTTCTTGAGTTACATTATCTGATGTGCTAACAATCCTTCCAGAAATAATGATACTGTAATACATGGTCCTCTCCTCAGTCTCAGAGCTGCATCATGGATTATTTTTGAAAGTAGATGAAAACATCAAATAGCTCAATCTAGTTTACTTTCATGTGTGGGGAAAACGACTCAATTTTGTTTTACTATCGGCTGTGTTTTTAAAAATACCATTAAATGCTTATCCTATATTGTATACAGACCTAGAATATGTCTGAGAATGGCTGTGAACCACATTTCTGAGGAATTTTATGTCAGTGGAACATGTGGCTGA
>NW_021703765.1:55376230-55453211 GCF_005190385.1 Monodon monoceros
TTTTTTTGCGGTACGCGGGCCTCTCACTGTTGTGGCCTCTCCCGTTGCGGAGCACAGGCTCCAGACGCGCAGGCTCAGCAGCCATGGCTCACGGGCCCAGCCGCTCCGCGGCATGTGGGATCTTCCCGGACCGGGGCACGAACCCGTGTCCCCTGCATCGGCAGGCGGACTCCCAACCACTGCACCACCAGGGAAGCCCTAAACAACATTTCTTAATAAATAACATTCTAGATCTGGTATAAGAGGCAGCACAGTATAGTAAAAAGAGATTTAGCCCAGAGAGAAACAGAAGATCTTGATTTCTGAATGACCTTGGGCAAGTCATTTAAATTCTCTGACCCTCAATTTATCCTACAAAATTAGAAAATTAAAACTAAAAGTTTTAAAGGTCTTTCTAACTCTAAAGTTGTTCAGTGTGAACAAAACTAAACTGTTAAAAGAAACACTAAATTATATGCATGTAATATAATGCATCCCGTCCCCACTACCCCCAGGCTCAGGTCTCCACAGCTGACCTCAAAATGGAATGCCTGTCAGGAAGAAAGCAGAATCACAAATCTACTGAAGTTTAAATCTGAGCTACCAGAGAAATGACCACAATGGCTGTTATGAGGCAGAATGATGCCTGGAAATGGAGGTTAAGTCTTATTATTAGAAAAATAACAAAAGTTATACATGAGTAGCTACTTGCAAACGTGGGTGGAGTTTGCAGGTCCTTGCATTCAGGGAGGGGGGATCTCAGAACAGAAATGCACGTGTGCAGGTGGGGCTGTGGAGCTGCTGGTGTGTGTGTGGTGACAATAAAGGTCCCACCGTTAACTCAGCCTAGATTTGAAGTATAAATTGCTAAAAATAAAACCATGTAAGAAATCATCTTTGTACGGCAGTTTTCCAACTTTAGCCACAGAATCCTTTCTTGGGTTGAAACCTGTTCTAGAAACCAGATAAAAACGGAGCTGCTCTGGTTCTGCCTGAAGAGATTTCTGCCACCCTCACGTCCCCTTGCTCCAGTGCAGTCGTGAAGCTCCTCTGCTCCTGGATCTCACACCTGTTTAGGGGTCTAGCTGCTTCCAGGAGCCACTGATCTTGCTTCCTCTTTCTTTGCCCCTCCAGCCTAAAGAAGTCACTTTCTAGTTTCAGGACTCTCCGCTCTAACTAACTACTCTTGTAGGGAATCTTCATCCCTGGAGGGTTTATGTTGTTATGTTATAAAAGCAGCAGCCTGGGAACCTTCTGGGGTTTCTCAGCCACCTGGACCTGAGCAGGGCTGGGCTCCCAACATCCCGGCTGAGCCAGGGAAGTGGGACAAGGGGGTGGGGGAAGAAGGAGGAGGATGCCATCAGGATATCTAGTCAAGCAGTTTCCCGTGTTTCGGCGGTGATTTGATTTTTTATCGATCTGCTCCATTAGATTGTAAATTCCGTGGAGGCTGAACCGACATTGGTTTCCCCTTCACCCCTGTAACCGGGCAGCTCGCTCAGTAACTGGCCGATGGTAGATACTCAGTCAAGATGGAGGGAATAAATTAACTGCTACAGCCGCACAGAGGACACTCCGAAAAACACTCATTTGTCCAAATCTTTGACAGAATGACACTTTAACCATCTGGAATTTGCATCCTGTTCTCTAAATCTAACAAATTCCCCTGTGTCCCTTCGCAGATTTTCTAATGGTTCTCTCTTAACTGTCAGCGAGTATTACCTTGTATCTCATCTAACTGTTCTCTTTGCTGTTGTCCGTTTCTTCCAAGGTGCCTTCTGTAGAAATGGCTCGTCACTGGTCGTAACCCTTTCACGCAGCTCTTTGTATACTTGAAAACATGCAGGTCATCCCTCCTCTGACTTTTCCATGCATCAAATAATTCAAACTCTTAATACTAACCTAATTTTTCATTACTCTCTAATTTTGACTGTTATTTTTTTCTCTGGTTTCAGCCAAATGTCTTCATGTTATTAATTCTATGCAATTAATTACATAATTCTTCATGAATTAACCTTTGCTCTGCATTCCTCCTGCAAAACATACTAGCATGTGCTCATAGCAGGGGCCTGGCTCCTAAACTGCTTGCTAAAAGAACTGAGCTCAAGTTCAAAGCCTGGCTCTGATACTTCCATCCACGTGAACTTGAGCAAGTGACTTAATGTTGTACAGTAATCATAGCTCTGACCTTGGTGGTTTGTTGGGGGATGAGTGAGTTACCGTGTTTAGAACAGTGGCTGAAACAAAGTATACATTCAGGAAATATTAGTGGGACTTCCCTGGCAGCCCAGTGGTTGACTTCGCACTTCCAGCACAGGGGGCATGGGTTCCATCCCTGGTCTGGGAACTGAGATCCCATATGCCACGTGGCACGGCCAAAAAAAAAGAAATATTAGTGATTATTTCTGTTGTCGTTGTCATCATTATTACTATTACCTTTTAGTCACAACATACTCAGAAGAAAATTAAAGTGTGTTAAGTCAGAGGGAGACTGCAGTAGGGGAGAAAGAAAAAAGGTTGGTAGGAAAGGGGTACAAAGATGAGTGGAGACCTTGAAGATTCTTGTCCACTTCATTAAAAGAGTCTAGACTTTTATCCCCAATTCTAGCATGATGCCTCATTCATGTTAGATATTCAAGAAGTATTCATTGGATTGGATTAATCCACTTTACCCTCTTACCATTTATATAACCTCTCTCTCAGCAATCAACTTTATTTTAAATGCAATCTTTCCCACTTGCCAGTCATGTGACTAAGGGACATGTAATTGACACATCTGAGTTGCTGAGTCATCATTTATCAGTTATGATTATATAATCATGGGTTGAAATGAAAATTAAACAAGATAATGTTCTTGGTATTTTGGTATGTGCTCAGTAATGTTCTCTGACATTATTGTTACACAAAGCACAGCACAGATATAGTGATGTCCCCAGGAAGTGAATTTACACAGCCTGAGAAGGTAGCTCTTCAAAGATTTTAGTAAGGAATGTTTTATGTATTCCCCACTGACTTTAGTATTTAACAGATAATTGCAGAAGCTGCTGTGGAATTCCAATTTTGGAGAAATCAGAGTTGTTTCATTTTCTTTTCCTTTTCTTATTTTAAACTGTTTTTAAGCTGTTAAACTTTTTTTTTTAACTGTTAGATAACCACAGAACAAACTAAGTGTCTCCCTAAAGGGACTTCTTTGGAGAACCCTGTCCCAAGGGTGGCATTTTACAAGCAATTTTGGGAAAGTCTAGAATTGTTGCTAAAAGAATCAAACCTCACAGCCCAGGGTTCGTCTGCAGGGGCTGCAGGTGATGAGGCCCTATATAGATGACAAATACCTCCACATGTGCTCAGAATGCATTGCTCCAAAGTTTAATGTTCAGAAACTGCATCACACCAAACTGATTACGGCCCAAAGTGCCCAAGGCAGTACAAAGACCCAAAACTGATCATGGAGCTGCTACACAGGCAAGGCAGCAATATTCTGTTGTTCCGCTTGGCCATACTGTGTGCTCTGCTTCTGCAGAGTGGCATGGCCATATGGCTGAGATCCAACATCTCAGCACCTGGCCCGGGCTTCAGGAGCCCTGGAGCCACCTCCTCCCTCACTCAGGTCTCCTGGGACTGCTCCCAATCAGATGGTTCTTCCTGCAACACAATGATATGTCCTTTATTTATGCTGTTTCCGTCTTACATTGACTAGTTTGGGATCCTATAAAAATCCTACTTATCTGCTGCTCAAATTCCTGCTTCGCAAAGAAAACTATGGCATCAACCCGGATGTGAATGTCTTACATGTAAGACCAGTGACTGTAATTCAACATGTATCATCAGTCCTTCGTGACCAAAGTCATCTCAAGAAGGTAAGGATGGTTCAGTTTTAGATGCTTGAATACTGGTACATCACGTCAATGGACTGAACTTTTAAAAATAATCTAAATAATCTAAATAGATGCTGAAAAAGGAATTTGACCAACATCAGTACCGATTCCTAATAAAACCATCAATAGAAATGGGAATTTGAGGATGCTATCTCGAGGAAATAAAGAACATGTAGTTTTGATCAGAAATGATCAGTGTGCTTGGGAGTAACTACTAGAAACAGCGTCATGAAACTCCAGCATAAAATAAAGGAGCCCAATGTTAGAGTTATTATTG
Source organism: Monodon monoceros (assembly GCF_005190385.1). Lineage (NCBI taxonomy): Eukaryota > Metazoa > Chordata > Mammalia > Artiodactyla > Monodontidae > Monodon > Monodon monoceros. Next base: position 55,380,362 of record NW_021703765.1, read on the forward strand.
AATATTTTAAGTAGTTTTTTGACAATTACCAGAGCTCACGAAACAAAAATATGCATAGGTATAGAAAAGGAAAAGATAAAATATTGTACTTTGTAGATGGCATCATTTCAAGCCTAGAAGTGGCCAAAGAATCAACTGAAAACTTGTGAGAATTTTAAAAACTCAATGAAGTGATTACAAAGTAAATATACTAAAATTAATAGTGTACTTTTATGTCAGCAGTATAAAAAATTGTAATTAAAAAAGTGCTTTTTAAAACATTGTAATTAAAAAAGTTTCCATTTGTAATAGTAACTTAGACAGTATGCCTGGGTACACAGTCTTAGTTGTGGCCTAAACGGAAAAAAGGCAAAATATGGAGTGTCAGAGAGATGGGGGTAGATGAGGCGTTAGCGTGGGGATGACACCTCTGCGTCACACAGAGCCTGGCCGGCAGAGAAGCCCCCAGCTGGCCCAGGTGGTGGTGGGGCTCTTCCGACTCTCCAGGGGCTCTGGAGCCTCCGGTTCCTCTGCCTGGACCCTGGATCCCTAGGTATCCTCAGGCTCACTCCCTGCCTGCTTCCTGCCTCCTTGTCACTGACCCTCACTCTGGCCATTCCATTAAAATTGCCCAGCTCCAGCCAGACCCATCCCCTTGCTCTGCTTTATTTTCTCCGTTGCACTGATCACTTTGAACATACTACGTCATCAACCCATTTACTTGCTGTGTCTCTTCCTGCTAATGTAAGCTGCATGAGGGCAAGTTTCTTTTTTCCCCAATCGCTATTGTTCACTGCTATATGAATGAATCAATGAATGAACGAAACTAAATCCGCATAAATTTCAAAGAAAGAAAATCACCAGAAATAAGACATTCAGTACGCTATGGGAATGATATTATGAGTGACCATTTTTCTTTTATTTTCCAAACTTTTTGTAGCTTGGGTTATTACCTTTATTTATTACAAATAATTTCATATTTTAAAACAATTCTTGTTCTGCCTAGCTAGTTCACTTCCCAAGTTGTTTGCTAAGAAAAAGGAATACATACACAGGGAGCAGCAGGTGAATTATACAGGTTAACAACAAAAACAAGCACACGATCTATTTTCACTAGGCCACCTTTTGATTTCATTGTTTTAAATCTTGAGATAGCCCTGATTATGACTGTTAATCTGTGTCTTGAGACCACATTTTTATCTTCCCCTTTTAATTACCATCTTTTTTTAAAAATGGAACAAACTTTTCCTCCAGCTTATCCCAAAGAGAAATTAGCTAGTAAGATTAATTGCACTTCATCTACATGTTCTTAAATATATACTCTTTTATTTCAAGTGGAATCCTTCTTTCGTTATTAATGCTCAGTGAATTTTCTGTTTTAGTTTCATCACAGCTGCTGGATCTCTTGTTTTCGAAAAGCCAACTCACTCTTACCACTTAGACACATTTTTGGACTATTATATTTTAAACTGAGTTACTAAAAATTAAAATTATTTGTTAGGTGGTTGCTTTAAGAAATCTTTGGGGTTGAGAAAAGATGAGACAGTTAATGATGGTTACTAGTAACTCCTGAAGAAAAAGACCCTCAGTTTTTGTAGGTTGGGAACCTATTCACCTAATTGCTTGGAGGAATTCTTAGTATATATGGCATATTCTGCATTTCTTTTTTTTTTTTTGGTACGCAGGCCTCTCACTGTTGTGGCCTCTCCCGTTGCGGAGCACAGGCTCCGGACGCGCAGGCTCAGCAGCCATGGCTCACGGGCCTAGCCGCTCCGCGGCACGTGGGATCTTCCCGGACCGGGGCACGAACCCGTGTCCCCTGCATCGGCAGGCGGACTCTCAACCACTGCGCCACCAGGGAGGCCCTGCACTTCTTTTTTAATGTGAGGATAGTTCCATGAAAAGAGCCTCGGGGTCTATTTCCAGCCATCTTCCTTCTTCAATATTTGTTAAGGCATCCCTAAGAAGGAAAATCTTGTCCACACTCTGGTTCCCAAGAAAGACCCCAGACAGTCTAATTAAGTTTCAGTTATAACCTGGTGATTATGGCCTGGGAATAAAAGTTTATGTGATAGCCGAGTTTAATTTTATTAAAAGGTCCATGGCTTGTCATTTCTACATTTTCTGGAGTTGATCAAGATTTACTACTAGGCAAAGGCCAGGCACTCTCAGAGTTAGGTGATCTCATAGCCTTCATGAAAAGTCTTCTTAACCTTTCAGAAACACCATACGTTCCCACTCAACCAGAAGTTAAATGGGCAGCTGTCTTCCTGCTCTAAGCACAGCCCAAGTGGCAGAAAGCCCCGGAAGCTGTCAGTTCCTGGATGACAGTTTGTTCATGTCTTCTCAGTGACCCAAACAAGCCCTATCAAGATCACTTTGTGAGGTCCTGACCCCGTCCTGTGTTCTCTTAGCCCCAAAGAGCTCATGACGTAATTCCCTGGCCAAGCAAGCTTGCCAAGAGTAGTTTGCCTGGCTGCATTCCCATCACACATTTATCCTAAAGCAATATCTAAATATCCAAGAGAGAAATGTCAGAACATCTGTTAGGCTCTTCTACATGATTGGACCCCACTCTCCCATCAGTGACCCACAAATTCTGTGTCCAGATGCTACATACCTACTGAGCCTGGTTGTCCCTGTTGCAGGCTATTGGTGAGGGCAGTTCACAGGTGGAGGAAAGCCCCAGAGCTGGGTCCAACATTGTTCGGGGGACACAAACATTCAGTCCTTAATGGATGATCGATCGATCGACTTAAAAGGCAATGTTTCGGAGCGAATTTTGTCAACACTGAAGATCTATCAGGGTGCTCCTTTTATGCCCATCCAGGGACAGCCACTCAACAGGATTGAAACAAGCTCAGTGTCACGGCTGGTGTACTTTAGCTCTTGGTTCATGGAGGGGGACTTGTGTTTGTTATTTGGAATAAACTCAGATTCTTTTGTGTGTCATATAAGAACAAAGATGAATGAAGCAGAGTTCTTCAGCCTGTGGCTAAAAACCTTACAACCCTTTTATATTAATATTAAGTGTGGATGATCACTAGGCTGTTGACTGACAGTTGTACATGTCCTATAAACAATACCCTATTAGAATACTGTGCTAACATTCAATTTTCACATTTATTGTTGGTTTACACAATCAGAAAAAAACTAGTCAACGGATAGGGAACCCCTAGAGTTTAGTCACAATAAAAAGTGAGAGTTATTTTCAGTTGTCTTTTATATGGGCCTAATAATGATTTGTTAATTATCTTTCTAATTAGTTTTATGATTAGATCTTGTATAGGCTCTTCAGTGTGTAGTCAGAACTAATCTCTGTACTTTTGTAGAATCCCATGGAGTTTTCTTATGAGTCATGTAGAGATTAGGAAAATTTCTTTTTGTATCCCAAGTAAAATGTTAATGAGAAAATTAAGTCGAATAAAATGATATCCAGATTCTTATTAGAATTGTGTCACTATATTCACCTTTGTTAAAATTGAGAACTAGTGAGTTACTTCCCGAAGCATAATCCCTATTGGTCTCCGTGGCACCTTTGGGCATGGGGAGACACCGCTCTTCCCAGGGCAGGGTGGACACCTCTGCAGGTTCTGAGGATCCCGGCGGTCTGCAGAGCCAGCCTCTTCTGGAATTTGCATCCAGATGTTTCCAGCCCGTGTTTCAGAATCCCAGGCTTTGCCAGCCAAGATCCTCACTAATCGTGTGCTGCTAAGTGTTTAACAACCAACTCTCTGAAAAGGAGGGGGAAAATCCCCCTGAATCTTAGTATTTGCTACTTTCTGTGGGATAAATAATCCACTGTGGCTGATTTCAAGCTACAAGTACAACGTCATTGAGCATGGCACTCTGAAGAGACACTCATAATCAGCTCCCGTGAACTTGGAAGAGCTGGGTCCAGCGCACCACTGGCCCTGACCATAGGGTTCTAGCACTTGATGTCTAAGTGCTCACTTAGACGCCATCGCTAGAGGCCGGAACTCTATCAGGGCCTGCATCTGCCTCACAGCTGTGTCCAGTCTTCTGTTGCAGGAGATAAGGGCCTCTTTGTCAGCCACCGAAGAGGCCATCTGCCTCTCACACTTAGTTTGTGAATAGCCCTCAGTTTCCCATTATCCCTCTGCAGGGCAGCAAAACAACTGAGCCATCTATGCCATCCTTGTAGGCACTGTTCCGCCCCATATTTTTCAAATACCTGAATAATTTCGCCTACAAGGGTGCTCTTCCCTGGCACTTTCCCCAGGTCACCACCGGTGAAATATTTAGCAACGGGGCCCCTCTTTGGGCCAGGGACTACCTTCATCTCCCGTAACACTCAGGACCACGTTCTCTTTGTCCACTGGAGGTAATGAGCCAGACTCCAAGCCCAACCTTCCCATTTATTTTCTTGGACAGCTCCTCGCATTATGTTAGTTCTGATCCCCTGAGAAGCAGACGTCAGAATGGTATTCTATGGATAAAATATTTATGGAGGGATATGCCTTTGAATTCTAAATGGGAGGGGGCAGGTGAATCATGCAGGTCCGAGCCGCATGAAGGAGGAGGGAATTGGGAAGTATCATCACAGTCCACAGTGCAGTTCTAGGGAAGTTCCAGCTGGGCTGATGGAGAGCCCTCAGCCTAAAGTGTGCATCTCACAGGAATGGCCTGTACCAGGATCCCGGGCGTGGCCAGCTCTTGATGGGTGGCACGGGTGGGGAGTATGGGTGGGGAATGCAGACAGGGAAAGGTCTGGATCCAGAGGTCCTCAGTCAACCATACCCCCTACAGCCGGAGATCTGAGCTTCCCACTGCACGGTTGCCACACCTGTGTTTCCTGGAAATTGTATCGAAATTATATCTAAAAGAAATTATATCTAAAGACGTCATGGGTCGAATTTAAGAATTTTCAGCTAGCATAGATCATTGCAATGTTGTGGACCTCACACGGCATCACTTTAGGGAGCTCAGGACAGCTGTTATCCCTGCACTTAGTGATGCTCCTGCGGACCCCTGGGTTCGGGCAGCAACAGTCTCACCACAGAAGTGCTATCTCCCTGGATCACAGTCTTCCTCACTAGTGACCTTCCCTCCCCCTTGCCCTCTCAGCCACCTGTGATCACTGTCTTCACGTGGAACTTGTCATCTCTGAAACAGCACCATCTCCAAAACACTCACCCCAGTGAACGTTCCCAGCCTCGTGTACCCATTCATCAAGCACATTTCACAAGTGTCCTGCCTGGTTTGCTCCAGTGTCAATCATGTATCTGTGTTCAAGCTCATCAAGAAACAAATTGGGTGGGAAATGGGGCATGTTTCTTTAGCATCTAACATCTTTCAGGTTCTGTTCTTGAAGTTGCAAATCTTATTTAATTTTCAGGACAGCCTCTGGGCAGGCATGACTGTCCCTGTTCACAGATTGGAAGTGTCAGGGCTGTGTCTGCTGTCGTTGGAGCCCATTCCTAGCTCCAAGAGACACCCTGGCAGGGCAGGCAGAGGGAGGTACACTCAATGTCAGAACTCAGTGAAAAGGAACCAATTTAGTAAACCTAAAGGAACCAATGGAGATTTTTAAGTAGGGAAGTAATATAATTAAAGGAGTATATTAAAAAAATTTTTTTTTATTAATTTTGATTGGAGTACAGTTGATTTACAATGTTGTGTTAGTTTCTTCTGTACAGCAAAGTAAATCAGTTATACATATACATCTATCCACCCTTTTTTAGATTCTATTCCCATATAGGTCATTAGAGAGTATTGAGTAGAGTTCCCTGCGCTATACAGTAGGTCCTTTTTAAGTTATCTGTTTTATATATAGTAGTGTGTATATGTCAATCCCAGTCTCCCAATTTATCCCACCCCCCACCTTCCCACTTGGTAACCTAAGTTTGTTTTCCATATCTATGACTCTACTATTTAGATGGGATGAAACTGAAGTCAGAGAGATCATTTGGAAGGCAAGCACAGTTATCCAGAGGCTCCTATGGGGGCCCAGATGTAGGGGAAAATAAAGAGAAAGGGGTCAGGATTTGGAGACATTTTGAAGGGGAAATAGACGTGAGGCATTTTCCCCGACATGCCAAGGCTATTGAAAGAGTTGAGTCAAAAATTAGTCCAGATGTTGAAGCTGGGTGACTGGGAAAACTGGGTTGAACTTGAAAGCATGGTGAGAAGGGGTGGCTGGCGTGGGACATTTGGGAGTTTTGTGCACGAATGGCTAGCACAGGGAGATCAGCTCGGTGCTTTGTGACCACCTGGAGGGGTGGGATAGGGTGGGTGGGAGGGAGGGAGACGCAAGAGGAAAGAGATATGGGGATATATGTCTATGTATAACTGATTCACTTTGTTATACAGCAGAAACTAACACACCATTGTAAAGCAATTATACTCCAATAAAGACGTTAAATATATATATATATATATATATATATATATATATATATATAAAATAGAGTCTTGAGCATGGAGGAATGTTCCAAAGAGGCCGTGGGCGGGGAAGACAGAGGGCCGGGGGCCATGCTTTGGGAGCCTCCCCATTCAGAGGGCAGAGGGAGGAAGAACAGAGATGCCAACGCAAAACAAAGAGCCAGAGGAGAGGTTGGATGAGAGCCAGTCAGTGAATGACCAGAGAAGCTAAGTATACAGTATTGAAATCATGTTATTTCAAAGATTTTTATATTCTCCAGAGTATTTAAAAGTAACGGCAGTATAGACAATATTCAATTTAGCATGTTTGGCTGAATAATATCATTAATAATAAGGCTTCTTTTTACAATGGAAATTTGTGCAATTAAGCCAGGGATGTGACATGTCCCATAATAAGAAAGACTAGACATGGTTCCACAGTCAAGATAAAAAGACCAGTAATTATAGGACAGCCAAATCAGTCTTCAGACAAAGAAGTCCTACTCAGAAGGAAGGTGTTTGGAGTCAGGCCATACATATACTCATGTTCCTGAAAGGCTGGATACTTTCAGAACATCCTGTCCTCAGCCAGCAACCTTGACTCCCAGCCCCTTCTCGAAAATTGCAGCCCCGGAGATAGCTACCCCCGAAATACTGGCTTTTCTCCAGGACTGTGGCAAGTAAATATTGCTTGGTTTCTTATCTTTGAAAATTGTGCGATTTTCTTTCTTTTAAGGGCTTAAAACTCACCCAGTCCTTGCTGGTGTTTAAACTGCCTCTACCAGTGCTGTGCCGCCCTTTACAGATACCTCAGCAAGAGCTCACTGACGTTAAAAATCAGCCAGAGGGAGACCCCAAGCACATTCCGCATAATAAATAAGGCAAATGAAAACCTCACAGAACTGGAAGTTGCTCATCAGGTAAGCTCACTACATAGAGCACAGTCAGCCAGAAAGCTGCTGTGCTCCAAAAGCAGCTGCTCCGTGACACTGTGACTTGTAATAAGAAATATGTATTTGATCCTCATCCCTGTCCCTGGCAGGGTTGATATTCACAAAGAACTGCTTTCAACTACACCTGAGTCTGTGGTCATGAAGTGACTTTTGGAACTTTTTTTTTTTTTTTTTTTTTTTTTTGCGGTACGCGGGTCTCTCACTGCCGTGGCCTCTCCCGCTGCAGAGCACAGGTTCCGGACGCGCAGGCTCAGCGGCCATGGCTCACGGGCCCAGCCGCTCCGCGGCATGTAGGATCCTCCCGAACCGGGGCACGAACCCATGTCCCCTGCATCGGCAGGCGGACTCTCAACCACTGCGCCACCAGGGAAGCCCGACTTTTGGAACTTTTAGTCCTACCCCCCGACCTTTAGAGAGGGAGCGGGACTGGAGGATGAATCAATCCCCAATGTTAATGATTTCATCAGTCGTGCGTGTGTAATGATGTCTTCATAAAAACCCAAAAGGATGGGCTTTGGAGACCTTCCAGGCTGGTGATTCCCATGAAGATGCAGGGAGAGGGGGGCCTGGGGAGGGCATGGAAGCTCCTCCCCCTTCCCCCATAGCTTGCCCTTTGCATCTCTTCCATCGGCTGTTCCTGAGTTGTATCCTTTGTAATAAACCAGTAATCTAGTAAGTGAAATGTGAGCCGCTCTAGCGCATTAATGGACCCTAAAGAGGGGGTCGTGGGAACTGCCAATCTTGAACCAGTTGGCCGGAAGCACAGGTGACAACCTGGACTTGCGACTGGCATCTGAAGGTGTGGGTGGGGAGGCAGTCTTGTAGGACTGAGCCCTTAACCTGAGGGATCTGACGCCACCTCCAGGTAGACAGTGTCAGAACTGAGTTGAATTGTAGGCCTCCCCGCTGGTGTCTGAGCATGACTTGGTGGTGTGGGAAGTCCTCCCACCACATTGAACTGGGGGCAGAACTCATAGTCAAAGACCACGCACATCAACACTCCCATCAATAAGTCTTACACTGTGTTCTAATGCAAGGCACACAGTTTGGGGGGGCGGGGAGGGCTGCTTTTATTCTAGTTTTACAGACAATTATTTTCCAGCCCACAATCGATTGGAAGTAGTCAGTTGCATGCGTGTGGCTTTGGGTGACTGTGGAGAAATCCACTGGAGACAGAGGCGGGAAGAAGACAGTCAGGGCCGGGAGAAGCAGACAGCGTGACAGTGAAGAAAAGAGGAGAAGCCCGAACGGGCAGAAAGAAGGACTAAAATGAGAAGAGCATCCCGGAGTCCTTTATTGTCACATCAAACAGGCTTCGTTGTCAAGCAGGCCCTCTTTTGCCACGAAGGTATCACTGCACAGGGCAAAACTCCGGTTCACTGGAGACCCTCAGCCATAAAGAATCAGTGAGGTTATATGCCATATTTGTCCTGACAAGAAATGTACACTATATTTAAGAAATTATCCATCCAAATGATTAGCATTTTCCAAAAATATTTTGAGGGCTGTAAAAGTAGAATTTGGTAACTTCACATTTTGAATTAGCTTATTGTACTTCCACTAATGTTGGATAAATGAAGTTTTTCTAGCATACAATTCCCCTGCTGTGTGCAATGATGTCTCACTGAATAATTTGAACTAGATGGAAACTGAAGTTTTTGAACCTTGACACGAAGGTTTCTTTTTTAATTAAATATGGCCTATACAGATTAATAAACAGATATGCCTCTAAGGTGAATTTCTCTGTAGATGGAATCAAAATTTCTCATGGATTTATGTTTTAAATTCATATGCTAAAAAGCTGTTTTGTAAACAATAATAAAGGAAATAACCTGGTGCTTCTCAGATTTGGCATCCAGGCGGGTGGACAACAGAAAGACTTGGGGGCCCTGGGCCATGTTAGGAGCTGGTCCAGGCTGCTGGTGTGGCCTTGAACAAGCCACTTTGGCCCCCAGCGTCTTGGCTTACTTATCTATGAGTGATTCATCTGTACGGATGCTGCATCCATTTCAGAAGCATCTCTAAGCTCCAACTAAGTTGCTAGGTCTGCACCCATGCAAAGGTGAGTAGGACCTCTGGCTCACTAGGTTATCAAAGATCGCTGAAACTATGCTGAACTTTTGGGATGAGTCAAGCCAGAAATGAGTTCAAGACAAATGACCTGGAGACTTTAGTTGCAAAATGCTAACAATTACAAACTCCACTCCCTGCTCAACGTCAAAGGAAGAATCACGTTTCATTTCTCCTCCAACAGGAAGTGCTAAACTCGAATTTAACCCTGGGGTCCCATGCGGCCTCAGCACCACCTGCTGGCTCCCGGGGGAATGTCCACCCAGCCCAGCCTGCGGCTTCACCTCACTGGCTGAGAGGTGGGACCATCGTGGTGTGGACAGCTGGAAGGAACATGGGGCCCGCAGGGTGAACACAGCTTCCAGCCTCGCAGCAGGATCTCACACAAGCAAAACAAGATGATTGCTCCAAGTGTTATAAGACAGGAATCATTATTTCGTTCGAGTATGGTATCTAATATGGGGAACAGTAATAAGATCACATAAACTAGAGGTGAAACTCCAGCCCTGGCCTCTGACTCCCCATCCTACGCGTGTCCTTTATGGAGACGCCCCGTGGATGTGGCCAAGGCGGCACCCCTCTCACTCCTCTGTGCACCCGCCGTGGCAGAGAGCCTGGTGCTGGCAGATGCCCGGTGCATATTCACCAGAAAAATGAGGGCCCAGGTCTGCCCCTGGGCCCCTCTTTTCTGATTCTTAAGGCTGTTCCTAGCACCTTACCAGGCTACATATATTGGGTTACTGATTTTCTAACAGGACTGTATCCGTTTTGGCTTTGAAGAGAAAGTGAAATATTTGTTCCTGTAGAAAGACGCAGACTAAATAGTGATGTGCCCTCTGGGTTCTTCCACAAAGCACAGCCTGGGACAAAGGCTTGTGTGCAGCTGGTTTATTTCACGAAAGGGCGTGTGGCACAAAGGGACACAAAGTAGAGAAGGAGGGAAAGTTAACGCAAGAACGTGTCCTCCAAGGGCCTCCGCCGTGGCTACTGATGCTCTGTCCATTCGGATCTTCTGAAGAGCCTTATGAGATGCATCTCAGAACTGTCTTGCACAGGAAATAGAGGCTGCGCCCATCCCACGTCTCCCCAAGTCTGGACCATGCAGATGCCAACACAGAGTGGGTCCCTCCTGGCATCCTGCGCCACAGCCTCCAGCAGGCCCAGGGCACGGAGGAAGAGGTGAGCACAGCTGTGCACAGGTGTGAGATTGCACGTGCGAGAAGCAGTTGAGCCCTCAGGAGGCGGCCTTGGAAGACTGTGAAAACCATGATCCTGTTTTGGCTCAGTAATAAAATATTTTGGACATGTCACAGGTGATTTATGACCACCACCTAAGTTATTAAAACATTATTGACTGGGCTTCCCTGGTGGCGCAGTGGTTGAGAGTCCGCCTGCCGATGCAGGGGACACGGGTTCGTGCCCCGGTCCGGGAAGATCCCACATGCCGCGGAGCGGCTGGGCCCGTGAGCCATGGCCGCTGAGCCTGTGCGTCCAGAGCCTGTGCTCCACAACGGGAGAGACCACAACAGTGAGAGGCCCATGTACCGCAAAAAAAAAACAAAACATTATTGACTGACTGGGTAGGTGGGAAAATGTGGAAGCTCCTCTCATCTGAATAGTCTACAAAAGGGTATCTCTGGTCACTTTTGAGGATCAGTGTGCTACCAGACTCTGACGTCAGAAATCTTGCTGAGAATAATAATATTATGTTTAGAAATCCATTCTTGAAACTTAGGCTATACATGAATTGTTCCTAAAAAAAAACAGGGAATTATCATGTATTTGGCTAATTATGTCTAACTAGGTAGCTAAAATGTATAATAAGGATCCGAAGAGCATTTTACCACACAGAGGGATTAGTTGAATAATTAATAGCCTTCTCTATTTAGCATGAATAATTAAGAAGTCCAAAGAAAGTCCAGGCTGAGTTCCATTACAATGAAAGACTACTAGGCTGATACCAGTGCGTATGAAGAGCAACATTCAATCCAACCAACTTGCAGGAGACAGAAACCATGTGAGCATTCTCCTAAAGGTGGTGATAAGAAGTTTCCACCCTAAACAGTGATCACTGGATACATTTTCTGCTCTGTTCCTCTCTTGTCCAGGAGGACATGTTATTCCAGGAGCAAATCACTTCTCTTCCTTGTTAGTGTAGCATTTGGCAAGGAGATAGAGTCAAAGTCATTGGCTTATTTATCCCACACATTTCTGGAGATTATTACACTGGTTTTAAATGCAAATAGGACATTTTAAATGCAAAATACACAGGGGTTTTTCTATAATGAGTATCACTCCCTGTAAGTTCCACTCTGTAATTTAGTATCTAAAATTCCCTTCTACAAGAAAACTTCACTTTGTGTTATAATAGTGGGGTTCCTGCGTAACACTGTTAGGCTTGTTTACAGCACCTTGGGACTTCACCATCTGCTACTGGCACTTCTCTGCGTTTTCATATAAAACACCAAGGCTGTCTCTCCCCGCTCTAGCACTTTTTCCAGTAAAGACTATTTATTGCCTGCAGGCTACAAGAGTTTCTGGTGGATTGAATTACAAGGCAAGTGCTTTGGCCAAAATCCAAGTTAAAATCATGGTTTCCCCACTGATCACCTATAAAGGTATAATTAAAATCGTTTCTTGATTAAAAGATGAACATTTTCCAACATTTTAATGGGTCTTAAATCAGGATGCAACTTAGATTTGACGTGAATATTTAATATATTGTCTGGCAAGCTTTGCAATCAATTCTATCATACAATCAAGGAAATACTGTGCTAAAGCAGAGAAACAGCACACAGATCACTGTCTTCCGGGAGGGCGCATGGAGGGAATTTAAAAGCAATGATGTTTAAGGCCGTGCTTCTCCATATTTTTCCTCTCCAGCATACTTTATGATGTGACCATTATTATAAGCGTGGTAGCAATTTAAAAAGACTCGCAGGTGGTTTGCTGTTTTTACCCCTCTCCCTGGCTTCCTCTCACACTTGTGGAACAGCTACACTGGGCTGCACACCAGGCCTGAAACATTACAAATTCTGCTCAAAATGTAGCCCTTCCCCAGCCCTGTGTACCGGCCTCCCCGGCTTTACGTGGTCCGCAGCACATCACCGGCTGACACACGAGGTGCATCACTGATTTCCTGTGGTCCTTTCTGTCCTGTAAGGTCCCCAAGGGTGGGAATCTTTGTTCACTGATAAACCCTAAAAGCAAGTGCTGTTCTAGGCGCATTTGAATGGATAACTATTCTAATGGGCAAAAAAATAAGGAAGCAAACGGTTGAATAAACCAAATAATTCCAGGTTGGAACAAATACTGGGTGATGAGAGAATTAATAATTAGGGAGGTCCCTGGGGGGAGGGGAATCTTCTGGGAGAGGTGACAAGCCCAGATCAAGGATGACAGCACTGCAGCACGTGGAGCAGGGAGAGACAGTCCTGCAGAAGAGGAAGGACGTACTAGGGTGGGAGGAGGGGGTGAACGGTGAGGCACTCCAGGTCCTCGGAGAGGAGAAGGGAGGAGGATAGGAGGAAAGTTAGAGCCACTCCTGCTCAGCCCAGAGGCCACAATCCAGAGTTTGGATTTTATTTCTAAAGCAGTCGGAAACCACTGAAGGATTTTTAAGTCACTCCTTGAGCTCCATGATGTGAATCTTTTAGCTGCTCCCTCCAGGAGAAGTGTGTACATTACGACGTGAGCATCTCTGGTCTGAGCCGGGACTCAGTACCTCGCTCACTGATCCTTAAGTATTATGATTCCTCCTTTTCCTCCTTTATGGCTTCAAAACCAGAGAAATCCTAGGCAACATCTCCCAGGCCTTAGCAGCAACCTCTACACTTACGTACCGCTCTAGGCTCTGTGTTTTCACATTGTGTCAAAACCCTTTTCCATCTGTTGCTTGTGGAGGGAGTTGCCTTCTTTACTGGAAGATGGGTGCTCCTCTCTTTATCACCCTCCCCCACCACCTCTCTCTATTTCTTTTATCAGGGATGACTCCTGAGCTCATCTGGGAAACCTACTTTAATCTGCACCACTAACTTCTTGGCTCTGCTTTTTCTAGACTCCTGTTCTCCCGTGTGAAGCGGGTTACTGACCACTCAAGCAGTCTCTATGCTAAATGCAACTCCCTCCCCCTTTCCCCAAAGAGAATTTGCAGTCCTGCCTTCCTTTAACCCTCACCTTTTGGGAAAGCTCAACCTTTTGTGGTTGCCCCTCCTCAAGCTTTCTCCCTTTCTGGATTCAGATGCAAACATGTCATATAACGATTTTTGTGTGTGCATATTTACACTCTGACTTACTGCTGAAAGGAGTTCAGGTGGCTCCATCCTACAATGTAATAAATAACCAAAAATACGCCACACATGGAAGATGAACATGTGAAATGATTCAAAGGGTTCCAAATGACCTCAAAACTAAACTTCATATGACTTCTTTATGAGATAAGCATGGAAGCCAAACTCTTAAAGGTTTACCATCTTCCAAGCACCGGTGTTCTACCTCTTTATAAAGGGACCTAGCTCTGTGGTTATAGTGAGAAGGTTGTCCAGGGGGCCAGTTTTCATTCAAATGAAAGCAAGGTGAGAAAGCATCCTTGAAGATGTTTGCACTTAGCACTGGCGGTCACCCTCTAACTTTATGCATGAGTGGGTCCAGTCACATATGTTGTTCTTGTCTCCCTGAAAAATTCCATAGACAAATTGTTTTTTTCTTATAAGAAAGTTGGACTGTGTTGACTGTAACAGTGACATGACACAAAATAGGGGAGAGATGGAAGTGAAAATGTTGCTTTATGCTTGAGCTAAAATGCTTTCATCCCACTAAGAAGGGACACATAATATATAGGTTATGCACATAGAAATGTAAACTGCACTGCAGGGTGTGTGCTAAATGCAGCTTCTACTAAATATAAAAAATGACTGCCAGAAAAACAAGGCGTGTTTCACCCCTGTTACACATCACTGGTAAGTTAAGAACTGCTTTATCCCACCGAAGCTTCTGACAATGTTTAAATTCTCAGAGTTGTACAAAGAAATCTATTTGTGAAGTCTAAAAATTTGTCAAATTATGGCTGGACTTGAAATGCCATAAGGAATAGTAAACAGAGCAAATGTGTCATACTTTGCTTGAAATTTTTGTCCCTAGAATAAGGTTCTACAGAAAACGGCCCTAAGCAAAGATAGCTAATAATGCCTGTTTACATGGTCCAATCTAGTGCCTCTGCTGAAGGGATTATTTAGTCCTATATTTTATAGAATTTTCAGGGACATATTTGTTTGTTTTGTTTCTCAGGGATATTTTTAAAAGGATAAAATAATTTTTAATGAAGAGTAATCTAATGTTCTAAAAAATGATGAAACAAAAATATCTATGGCGAGCTTTCTAGCAAACCTTAACTGGAAAATCTTCATAACAGAGACAATTTGGGGGCCAAATCTTTCACTTTGCCAGGTACACACATGATCAGACAATTCCCTTGGTGATAGAATAATCTAAAGGCCTTCCAGGGACTTTCCTCGTGGTCCAGTGGGTAAGACTCCACGCTCCCAATGCAGGGGGCCCGGGCTGGATCCCTGGTCAGGGAACTAGATCCCACATGCAGGCTGCAACTAAGAGTCTGCATGCCACAACAAAGATCCCACATGCCGCAACTAAGACCCGGTTTGGCCGTAATTAATTAATTAATTAATTAATTAAAGACCTTCCATATGAGGACCAGGAACAGGCCTTGGAAGTCTCCTTCTAAGATGCAGTATTTGATTCTTGTTACTTACTCAGGGACTGCCTTTCTTTTCCATCTGGTCAAATAATTCTCACAGGGCTTCCCTGGTGGCGCAGTGGTTGAGAGTCCGCCTGCCAATGCAGGGGACACGGGTTCGTGCCCCGGTCCGGGAAGATCCCACATGCCGCGGAGTGGCTGGGCCCGTGAGCCACGGCCACTGAGCCTGCGCGTCCGGAGCCTGTGCTCCGCAACGGGAGAGGCCACAACGGTGAGAGGCCCGCGTACCGAAAAAATAAAATAATAATAATAATTCTCACAACAAATACACAATATGAAATCACTCCAGGGTGATACTCTGCCAGGATTTTAACTCATCTTTAAGCTGCCGTTTCTGTGCTGATTTGGAAGATAACTCCGACCAGAGAATTATGTCCAAGAATCACATTTTCCAAACTAATTTTACAGTTGGACTAACATCATGATGGGACCCTTGCACATGAGGATTTATAAACTAAGTTGTGAAATAGCCAAAACAATCGTCCCTGTCTCCCGGGGTTGGTGTGAAGAGTTGGTGTGAGCTAGTCCGCCGAGCACAGTTCCAGCATAAGATAAAACCTCAACGTGTACTAGCTTTGGTTAGTTTTGCTAGAGTCAGCACAGCACCAATCCTCCTGCCCAGAACAACCACACGTTCTGCAAAAAATACAAAGGTAAATGTTTTAAATTGTACTGATGAGCCAGCAAGAGTGAAGGAATCTTGAGCTAAATGCTACATGAATGTGGGAACCCAGAGGAGTACCAGTGCAGGGAATTAGGCTTTTGTGTTAAGGGCATGCATGCTCTCTTTTTTCTTTGCTTGGTTTTAGTTTTTGTTTTGTGAAAGCTTGTGGGTACAGAAGTCGAAGCCTAGGCCTTGTTTTGGGGGGAGGGACAGAGGAATATAAGAATAACCAGTCGGGGCTTCCCTGGTGGCGCAGTGGTTAAGAATCCACCTTCCAATGCTGGGGACACGGGTTCGATCCCTGGTCGGGGAACTAAGATCCCACATGCCACAGTCCAACTGAGCCCATGTGCTGCAACTACAGAGCCCACGCGGTCTGGAACCCCCGCATCATACCTAGAGAGATGTGTTGCCTGCACACCGCAACAAAGAGCCCGTGCACTGCAACTAAGACCCAATGCCTCCAAAAATAAATAAGTATTTTAAACAAAGAATAACCCCTGCCCACGGCTCCCATGTGGGGTGACAGAGGACCGGACGTTTCCCTTGGTTCAGATTGGGGACCTGGAGGTCTGCTCGGGAAAGGACCACGATCCTTACAGAGGCCTCTAGAAATAAAGCAATAGGGACCAGCAGGGGCTCAGGGAGTCGGAGACCAGCCAATGCAGGGGCCGGGAAGGGGCCAGAGTTTGCAGAAGGGCATGAAGAACTCTGCCACGGGGAACAGCTGGCATCGTCCATGCACAGAACAATAAATCTGCAGCAGACTCCTCTACAAGACCAACCCCAAAGGAGAAAGTGGGCTCTACCACCCCTTACCACCACCCAGCTCCAGGAGTTCAGAGTCAAGGACTGAATCGTCTTCCATTTGAAATGAAGAAAAATGCATTTTTTGCGTACCCAGCCTTGTTGCTTTAAAGTTTATATATCCATTGAACTGATGATTATCGAGCACTTGCTATGTGCCAAGAGACAGGGCTAGGTCATTATATACGTTGTCTCATCTAAGCCTCACTAGAGCTCTGTAAGGTGCACAGCCTTGTCATTATCCCCATTTTACAGATGAGGACATTGAATGCTAGAGATTTGATAATTTGCTCATGGTTACACAGCTGGGAAGTAGCCCTTGGGGAATTCAAGCCTAAACAGCCTCATATTCTTAACCACTATACTTCTGTTTTCTCTTACAGGCTTTTCAGGGAATCCGTATCAAAAAAGAAATAATAAAATAACCCTGCTGCCTAAATATGGCATCATAAAGGGCTATGTCTTCAATGTAAAGGTGAGCCAGAAATAAGTTCTCCCTCCTCCTCCAGCACCCAGTAAAGAAATTTCCTATCTCAAACCTTAGTCCTTGGGGGGAAGAAAAAACTCTCCCCTGCCCACCCCCATATTTTATAACCACACATGGACCCCACACGTTTTCAGTCTAAATTCATACTATTAGGGTCAACAGACTCCAAACCAGGAACTTACATTCGAGTGACCCAAATTCAAATGACCCAGAATTGGGAAGAAGCCCAGATAACTGACAGGCAGATACAAATATAAGCCCTCCAGCAGAGTCCGCCTTCAGCCCAGGCTTCAAGAACTCCCACAGATAAAGATCTGCAAAACAAGAGCTCATGTTTTAAAATAATCATTATCTATCTATCTATCTACCATCTATCTATCTACCATCTATGTATCTATCATCTATCCATCATCTATCTATCATTTGTCTATCTATTTATCTATCTATCTATCATCTATGTATCTATCTATCATCTATCTGTCTATCTATCATCTATCTACCTATTTATCACTCATCTATCTATGTATCCATCATCTATCATCTATCTATCATCTATCTATCTACCATCTATCTATCTATTTATTTATCTATCATCTATCTATCATCTATGTACCTATCTATCATCTATCTGTCTATCATCTATCTACCTATTTATCACTCTTCTATCTATCTCTCCATCATCTATCTATCTACCATCTATCTATCTATCATCTATCTATCATCTATGTATCTATCATCTATGTATCTATCTATCACCTACCTATCCATCATCTATCTATCTATAATCTATCTATCATCTATCTATCTAACCATCATCTATCTATCATTTGTCTATCTATTTATCTATCTATCTATCATCTATGTATCTATCTATCATCTCTCTGTCTATCTATCATCTATCTACCTATTCATCACTCATCTATCTCTCTGAAAGCAATGACATTGAGGGGTCACAGAAATCAACACAATCGGATCTGCAAAGATTTCAGATATTATAATTAATAGCTGTTGGATATTAAATATGCACCTAATATGATAAAATACAAAAGAAGAGTTTAAAATGTATAAAGGGTACATCGATCTGTCTATATGTATCTGTATATAATTTAAAAACACAGGAGTCCATGACGATGCTTCAGATTCCTACCCAACACGCCAGGTTCGTCCTTCTGTCTTCCCCCTTCCTTATCTGTTACCTTTCTCTGACAGTGAGAAATCTGGCTCTCATAATTCAGAGCCTATTTACTTATTTTCTCAGTCCAAGTGTACCCCTAAAACAGCTTCAGAATCTCTATCCCATACCCTGGAGAAGAAACAAATTTAACATCCCAAATACAAGATCTGTGGACAATTCTTTCTTAAGGCTAAACTTATATTATACAGCCAAGATTCTGTTTCCAGAGTGATTAGGTTAGTTCTTTTCCTCTCCACGCCTTTCAGTACGGCTGTTGTTCATTCGTGTTACTGCGTATTAGGCTCAACTGTCTGCCTGAATTTCACTGGATTCCCCCCTGCAGACTGGTGGACTTTAATTCTGTATTTATTTGGGGGGGTTACAAAAAACATTACCATGAGTATGTTTTGTTTAAAACCACAAACAAGACAAGATGCCTTTTATCACCATTTTATTCAACATTGTACTAGAGGTCTTAACTCATATAATAAGGCCAGAAAAACAAAAACAGTTTACAAGGACTGTAAAAAAAAAAAAGGAAAAAGTGCTCATTACTTTCAAACGATACTATTCTCTACATAGAGAACTCAAAAGAATCAATAGATATAGTTTAACAATTGATGAGCTTAATGGGATTATTTGCAAATATACATATACACACATACACACACATTTTACACACACACACACACACATATATATATATCAATGGTTTGTGTAGATGAATGTTAACTAGACTTATTTTAGTGATCATTTCAACACATATACAAATATCAAACCATCACGTTATACACTTGAAACTAATATAATGTATGTCAATTATACCACAATTTTAAAAAATGGTATGCCTCTACTTTAGTGACAGATATAAAATATAATAAAAATACCATTGTAAAATCAATTTAAAGTCATTAAAATATCAACTTTATAGAAATAAATGTAACAAAAGATATGAAATAACTTTATGAAAACAGTATAAAACATTATTGAGACATGTTAAAGCAGACCAAAATAAATAGAGCTACAGTCCACGTTCATAAATTGGTACAATTAATAACATAAGCATATCGGTTCTCACCTATATGATCTATAGATTCAACGCATTCCAATCAAAATCCCAATGGTTTTTTGTGGGGTGGGGGGGCGAGAATCATTCTTTTGCTGGAACTTGACAAGATGATTCTGAACTAAAGAATAAACAAAATTACAAAATACCTCTGAGAGCAAAGGATAAGATGAGGGATTTGACCTGCTAAATATTAGCACTTAATATAAATCTATAACCATTAAGACTGAGTGGTATTTGCACAGGAGAAATCATCAAATGGAAAAAAATATCAAGCCCAGGAACCTGTATATGAAAGCTTGAGCTATGGCAGAGCTGGCTTTGCAAAGAATGGACTTTTCAATAAATAGAGCCATGTCAAGTGTTTATCCATATGGAAACAATGAAAATTCAATCTTATTTTTCATCCAGCAGAAGTGACTCCAGGTAGATTAAAAACTTAAATGTGAAAGGCAAAAACATAAATTCACAGAAGACAAAAAGGAGACTCCTTTTATAATCTCAGGGGAAGGAAAATAAAATTGGCAAAATATCATAAATTTAAAAGGGAAATATTGATACATTGAGCTACATTAAAATTAAGCACTTCTGTTGATCACAAGACAGCAAAACAAAGTAAAAAGAAAAACCAAAGGAGAAGGGAGACAAGGGAGAAGAGAGTTGCAATACTTACAACCAACAAGGGGTTACTGTGATCGTTATAGAAAAAGCTCTTACAATCCCCCCAAAAAACAAATAACCATTGAGAAAAATGGGCCCAAAATGTGAATAAGCTGTTCAGAGGAGAGGAAAAGATGATCAACCACGTTAGCAAACAGGAAAATAAAAGTGAAAGCAGTGAGGTCCCATGTCACAGCCACCTGATTTAAAAATCCCCCAATTTAAAATTCCAATAATGACCCAGCACTGGGCAGGATGTGGAGCTACCAGAACCCTTCCACACTCTTCGCAGGAGTGGGACTTGCAATGACCAGTCTGGAAAACCATTTGGCGTTTCCCGTTAAGTTGAAATGTGCACACCCAGACCAGTCCTAGGTAAACGTCCTAGATAAACTCTTGTACATGTGCATCAGGGGATATGTACATGGAAATCTACAGCAAAAAATTAGCAGCGGTCTCAGCTACAGACAATAATGGAATGTGTACATCAATGGTGGTCTAGTCCTTGGTAAAGTTAATTTAAATAAAGATAATGTTAATTTAAGTAATGCCAGTTACAACATGGAAATTTATTGACAACGTTGAATACAGTAAAGGTACTAAAACCATGAGGCAAGATAATATAATAAAATATATTTCTTAAATACAATTTCATACAAGGCTTCGATAATATTTTTAAACTGAGTGACATGCGATTATGTCAGTTTTATTCCTAGCTCTATTTTAATTCTGGCAGTTGTAAAATTATTATATATGTGTGTTGGTTTCTTGTTCTCTTTTATAGGTTTACGTATATGTAGAAATGTTTTTTAAGCTAGAAATAAAGAATGATTTTACTTAGCTAAAAACTTTTGGTCTACTCATGCAAGGGGCTTTTGTAGAAGAATGAAAATAAATGAGCTTCAGCTACACACACACACACACACACACACACACCCCACTTGGGTTTGATCTCATTTACATAAAGTATAAAAACATGAAAAATTCCATTGCATACTTTCAGGGATGATACACATATGAAGAAACTCTAAAGAAAGGTGAAGAAATACTAAACACAAAACTCATGTGAGTGGTTACCTCTGAAGGAGAAGCATGGAATTAAAGCAGCTTCTAAATCTAAGGTAAGATCCCATTTCTTACACTGGGTGTGAGACACATAGGTGTTTGCTGTCCTGTTATTCTGTATACCCTCCACCTATTACAGATTAACTTATATCTATTTGAGGTTTAATACAATATTAAAATATTTTTAAAACGTCAAATTGCCAAATATAACCCGCGGTACAACACCTTTACGTTAACACAGTACGCAGACAAAAGAGCATCGCCAGTGAGTGTCCGGAAGGCCATCCACACCGTGAAAGCCCTGCTGTGTGGACAGGGGTCAAGCCAAAACTGAGTATCGTTTTGTTTCTGTAGTTTGTTCATTGAGAATATATTTTTATAAAAATTGTATAATTAAAACTGATGATAGAAATTTGAAGAGAATTTGAAAGAAAGGAAAAAGAGGGAGGGAGGAAAGGACAGAGGGGAAAAGAGAGATGGAAGGAAGAATGGAAGGAAGACAAGCAGAAAAAAAAAAAAAAAGCAGCTCTTGGAGAGCTCAGAAGACAGGCCTGGTGAAGGGAGGAGAAACTCAGGGACAGCTGTCCCCATAGCTGGGCAAGCCTGAGAACCCAGAGCCACCTTCAAGTCACAGCTCTGAGTCCAGGGCCTCCCCAGAGAAGAAGCTCCTGTCAGCCCTTGGAGCCCTGACCTTCTCTGCTTCCGGACGAGGGCAGAGTGGGCAGGACCTGAGTGACACAGATGCTGAGTGAGTCAGCTGGTCCCAGGAAAGAAAAAACCTGTAGCTAGGTATTCAGAGGAGCCACCTTTTTTTTGCTCTCAAGGTGCTTCTTCAAAAGTATGTTAATAAACTATGGCTAAAAAAAAAGGTGTTAATTATTCATAATATAACATTTTTCAGAACAATGAGTCCTTCAAACAATGAATTGTAGTTTTCTAAGAGGTGAGGTTAAAATTGTATCTAATATTTTCCTAGGACAAGACTTTACTTCTTGCTGAACATTAGATTCTCTCTCTTCTTGATTCCTCTGCTTGGCTGGTAAATGTTTTCCCCCCGAGACAGTACTCAAATTCACAGATGAAATGATTTTTAAAGCTGTGTGAAAATGCAATAAGATAAGGAAGCCACTCTGTTTTTTTCAGAGCACAGTTTTGGTTTCAAGGCAGGAGAGACATTAATAAAGGCAAGAAAGCTCACCTGTAACCCAAACCCTTTAACAAATAAAGGGAACAGCTTTAAAAGGGCAGAGAAAATGCACTGACCTTTTTCAAGTCTATTTGTAAATGCAATATTATTTATGACACGCAGATTTGTAACCACCGTAGCAGGTTTCTAACCTTGAAGATCATCTATCTTAGGGGCCCTGTTCCATTTGGCTGACTTTAAGACAGTGATTGGAAGGCCAGCAAAGAGTCAGCTTTGTCTCGTGGTTTGGAACAGTCGCATCTGTTATGAAATTACAACAACAAATACATTACTGCATAGGTTCTGTTTTTAATTTTTTATAAGTCATAAATGATGTGCACTTTAGAAACCAAGCAATATATAGTAGGTGTTTTAAGAATGGAAGGGAGAGAGAGAAGGGGAAAGGGAACAGAAAGGGAGGGGAAGGAAGGAAGGATGGAGATGGAGAAGGAAATAAGACATTCCCATTCAATTTAAAACTGAAGCCTAGACATTAAAATAGTAAATGATTTTTGTGTACTGATGCATCACTATTAAACAGCACTGAAACCTTTTGTTTCCTGTTGCTCTCCAACTTGGGTTTCATATTAGAGTCAAAACAGAATAATTAGGGTGCAGTGAAAATCTGCCTTATCATTATTCACCTTTGTACCATGACTCATTCATTCATTCATTCACTAAAGGTTTACTGAGCACCTACGATGTGCCAAGCACTGTGCAAGGCACTCGGTGGACAGTGGAGAGGGCACTGCTCCCCATGTCTAGAATGTTCTCTTCTTCCCTTATTACCTCTTCTCCATCCTCAGACCCATTTTTCCGCGACCTAATCAAAAGCCATTCCCCACCTTCCCTGACCTGTGTTCCAATCTCCTTCCCCATCTACCAGCCTGCCCACCTGGTCTCTGTCACCTCTGACACTGATAGCTTAGCTATGGCTCTCACATCACAACCCACATGATACCAAGCCCCAAATGATTCACAGCAGTGCCTGAGCTACTGTTGCCTGGGCAATATTATAGGGACATTAACAGGAAGTTTTGTGGCATGGCACAAATGAGGGATACGGGTTCAGTTCTAACCCCAAGTTAGAAGCAGATCTTCCTCTGGGGATTTAAAGACATCCCCCAGGGCCACAGCAAGTGGAAGACCAGTGATTAGGATGGGCCACTGCTCATCCCACAGGTGGATCTCAACACGTGCTCAGGGCGGAGACCTGGCTGCAGCCCTCATTACACAGCCATCTCTGGGCTAAAAGTAAGAGTTGAAACCATCTGTGGTCAACCTGTGTGCCCTGAAGTAAGACGCAGACATCCCAGTGTCTGGACATCACCGAAGATGATGCAAGTGGCCAGGGAGCCCTCTGGAGAGGGGCTCCCACCGTTTAGTGGCAGTGGCCTGGAGATGGCACCAGCGTATCCTTTATGACTCATGTGCATAAGGGTGTGCTTCTTACTACAGAATAGAGCTTTATTCATGCTAAACAACTCCTCTTTCCCTTTGCATGGAGTCTCAAGTTAAAAGACTGGATGTTAAATTGCTGAACTATAAGAGTCAAAATTCTGATACCCAGAGTGGGTGATGTCAGGTGGGCAATCTCCCTTCCATAATTTTGTCTTAGTGAACCAGGGTTCCACGTCTGAGGGTGCTGTGGTAGCTTTCAAGGGATATTTCCACATGTGGCTTTGTGTTATAGTTACTTGTGGATTTAGCACACTTCCTTGCAAACATGCCAAACCCCGTATTGGCAGGGCTGCCTCAACTTTTTAGGACTCAGAACACTAACAATGGTGGTGGTGATGATCATGGTGATGATGGTGGTGGTGATGGTGATGACGAGGGTGGTGAGAGCTAACACACACAGTGCTCACTATTTACCAGGTATTGGTCTAAGTGTTTTATACTTATTAACTCATTTAATCCTCATGACAATATTTTGAGGTGGTACTATGATTATCCTTACTATATACAGGTAAGGAAACTGAGGTAGGGAGAGGACAAATGCAGTATCCAGCTCCTGGTAAGTTTTTTGGTAACTATTTGCTGGACTGAATTGAATGTTACCCTTTTGAAATAGTCTCAGTGCTATGTCTTAAGCTGATTTTGACATACATAAAAAAGATATTCCTATTTTGATTTTTTAATTTGTTTCAGAAATTAAGGTGTTTTCCATAATGTTTATCTGAAGGGCTGGTATAGGATGATTTCAAAACAATACTGAAAAGAACTCATGTGCTATGTATTTGACTATTTCCAGTGTTTTACTATCTTTCTAGTGGTTTTGGTTTATCATAATTAATTTAAAAATTTCACTTTTGCCCTTCCATATTCTAATGTTATTCCATCTTGTGTTAGATGGTCATTTTATTTAAAAAAAAATGTTAGTGCTTTCTCTGTAAACTCTTCTTTCTTTTCTTTTTCCCAGGGGCTGAGATTGCTAAGTCATTGTTATTAAAACTGTCTGCTTCTGTCACTTCTGTCTGTAACCCCATGAGATAGGGCTTCACATCACCTGTGAAGGGGAAATCCAGTTTGGATCCTTCAGCAAATTTGGGGTTCCAAGTACATGTCTGTTGTAGATTAATGTGTCTTTTGTAAGACAAATATGCAAAGTGCTACTAGTTGATAAATGCATCTGAGAAAATATTAAGCCAGGTGGGATGTTTGATGAGGATGTGCGTGTGTGTGTGTGTCTGTGTGTGTGTGTGTGTGTGTCTGTCTGTCTGTTTTTTCTCTGATATATAGAACTCTCACAGGACAATTAGCCAAATATCTTTAGCAGATTTTTCATGAAGTTTTGTGATTTTTTTGAGCTACAGTTACATACAGCTGCTAAAAAATGCATTTTCCCCCACCATCACTTGCATAAAATATAGAAATAGCAAATCAGTAGCCTTTTTATTCAGCTTGGTTATGATTCAACAGTTCAAAGTGTCCTTATTTCAAACTGGCCTGAGGCAAGTCTGGCTAAAATCAAGACTTTGGGGATCCAAGTGACATGACACTAAACAATTCTGAAGCTCACTGTTTATCTTTTTTCCATTTTGGATCCCAGATGTGTACTTCTTTCTAGACTGTCTACAATCAAGCCGATGGATTTTTTTTTTGCCTTCAAGGATATTTTGTAAGCATGATGCTTGCTGGCAAAAGCCACTCCGAAGAGTGAGGGACACCCTGACGGGAGGATGCCGGCAAGACGGGGCTATTCACCCAGTGCTCTTCACCGGGCTGGAGGTGAGCCTTGAACTTCATATTAGAAAACTTCCTACAGTCCTAGTTGTCAAGAAAAATAAATCAGACTCCATTTTTAGAATTTAAAATATAAAGAAAATGTCCTAATAAAAAGGAAATTTAAAACAATCTTCTCTCTTTATCCTACTTTCATTTCTAGCATCCATAGATGGAGTTGGGACAGTAGTGGGGCGGGGAGCTTTTATTGGTTCCAAACAAATAAAGATCACCCTTTGGTAGACATCTTATGAGGCCCATAAAGATGGCAAACAGGTTTTCTAAACCAGAAGATGTGACATATACTGGTGGGATGGGATTGTCAAAACTGAAACTCTATGGAAAAATCTAAGTAATACGGTCTTTTGTTTTGGGTTCCTCAGCGGCAGACCCAGAGACAAGGATTTGAATACAAATAGTTTATTTGGAAGATGAAGCCAGGAAACGCTAGTGGAGAAGAGACAAGGATAAGGATGGAAGCCCATAACGTTCTCATGCCACTAGGAGGTAGCAGAGAGCACTCCTGGAGCTCTCACAGCTGAGGGGTGAGACAGTGGGGGTGCTGATCCACCAGCCACTCATCTTCATTGGTTGAGGGCTGCTTCCAGGAGCTTATCTTCCAAGCACACTGGCTCACCCTGAGAGAGAGCTAAGAGCGAAGTGGTCCATGTAGTTGGGAAAAAAAAATTTCTCAGGCATCGTCACAGTGGTTTGCCAAGTAGCAGTGAGGGGCAGGGGTATGGGTGAGGCACTGACCATGGTGCTGCCTATGGTTCCTGGACATGTAGTGCTAGTCATTGGCCAGGAGACAAGACCATGCTCCATGAGGCTTCTCCATCCCCCTCATTCACCTCTGTTCTCTTTGTATTACCCAACCAGTGCCTTGACCATGGCTGGCACTTAGGAGTTCGAACCAAGTTGTTGAACAAATAAGTGAGTGAAGAACTG
Source organism: Monodon monoceros (assembly GCF_005190385.1). Classification (NCBI taxonomy): domain Eukaryota; kingdom Metazoa; phylum Chordata; class Mammalia; order Artiodactyla; family Monodontidae; genus Monodon; species Monodon monoceros. Next base: position 55,406,803 of record NW_021703765.1, read on the forward strand.
ACTTTTATATAAGCTGAGATGACTCAACTTTGCTTCCTGGGTTCTTCCTTTTATTTTCCACATGCAATTCGGGGATAATGCTGTGACTCACTTCAACCTGCCCACCTGCTGCCGTGGTGAGTCTTTCAGAGCTGTCCAGGCCCTCCGGATGGGCAGCACCTGCTCATGCTATAATAGATGTGGGCATCATGCTGAGGCACAGGTCTGTGACGGGGCCTTCCTTCTTCAGGATCTTGGGAAACCTGGTGCAACTATGGGATCTAACGGTGGGATCTAACAATGGCATCTAACAGTGTGATCCTTGGACCAAGACCGATTAGCATTTCTCACACCCCAATCCAGGGCACCTTAAGCTCAGGCATTTTCAGGGATAGACCAGCCACCGCAGAACTGCGTTCGGTGATGACGTTCAGATCTCATAGAACCTTCTCTGGGAACCCACCATGTGCTGAGCAGTGTCTAGTTTCCTGCATTAGTCACAGTGTTAACCTGGGAGGGAGCCCAGCTCTGGCCTGGCCTTGAGACACCTGGGTTTGCACCCTCTGAACTACAGCTCCCGACAGTGCATGTCCACAGCAATCGGGGACAGTGGAACAGATTGTCTGACCAGCTCTCTCTCTTACCATGAGCACCCTCCTTCTCTGCTGACAGTAAAGTGGGGGGAAGCCTGGAGGATGGGCGGTAATAGAGCAGCAAGGAGGTGGGGGATGAACTCTTTACCTCATCACCCCGTCTGGAGGACCAACTATGCACAGGATGGCCCTGGGTTTCCTATTTCTCCTGTGTCTTGTAACTTCCATCCTTCCTCCTCCCGTTGTCCCCACACCTCTCAACCTCTCACTCCTGAAACTCTCCCCTTTTCTCTGTGCTGAATCTTAAAACTCAGTCTTTATTCTGCTGCCTATCAGCACCTGGGTCCCGCTCCCTCCTTGATCTCTACCCCCTGAGCAACAAGCTTCCAACCAAAGCAGGAGTGCACGAGGGCATTTGTTACGTCCATGAGGACAGGGCAGGGGGACGGATTTCTGTTCTGGCCTCCCCACTGGAAGGTCAGGAATGAGATACCCAAGGGACTGCATCCCTCAGGATGGGGGATGGGAGCACAAGAATAAGACATACAGCTTGTGCTTCATGTCAGGGCCTTCATGTCTCCTGACTGAAATATAACTGGCTGTGAAGCCGAGACGTTAAGGGCAGCTAATGGGTGGAGGTAGTAGCCTGAAGATCCACCATATGTTTTTGGTGTAGTTGGATGTGAAGAAAGGTAAATGATTAATACGAGTGATAAAGAATTATCACGTGAAAATACTTTGTAAGCATGTTCTGCAAGTAGCAGGAATCCCACACAAATCTATGATGATTAGACTCTAAATAAGAGGTTTTATCTATGCCCTCGTAATGGAGAAGAGTTTACTCAACACTTGAAACTTTCTAACCAGCATGAGCTCATCCAAAAATCTGCTAAAGCAGTGTTTCCTTTGGAAGGACCCATCCACCCCAGGATGGTGTCATTAGGAGAGTGAGGTTACTGAAACCCAAACCCCTCAGGACCTCTGAGACTGCCCTGTATAACTGGGGAAGTAATCCAAGTGGCACACAGTGGTGCCTGAACAAATTACCCAGAAATTGACTGCCGTCAGTGCAAACTAATTTAATCTGCTCAGAATATAGCCTTCTTGGCAAAGCTGCCCGTCCCCAGAGGAGTAAAAGTGAATTGAACAGTGGTTTCCACCAGGTACAGCAGCCTACCCACTCCAGGAAAGAGTCTGCAGGCTGATGATCAGAAGTAAGAGGATTAATTTTCCATACCTGGCAAAGAGCTTGGTGTTTGCCTTGGCTCCCCTAAAGCAACATTTGCAGCAGTCAGATTTATAGCGACAGTCGCTGCAGAGAAAAATGACAGGCAGCCACCCACCCTCCAGGAGCTGGTCCATGTCGTTGGGGAAAAAACTACCCTGAGATTCTCATTCTGCTCCTTCAGACTCCCGGCAGCTCTGGGACCCCATGGTCCTGTGGGAACGGTCACCTGATGCGAGCGGGTCCAGGTGATACCTGCAATCCCTCCAAGGTAACCTCTGCTTTTGTTTTCTTTATGCACAGAAGATGTCCAAAATTAGCATCATGCTTCTTCACGTGCTCCCAGAAATTGACACAAAATCGTGAGGTGGCTGAAGGCGGTGAGCTAGATTGTGGAAGCTGTTGAGAGACACCTCAGTGACCCCAAAAGGTACAGACACTGAGTAAGGGTGATTGGAAAGTAACCAGGAGCTGATAAGTTAGAGTTAGACACGTCAGTGTTTCAGAGAACGTCTGCCTCTCTTCCCTGTTTGCTTTCAAAAGAGAAACTATAAACCAGCATCAGTTCCTTGAAGATATACAGTTTCTTTAGGATTCTTTTTATTGTGGTAAAAATTATGTAACATAAAATTTACCATCTTACCCATTTTTAAGTGTACAGTTTAGTAGTGTTAAGCCCATTCATGTTGTTGTGAAACAGATTTCCAGAATGTTTTCATCTTGTAAAACTGAAGCTCTGTAGCCTTTAAACAAGGACTCCCCTTTTCTCCCGAACCCCTAGTCCCTCATAGCAACCATTCTCCCTTCCACCTCTATGACTTGGGGTCCTCTAGGCCCCTCATATACGTGGAATCATGCTGTTTTTGTGTCTGGCTTATTTCACTTAGCATAATGTTTTCAAGGTTCATCCATGCTGTAGCAGGAGACAGAACTGTCTTCCTCTTAAGGCTGAATAATATTCCACTGTAGGTAACAGACCACATTTTGTTTATCTGCTCATCTGCTGATGGACATTTGGGTTGCTTCCACCTCCTGGCTATTGTGAATAATGCTGCTATGAACATGGGTGTGCAAATATCTCTTCGAGTCCTTGCTTTCAAGTCTTTGGACAAATACCCAGATGTGGGATTGCTGGATTATATTGGATTTTTAATTTTTGAGGCCCCTCCAAAGTGTTTTACATAGCAGTTGCACCATTTTACAATCCTACCAACAGTGCATGCTCAAGTGTTCCAATTGCTCCACAGACTTACCAATACTTGTTATTTTCTGGGTTGTTTTTTTTTTTTAAATAGTAGCCATCCTAATGGGTGTGAGGTGCTATTTGTGTGTGTGTGTGTGTGTGTGTGTGTAAAGCTGAGATCCGGTGTACAGGGAAGACTTCATTGAGATGGCAGATTTGAGCCAGGACCTAGAGGAAGAGGAGTAAGGCAGGCATGGATATGGGGGAGGATATTCCAGGCAGAGGGACGGCAAGGGCAACGCTCCAGCAAGAGGAGAAGCCTGGTGGGTTTAGGGGGACAGAGAGAAGGCCAGTGGGGGTAGAGGTGGTAGAGTCGGATGAGAGTAGTGGGCGGGAGCATGAGGGAGGCGATTGTGCAGGGTCTCTGAGGCTGCTGTAACATTGTTGACCTTAACTTTGAGTGACCTGTGAAGTCAGTGGAGGTTTTAAAACAAAAAATGACATGATTTAACTCTTATGAGGAGAACAGAGTTTGGGGGTGGTAGTGGGTGAGAGCGTGGGCAAGAAGACCAGTCAGGACACTAGCACAATAAGACAGGGGAAAAGGAAGGTGACTTGGACCAGCCCGGTAGCAGTGGAGGGAAGTGAGGAGGTGTTTCAAAGAGGAGAAGACGAACCACTACATCCAGGGCTGCCAGTCGGCCAAGCAAGAGGAAGGCTGAGAATTTACCATTGGATTTGGAAACATGCTCATCACGGGTGACTTTGACTATCATAGTCTTGCTGGGGTGGTGGGCTGGGAAGGGCAGTCAAGGTAGAACAGAAGGAGAGAAATGAGAACGTAGAGACGCTACTTGCAGGAAATTGCTTTAAAGGGAAGGAATGAACTGGGGCAACAGCCAGGGTGAGTAGTGGGGTCGGGAAAGGTTTATTTTTAAGAATGAAATCATTGCATATTTAGAATCATGGGAAGGTTTGGTAGAGAGAGAAAAACTGATGATATGAAGAAATATAACCCATGCTGTATTAAGGAAAAGGTTTTCCCCAAACAACACTTACCCTTAGGACATGCCATGCGATCCATTCTGATACTTGCTATTCCTTTCCAATCTGTTCTGTTCTGGTTCCTTCCATGCTGGTCAGGCTAACTAAACTGATTTCACAACTCAAGGTTTGAAGAAAGCACTGTATCCCACCATGCTGCCTAATTTACATTCCCTCGCCTTGCTGAGAATTGTCTTTCTGTGACCATGGGGAAGACTTTGCTCAGAAAAGTCAAGCTAGGACAGTTTACACACACACTTGAGAAACTCAAGGATATTTTGTTTTACAGACTGACTGGGCTGACAGCCTGAGACCCAGGAGCCTAAACGTCACCCAAGTGGGATTTTTCAGTTGATTCAAGTGCTAATATCCCCTCCATTGAGTTCATGCGTCTGAAGTCAGCCACGTACACAGGCACCAGCCAACCTAGAAAGAACAAGAAAACAATGAGAAATGATGAAATATTCATCAGTCTGTGAGACTGTTTCTTTTGTGCCACACTGATGTCTGCTTTCACCCTCCTAATATGAATCTTTGGCATTTTAACACAGTTGACATTTTAAAGTGAGTGGTTGGGTGAAGCTTCCTTTCTAAGACATGAGATTTTCATATATGTGGGAATGTTCAGTCAATTATTCTTAATGGTAAAACAATAAAAATAATGCACACATAAGACTATCAAATAACAGACACATTAACAACTATAAGGATTTTTAGAATACAACCTACTCAGACACACACGCACACACACACACACACACACACCCCAAGCAAATTATTTCATAACTGGAGCATGGCTCATATTTCAGAGGCACCCAACAAATACTCACTTGATGAATGAATGAAGAAATGGATGGATGAAGAAACAAATGGGTGAGTGAGTGAATGAAGCCTACCTAACTTACCAGGGTGTGAGGTTTGACATAATTTTTTCAGCTTAGGTTTTCTTTCTCCCCCCAACCCTCACCAGAATCTATTTAGAAAAAAGAATTTTTACCAATCTCAAATGAGGGTGTGATTTGAATATAAATTTTTAAAAAATAACATGAACTTTAAAAAAGAATAAGGTGTTTTTAGAACGATAATGCTACTTGGCTACCTTTCTGCTTGGCCCCAAGCCATCCAGTAAGCTTGGCCTATGATAAGCGCATTGTGCATGAATTCTTATCTTAGAGAAGAAAAAAAAAATCCTTATTTAAATGGGGTTGAATTTGGAACAGCAGAGATGTTAAACTTGAGTAAATTGGGTTATTCAAATTTGCATCAACACTGTCATCTTTGGTCTCTTTCCTCCTCATGTTGAGATGTCAAGACGGTATTGCTTCAGAACAGAAAACTAAGTACACAAATAAGCACCACAAGAAGTCTTACTTCCTGTGAGAATGCAAAGATGCTCACTGAGGGCTGATAGGATGTGCTGAGTGGATTTCCTTCTGTGTTTAAGGAGGGCTTGGGTTGATGCTACTGACTCAACAATGGTTGAGCACCTTGAGTTAATTTTCTAAAGAGTGGTGGATTTCCAATGTCTGGTCTTGCCCAGTTTCACTTGGGACAAAAAAAACATGCATTTCTGACATGATTGGTTAGAAGAAGAAGTCCAGCTTGTGGATATGGAGTCAAATAAAACAAAAGGACCAAAGTAGCATCAAATGCACTAAATAATCTCCATGAGCACCAACCTGTCATCAGCGAGGCTAATTTGGGAGACTAATCTAATTACTCCTGAAGGAGAGGACAGTAGCTGGGATGAAGGCCAACCCTGGCAGATTGGAAGGCAGGGTTGGGAAGCAAGGAATAGGAAGGATTATGGTTGGACTCAATCATTATTTGACTTTAGAACAATTTTCAAGTCCCCAGTGACAACTTTCCAGCCAGCAAAGCAGAACCTTTCATGGAAGTTTTCCTGGAAGCCTCACCCAGTGCCTGCAACTTGCCTTTCATCCTCTAGAACTGGACCACGTAGCCACCCCGTGCTATAGGCGGTCTGGGAAAGTGAGACCTTTTATCTTCCCAACCCCTGTAATAGAGGAAGTCAAGGGTACAAGCACTTGTGAATGGTTTGTTGATGGTCAATCCTTAGTGTCTGCTGTTAACTGTTCAAAAGGAGAACGTAACAGTGGCTCAGGACCTAGATCTTTTAGAAACCGCTCAAATGACATGTTGGAACTCCACTAGGATGCCCCTTCCATATGTCAACACTATTTGGGTTTGATTCTCCTGTATTGATATCGGATAGATGCGTAATATTTTCTGAATGTTGATGAGACATGTTTTGAGTCTTTAGAGCAAAATGTATCCAAAGCGTTGCTAGATTTGCAAATAAAATATAAGACACCCAATTAAATTTGAATTTCAGATAAACAGTGAATAAATTTTGAACATAAATGTGTCCCCAATATTTCATGGGACACATTTGTAGTAAGTAATTATTCATTGTCAATCCGAAAGTCAAGTTTAGCTGAGCATCTTGCATGTGATCTGGCAATCCTGGATAGAAACCTCTACTATGGGTCAGAGGTGGGCTTATGGATTATTCCTGTCATTGTAGAAGACAAGTCTTAAAGTGGTTAAGAATGATCACATCATACATGAGACCTGTGCTTCAACAGGATGATAGAAAAACTGATCCCTTTGGCAGAAATATTTAGAATTCACAGATATTCCTTTTAAACATTAGTCTTGTCCTCTGACGGATAACCCACAGCCTGTCTAAGAAAGTTTATCATATGAGGAAGATTATCTGCTCACCCATGACTATTCAGATATTCCCGGGCTACGGTAGAAGGTACAGGTTTCTGGATTTCTGGACTGTGAGCCTAGTGTGTGATTGCAAAAGGCTCTAAGCACACCACTGTAATTAATGATCGATCTGTTCTAATTCTGCAACGTCTTTAAAATCTTCTATTGGGAATTAAGGTCTAAGCTTCAAGATGAATAATTGTACAGAATTACAGGCAAGTCCATTGTAATTGTCATTCTTGGTCATGGGACTCATTTTATCTAAACTACATTATTGGCATTTGTGGTGCTTTGCTACAAAGAATGACTTTACCCCTGGCAGAGAAAGCCTCTGGAAAGAAGTGTGAACTAACTTCATCTGCCATGGGGCTCATTTAACAAATGAGCTGTCCCCCACCCCCCAGCCCCTGGGCTTTCACAGAGAGAGGTGAGAAAAATGGGGTGATCAATATTACTGGAAAGAAAAAATACACATAAAATTAGAAAAGAGTATTGTCTCACTAATCCTTGTGTCTATATCCGGGGAAGGAAGCAATAAGTCCTTCTCATTGATTTTGGAAAGCGTATAATTAAGGTCAAAGTTGATCATGAAATTGTCTAGAAACCAAAAACCAAAAACAAACAAACAAAAATGGACCTGGAAAAAAAGCACTTGACTTGAGAAGAACATGGGTAACTGTCAAGGTCAAGTGACCGCAGTTATAGGCCAGCAAGTGGGTACAAAACTGGATAAGGATATTAAGAGAGTTAATGGACGAATGTCAAATGTGCTAAAGGAAAGGATTATTTCAATTTAAAATTCCTGGTCGACACAATTGACACTGATTGAAATAGATTTCTATATCTACTTCAAAATCCATATAAATTCCAGAGACAATTTCAAGAGTACACATTTCTACTTTCCAAGGAATTTGTCTTATGAAGTCATCACATCCCTCCTGCCCATCTGATATACTCATTTAATGGCATTTACTTTTATCACCAAGCTAAGACCCCTAAATCTCTTTCTCAAGGGGTTTGTGTCCACTTACAGCCTGTGACAGCAGAGCTCTACGTGTGCTGGGAAAAGCTTCAGTGGAACCATGACAGAGTGGAGCCGCCCATCTGTCGCTGATGCTGGCCACGGCTCCACCTTTGCCTGCTGGAGGATCATTTGCCTTTTTTCCCATTGCAGTGGTCACTGAACAAGAGCCCATCTGTCTAAACTTGGGATTGTTCCACCACAAGAAAGAAACGAATAAAGAACTTTGAATGCAATTAGTTTAAAATAGACTTTCAGCTTTCAAACGTGATTCCCAAAGAACATCATCGACTTTAAGAGGGGGCATCTTTTTTCATTGTTGTTCATTGTTGTAATATTTTGTCCACGATTATAGATCAGATGAGTCTTCAGTATCACTCCCTTTTTCAGAACTTAATGCTAATGGTGAGCCAGCAGGGACTGGTTAGCTAGAGACCCATTGATTGTGCCATATCTAGCGATAACTCATGAATCCCACCGTTTTAAAATTCTTTTGAACGTAGTGGATGGAAAAAATGTATTGACCTAAATATTTTCTTCCCCCTCTAGTATCACTCTAACTTCTTAAAGAGAACAAAAGTAGACAAAGCTAAGGCAGCCTGGTGGGAGGTTGGCTTCGGGAAAAGCTCTTAGCTACATGGCAAAAACAGAATGTGAAGGCGGAAATAGACTGACTTCCTGACTTGTGAGCATCCCTATGTACTCTCAGGGCTCAGGTGTATCAGGCCCAGGGAAGAGCCAGGTGTGGGCTTCCCGTCTCATTTGCTTTGGTTTAAAGAAGAGGCATGGAGGGATCTAGAAAGATGGTCAGAGGAAGCTGAGGAATCAGTTCATGTATCTGAGCAGCCTTCTCATTACAACAAGAACAATCACCACGGTGGCTGCAGTTTACTGACTACCCACTATGGACCAGACATTTTTGGATGGCGACACTGAGGCTTTGAGAGGTAAAGTAACTTGCCTAACATCATCGAGTCATTCACCTCCTGGCTTCTCTGACTCCAGGCCAGTGCCAGGGCCGTGAATAAAATGTTTCCCAGGACCTCCATGGTGGCACAGGGGTTAAGAATCCGCCTGCAAATGCAGGGGACACAGGTTCAATTGCTAGTCCAAGAAGATCGCACATGCCACAGAGCAACAAAGCCCGTGCGCCACAACAACTGAGCCTGCACTCTAGAGCCCACGAGCCACAACTACTGAAGCCCGTACGCCTAGAGCCCGTGCTCCGCAACAAGAGAAGCCACTGCAATGAGAAGCCCGTGCACCACAATGAAGAGTAGCCCCCATTCACTGCAGCTAGAGGAAGCCCGCACGCAGCAACGAAGACCCAACACAGCCAAAAATAAATTAATTAATTAATTAAAATGTTTCCCAGTTTTAAAATACTTTTCCCACCATTTCTTCAGTGTTTCTTCTTGCTATCTCTCTACCACCATAGAATCCTCACAACACGCCCCCCTTATCCCAAGGTCATTGAGAGCATGCCTAATGGCTCAGCGGGCGTGTAGCTTGACTCCCCCATTAACATAAGAGTGGACCACGTTCAGCAGTCTATAGAAATATCATGATGTTTAGATTTTGGATATCTGGGTTTGGGTCTTGGATATTGTTTCTTCCTTACTTTATTCAACAAATATTTATTGAGTGTCAAAAGCGACCTTATTATGAAGCTAGTAAACACTTGAGCTTCAGGGTCCTTCGCTTGCACAGGCTCTTTTCAAAGTCTTAGGAGAGGCTCTGTCAATGCATTCACTTGGCCACATGTTTTTGTAGAATTTGCCATGATAAGATATCTTTACTATAATCAGTTATGACTCCTGTCACTTTTCACTCAGACTTTTCCTTGTATTTCCTGGGAATGGAGGGCTGCAGGCATCTTTAGGGGTCTGGCTGATTGAGGATGCACTGAGTTTGAGTTTCATGGCTGTAGGTGTGTGTTTCACAGTTACTTCCGTGTGCCATCAGACTGTTGCTATCCTGGGGTAGGAAGGGTTGCCATAAATATGCATACTGCTTGCTATGTCATCCCCCCCTAGGTTTTGGCGTGAACGTGCAGGGCTGTGTGAATGCGTCCTGCAGTGCCTGATGCTGTAAGCATGTGGATAGGAGAGAAGTAGCCAGAGCTGGCTTTGGAGAATTCTTCCAATCACTAGGTATGTAAAACTGAAAGCAGAAAACGCGGTTCTTCTTGATTCCTGGTCAAAACAAAAGTTCTCTCTGATCAGGAATATACTTAAAAATGCAGCAGATACAATTATAAATGTACCAGCCAATGTTTTCTTTTGATGAGAATTACAGGTACTAGAGCTCATCAGATCTCCTACTTTTGTTGGGTACAAACCTGTGTATTAAAAACAGTGAATGTATGGGTAAAGTTGCACATTTTATCCCCATGAAATACTGGCATCGATAGAGATGCCATGACACTCCTATTAGGCCATCACAAAGAGGACATCAATAACATACTGTTGAGTGTCATCAGTTCAAGGAATATTTAAGATTGGTCACTGCACGAGAACTGGAAATCTTACAACTCTGCTTGAAAGAAACCTGATAGAGGGACTTCCCTGGCGGTCCAGTGGTTAAGACTCCATGCTTCCAGTGCTGGGGGCCCGGGTTCAATCCCTGGTCGGGGAACTAAGATCCCACAAGCCACGCCATGCAGCCAAAAACAACAACAACAAAGAAACCTGGTAGATGTTTTTCCAAATTAGACAACAATCCTAATAACTTACGTGACACTGCCAAGAACAAGTTGTAAAGATGAACTGTTAATACAAGCTAAACAATGAATCAAGCAAGCAATCAATATAAAAAAAAAACAAAGCAAGGTAAAACTTTAATCAATTATGCAAGAGAAAAGACCAAAATGCCTTTCCATTTTCTCTATAGAAAATTATTGTCCTAAAAGGAGGTACTAAAGAGGATATAGCCAAAAATGTAGACAAAAAGTACTGTAGACATGAGTAGGCAGTTAATAAATATGCCATGTTTCTGAACCTGGTGATTTTTATGCTAGTTTTTGACTATTTAAAAAATAATTTATTGGGCTTCCCTGGTGGCGCAGTGGTTGAGAGTCCGCCTGCCGATGCAGGGGACACGGGTTCGTGCCCCGGTCCGGGAAGATCCCACATGCCGCGGAGCGGCTGGGCCCGTGAGCCACGGCCGCTGAGCCTGCGCGTCCGGAGCCTGTGCTCCGCAACGGGAGAGGCCACAACAGCGAGAGGCCCGCGTACCGCAAAAAAATAAATAAATAAAATAAAAATAAAAAAATAATTTATTGTGATTTCTAATTCTAAGCCTATATTGTATTTACTTTTATACTTAATTTTGTATTCTTTTTTTAAAAAAGAGTTTTCTTCGGATTGCATATATAAGCTTTAGGCCCCATAAACTTGGATCTAGCCCTGTTGCTCCCTCTCTAGGGACCTGGGACAGACGCTGGGAATACAAAAATTCCCTCCCGCCCCTTATGGAACTACCTTCTGACAGCATCAGCTGTTTGATGACTAAGTAAAATAACATGTGCAGTAAGTTGGATGATGCTGAGTGCTCAGAAGAAAAGGAAAGGAGGGAAAGGGAATGAAAAGGTATGGAGGGTGGGTTTTGCAACTTTCCATACCAAGAGGGAAGACTTCTCTGAGAAGGCACATGCCACCTAGAAAGGAGGGAGCCGGTGAGCCACTGGGAAATGTGGGTGACAGTCGAAGGGAAAGGTCAGAACAGACTCTGAAGAGTGAACTGGTGTGTTCCAGTTCAGAGGATCAGGAGTGGAGAGAGAGAGAGAGAGAGGAATAAAGCAGGAGAAACGGGGTCAGAGCCCAAGGGGCAGGGACCCATACACAGCACAGGGCCTTTGGCCGTCATAGAGATACTGACTATTACCATGCGGGAAGGAAAATCACTGGAAGGTTTTGGGCAACAGATTGACATGATCTATCTGACACTGTGACAGCATCACTCCAATTGCTGCTTTTTTTTTGTTTTAAATTTTGTTTTGTTTTGCGGTACGCGGGCCTCTCACTGCTGTGGCCTCTCCCGTTGCGGAGCACAGGCTCCGGACGCGCAGGCTCAGCAGCCATGGCTCACGGGCCCAGCTGCTCCGCGGCATGTGGGATCTTCCCTGACCGGGGTACGAACCCGTGTCCCCTGCAACGGGAGGCGGACTCTCCACCACTGCGCCACCAGGGAAACCCCCAATTGCTGTTTTGAATGCAGAACAAAGACAACACGTGAGGTCTGGGAGAGCAGTCGGAAGCCATTGCAATGAGCTGGGAGAGGTGATGGGATGTGAACCAGGTTGGCTGTGAAGCTGATAAGGAATGGCTAGGTGCTGGATAGACTTTGAAGGCACAACTGAGGAGGTCTGACATAACAGATGTGGATTTGAGAGAAAGAAAGGAACCAAGGATGATTCCAAAGCTGTTTGTCAGCATGAATGGAAGCATAAAGTTGCCATTTATTGTGCTGGATAAGACTTGACAAAAGTAGGTTGCTCAGTTCTTATCATGTTAAACTTTGAAGAGACGTCAAGTAGGGAGTTGAATACATGAGTTCAGGAGATGTGAAATGGGGCTTTTTATGTGTGTGGGAGTGCACACCTGTGAACACTCTTCTCCAAAGTTGGAGAGGAGCTAAAACAACAAAAACAAACAAAAAGCCACGCACAGCACTAATGCTTAGCTTCTATCATTTTTCTAGCCTTCACCAAAGTTATAAACATTTTACAAACATTAACTCTATCTTCATGTTCTCACTGTGACAATTCCTCCACTGTTTGTGTACTCTCCTGGGTTTCCAATAAACCAGTGAACTATTAGGAATCTCTCACACATTGCTGATTTCATCATTTTAAAAGATTTCCAAGTACCTATGGTATATCGAAACTCCATGGAAGCCAAAAGCTGAAATTGGTTTTTTATTGAATTTTTTCTCTTGATTTCCTCCCAGTTCTAGGGGTTGGAGTTTTATTTTTATGAATTTTTCCTTGCACAGTTGGTGAGTGCTGGCATTTTAAAAATACTTTTTAATTTAAAAAAATTGAAAAAGTTACACTGAGTCCTGAATACAGTTATGCCCTAGTTCCCTAATATTTTAGCCATTTCTGAGAGCTCAATGCTTAATTGATTTCTGACCAGAAGAAACCCCAGTCAAGAAATTGATATATGAGAAGTTTTCCAAAGAATGTGCTTAAATTCATTCCTTTAAGTTTTCCAAACTTCTTGAAAGAAGCTAGATCACACGACAGCTATACAATATCTATATGTCATCATATAGTACTGCTTCCAGAAATATCTTGGGTAAGGTGGATTTCAGCAAGGATATTTACCAAAAAAATCAGTTACTCAAAGAATTTTTTTGTTTGTTTTTTCAAAATACTCCATTTGAGAATATTGCCCATTAAAATTTTCAATATATACTTAAGAATTCCTCTTAGATTTGACCCTCTAGTTGCTACTGTTTTTCTGATAGTCTGATTCTGTCAAAGAAAGACATCCATCAGTTCTGTTTCTATTTTTATCTTGGATGCCAAGTATCTAAGAGGAAAATTAATGCCTTGTTGTATTTTAACAATTAAGCCCAAATTTGGAACGTAGTATAAAGAACCCATACTTTGGAATCAGATATATCTGGTCTTAAATTCCAATCCACGGCTTATTGTATGACATTTAACTTTTCTAAGTCTCTGTTTTCTTGCCTGTGAAATGGGCATAAAGTATCTCCCTCCCCACCAGGGAATATTAAATTAGTTAAAATATGTAAAACATTTCCATGGTACTTGACTAATCATTGTTAATTTTAATTAGCAATTATAATTAACAATTATATCTTCCTGTATAGATAATATCAACCTTTTCTTCTTACATGTAATATTGGCTGGATGTGATAGTCATTTGACAAAAACTTTTTTTTTTTTTTTGTGGTACGCGGGCCTCTCACTGTTGTGGCCTCTCCCGTTGCGGAGCACAGGCTCCGGACATGCAGGCTCAGCGGCCATGGCTCACGGGCCCAGCCGCTCCGCGGCATGTGGGATACTCCCAGACCCGGGAACGAACCCGTGTCCCCTGCATCGGCAGGCGGACTCTCAACCACTGCGCCACCAGGGAAGCCCTGACAAACACTTTTAAATAATTTTATACTGAATTATTTAAAGCTAATTCAAAACTTCATTGTAAATAAGTAATAATAACTGCTGATGTTTATGGAGTGATTTCTCTGTTCCAGGCACCATGCTAAGTGCCTTATTCATTCATTCATTCGATTCTTGGAATAACCCTATGAGGTAAGTCCTGTTACTTTCGTTCTTTACAGATAATGGAATCTAGACACAGGACCAAGGAACTTGCCCAGGGTAGCTGGTCGGGTTTGAACCTGAGAAGTCTAGATTTAGGTCTGGTGCCCACACACACGTGACTCTATTGTTGCCTTCCAATAGAGCATGTGCTGTGAATACACACATCAGGGAGTTTTATACTTCATCAAAAGCCTTGCTTTTTTTAAAGGCTCAGATGACATTTATACATATATTAAGAGCCCTGGAAATCGTTTTAGTAATTTTATCACTTTAATATCCCAAATGGACAAAGGGGTGCATTCCATGCTGGGCTTCCCTAAATGAGAGCCTCTGGTTTCCCTAATGAGGATGTAGATCAATTTCAGGAATAAATGGGGGATGTTGTGAGTCTTCCTTAAGAGCAGAGCAACTGGATGCTCCCCGGGGTCCCTTGTCCCTTCCTCTCTACTCTCATCACATGCGGTGCCTCTGGGCAGTTGTTCAGAAGCCCCTCTCCAGTGTGACATGCACCTTTCATCCTCCCTGTTGCAAATCATCAGGTTCTTCTGTCTGTATTGAGTCTTGCCTTTGTTCTTATTAAGCCACCCAGCAGCAAAAATAAGGAAAGCACAAAACTACTGGGTTTTTACTTGGATGAAATGAAATCTGTGAACAGGACCCCATAAGTAAACGTTTGTACCAAAACAAGACAGTGTCACAATTCAGAATTAAAAGACCAAGGAGCACGTGAGAAACATGCCAAAAGGAAAAAACAGGGACAAATGGCACTGGGCCACTTCTAAGTCATAATGAGTCTTGTTAGTTTTCAAAAAGAAAGGACTTTGGGTGCCCTGCTAGGGGCCCCTCATTACATCCCTACACTTACTGCAGGTAGAAGATTTCTTTTTCTTTCTTTCTTTCAAACCACATAATGTGAAAATAAAGTGAATTTGGGGAATCTGCATTTTTTTTTTTTTTTTTTTGGCTGTGTGGCATGTGGGATTTTAGTTCCCCGACCAGGGATCGAACCCGTGCCTCCTGCAGTGGAAGCACAGTCTTACTCAGTGGACCACCAGGGAAGTCCTGAGTCTGCTTCATTTTATCATGTTCCCTCCTTGCAAGATGCACCGTTTAACCCACAGGCAACGTGTAAGGGAAGACCCCCCCCAATTCTGACATATGCATGACTTTCCTTCTGATGGTTTAAGGTGGACAGCTGTGCCTTGGTTACCAAGGGTACCCATTTTTAACCCCGAAGCAACTTTAACTCTCTCGTTGGTCCAATAATTGGATAGTTAACTTGATCTCAATATATCTGAGAACTCTTTGGTGTCATGAAGTTCCCAGGGCCTGGCCTCTGAAACTAGCAAGCTAGCGGGTGTCTTCAGGACTTTAATCCTGGACTGTTCCCATCTCCAAATACATTGGATTCTCTTGCATCATATTCTGTATTTCTCCTTAACATGTACTTGCCAATCTTCTTCCTTTAGATTCTAAGCCACTTGAAGCCAAGAGACTGCTGAGTTCATATTTGAATCTATTACAGGACTTTCCAGAAGCTCAATAAATATTAAATAAGTATTTACAATACCTAAAAACTTTTCTTTTGGTGGGCAATGCTGTGATTTCCTTGAGCCCACTTTCAAGTTTATAAATTATTTCATCGTTACCAAAGATGAGTGAGAGTTCATCTGAAAGTATGTAAATGAGGATATGAATGACTGTTTTTAATTTCATGAAGAGGAGAACATGGCAACTATTAATTTGCATTGTAAATATTATAATAGGAACAGAGACGATCCCTGGCAATGTTTAGAGGAAGGCTGAAGCAATGGTTTTAGAGAAAGCTTTTATTTTCCTAAGTAGCATACATAGAGATTTAATCTGATTATTTAGGTCAGTTTTTAATAGATGAGATTTTATAAAGCCTTATCAAAACCCATCCATCTTGCTAGTCGTTCACCTGAAGGATGTAAAAATGAAAATTTATTTCATTTTATAGATATTTTCTTAGGTTAGTTTCCTTTTTACTGCAAATCTTATTTTTTTCAACAGCATCCAAGGACCAACTCCCCCACCTGTTAAAAATGGTGTACGTCATCCTAATATTTTATGTAAAACTCATCTTTTTAAAATAACCACTAGATGGCAATGAATCGGCATAAAAATGTAGGTCTTGCAGGAAGACACCCATTGTTCGTTTGAAGGGGCAAGAAGAGAAATGAGCTCTTCATCAATGCTTAATACCATTCTCTCCCTTGGCATCTATACAGCCTGGAAGGATCCTAGAATCCATGGCCACCAACAGGGGGTGATTGATGGGGCTGGTGAATAGACATGTCATGAGAAAGAGCTGCAGAGAAGCCTCAGACAGAGTGCAATGAACATGGGCTTTGGAATCCAACAGACCCAGGTTTGAGTCTTTGCCCTATCACTTCTGAGATATGGGATCTTGGATGAATTGCTTAACTTTGCTGGACCTCAGTTTCTCCATCATTAGAGCAGTGATATTAATACCTCATTCATAGGGCATGGTGAGGATCAAATGAGATGTTTGTGTACAGCACCTTGAACATGAAAGATGCTTAATCAATCCCTGCTATTCCAGGGCCATGATTTCTTATCTGAAACCCTTGGGGCCAGATTTGTTTCAGAATTCAGAATTTTCAAAGTATTAAATGATAAAGCATAAATTACATAGCTGTGCTCAGTCGGGGGTGGGACAGCATTCTACAATCAAACATTTATGTTTTTGTAGGAAAACATGTTCATACTAGATGGAATAAGTAACATACCCGATTACCAGTGCAGGGCAGGTTTTGTCACCAATAAGTTGGACAAACACTTGGTTTTTGGAGCTTTGCGGGTTTTGAAATTTTAGAGAAGGGACTGAGGGTCTGAGCTATCCATTTAGAAAACATTTCTGATGGTCCTGTATGCATGCTGCAGAGCCTGCTGGCATGAACATTCTGAGTGAGGGGTGGTAAGAATGTCACGCTGATCCCTCTTATTTCCATGGAGTTGCCATTCTTCTGGGTAAACTATTATATCAACTACTCTCTACAAGTATACTCAATGTCTTGTAATAACCTATAAGGGAAAAGGATCTGAAAAAGAATATATACATGTTACCGTATACCTGAAACTAACACAACGTTGTAAATCAACTATACTTCAATAACAACAAAAAAAAAGATTTTGCTTTCAGAACTTTCACCTAACAAAATGACGACATAGAAAGCAGGAAAAAATACATAATTTTCTGTACCCAAGCATGAGAACTCTCAGTGAAGAAAAAGGTTTAGGTTAAAACTGACATTAAGAGCTCAAAATTAGAATGATAGCTTTTACCAAGTAAAGTTATATTTTACATTTCTCTTCCTGGCAAGCTTTATTTTAAAAGCTTTGATAGAAGCATAATAGCATGTTCTAGGAAAGATACCAGGAAATCTTGTTTTGGGGAGATCGTCTCTTCTAAGTATGTCATATTTAAATGTCACCGTAATATGTTTTTTTTGTGTGGGGGGGTTATTTTTTGTGGTATGCGGGCCTCTCACTGTTGTGGCCTCTCCCGTTGCAGAGCACAGGCTCCGGACGCGCAGGCTCAGTAGTTGTGGCTCACGGGCCCAGCCGCTCCACGGCATGTGGGATCTTCCCGGACGGGGGCACGAACCCGTGTCCCCTGCATCGGCAGGCGGACTCTCAACCACTGCGCCACCAGGGAAGCCCCCGTAATATGTTTTTAACAAAGTGTTTTCGATATTTTCATTTGTGCTTATGCAGCCTCTCCTCTTAGATTGTCACCCTACCCCCCACAAGGACAGAAACCAGCCTTTCTCTTGTTTTTCTTTCTTTGTAATTCCTGGGAAGCTTGTAACTTATATAGTATTGTGTTTGAAGAAGATGTTAGATAAATGTTGGCTTTCTCAGCTGTAAATAGGAAAGATTCTTCCATCATAATTCAGATATTCTCAGGGACACATTTGGGAGCTACATGAACTCTTCCAGAAAACAAATACGTCATATATCACCCAGGAAAAGAAATTAACCTTAATGGTTTGAAAGAGTTTGTGTCAGAGCTTATACAATGAACAAATCTGTCCAGATACAGTCTGGAGAAGGAATTCTCCTGTATTTGTGTATATAAGGTCTAAAATGAAAACCAACCCTAAACAGCAGTTGCATAGGGCAGAAATAGAGACACAGATGTAGAGAACAAACGTATGGACACCAAGAGGGGAAACTCGCGGCGCGGGGTGCAGTGGTGGTGGGATGAACTGGGAGATTGGGATGGACATGTATACACTAATATGTATAAGGTGGATAACTAATAAGAACCTGCTGTATAAAAAAATAAATAAAATAAAATTCAAAAAATAATAGCAGTTGCATAAATTGAGCAATTTCAGCTACGTTTTATCAACGCAGCATGGGGAGCAGTGCCCACAGTGCTCTGTATAAAGCTCCCTGGACGTTTCTGAATAAGAAAAGTAGGGTCCTATTGGCACTGTTGCTGGGAAGAGTAGGACTCCATCAGGGGAGACTGACTACAGTGAGAGGAACAAGAAACTTATCATGGGCTTCCCTGGATGAAAAATCTTCATTGGTTCCCAAGAGCCCACAGGATAAAGCACAAATGCCTTATGTAGGGCAGTCATGGCCCTTCACAGTGTTCTCAACCCACCCCTTCTCAGCATCTTCTCCCGTGTGTAAGCCACTTTGGGATATTTACTCAATGTCCTTGGATTTTCTTTAACTCTGTCTCTGAGCCTTTCCTTTACCCTGAACGTCCTTTTGCCCACCCCACGCCTCTCCCCTCTTCTCTGCTAGTAATTGTCTACTCATTCTTTGAGATTTGGAGCCAATAAACACTACCCCGAGAGACCTTCTGGGAGACACATATTATTTAAAAACATTGTTCTATATTACTTACCTGCTCATGCGTGAACCCTCATGGGTTTGAATCTGTTTCATATTTGAATATGAGTTTTACTCATATTTTTATATTATTTTACTCATATTTTTACTTATCTTTCCATCCGAGTACTGAACACAGTACTTGGAAATTCATGGCCATTGACTGTTTGCTATTATTGATAAAAAGTTGAGTCAAGCATGGTCCAACTCACTAGCATAAAACCTGTGATGAACGCTGAAAGTACAAGACCCTCCCTCTGTTACCCTGTTCTACTCTTGGAGTCCTGATTTACAGGTGAGGAGAGTGGGACCAGCTCAAGCTCATTCAGCTGATAAGTACTGGAGTATCTGACTGCCGATCTAGCGCCTTCTGTGTCTCTGCCTCCTACAAATGTAAAGGCACAAAGACCACTTCACTGTAGCATGTCAGCATCCCCATGTGGTACCACTTAATGGCTTTCCAAGTGACTCTGGATAAATATAAAATATGGCATGCTTGCCTTTCTTTCTTTCAACTGGGTATGTTAATATTCTAGAGGGAATTATTTAAGCATATGAAAGAATTATTAAAGGAAGTTTAGTTTGCTAAATCTCAGTGGGGAGGACTATTTCAGAGGTTTTGCTTTATAAGATTCATGCAGTCCTAATGGCCGTGTTTCAAGAGACTGGCTGACTGAGGACCAGTGAATGAATGACTTCCTTGTACCTGCAGAAATGCAAGAGCTTCCCTCAACTCTGAGAACACATTTATGTCGGGGTGCATATTTAAGTTCTTCTGTGTTTTTCCCATTGATTTCAAAGGAAACTGTACAAATAAATATATCCGGTTTAAAATTTTTGATTGTGCAAGTATAACAGAAAATATTACATTTCTCATCCCTTTGAGTGATTAGGTTAATTTTCCTGCCTGAGCTTGTCTACAGTGGAGATTATATATCTTATGTCCAACTTGGTAAAAGTCCAACTCCGTAGTTTGTCAAAATTTTTGCCATATTTAATTCTCTAGCTACTTTCAAGGATTTTTCAAAATAACTTTTTCAAAAAGTCAGCCAACAGACACACAGTTAACATAAACAAACGTTTCACTGTGTTTCTTAGATGGATAAATTTTGTTCACCATATGGTTTATCATTCTCAAAACTATTATTCTGAAAATCTGTGACATTTTCCTATGACTATTCTAAGGTTTTTTATCTTTTAACTAACTACTATTAGTAGTTTCTTTTTTGACTGCTTTGTTTACAATTTTTTTTTTCATACATTTAACATTTTTTATATTGGAAAATTCCAAATATGTTCAAAAGTAGAGACAATAAGCCATCCTTCACCAATCATCTAGCTTCAATACTTATCAACTCACAGTCAATCTTTTTTTCCTCTGTACTCCCACCCAATACCTACCCCTCTGAATTATTTTGAAGGAAATTTCAGATGTCATGTCATATCATCTGTGAATTTTTCTCTATATATCTTTAAAAAAACAAGGACTTCCCTTTTCAAACATAATTACAGTATCAATAACCACCACCTTCCCCCATCCTGCCAAAGAGTAATTCCATAATACTGTCAAATATCCAGTTAGTACTCACCTTTCCTCAATTATGCTATTTATGGTTTTTGTACTTCGTTTCTTTGAATCAGGATCCAGGTAAGGTTCATACGTAACAGTTGATTTAGCAGTTACTGAAATCTGTTTATACACTCTCCCACTCTTCCCCACCCCAGCCCTTTATCTCATTAACAGGGTTGTTTGTCCTACACATGTTTTCACAGTGTGGATTTGCTGATTGTATCCCCGTGGTGTCATTTAACAGGTTTGTTCCTCCATCACCTGTACTTCCAGTAAAATGGTAGTTTTATCTAGATGCTTGACTGGATTTCAATTATTTTCTTTTTTCCCCCCAAGAGTTCTTCCTAGGTAGTACTACTTACTTCCACCAGGTGATAGATACTGTCTGGTTGACTCTCTTTATTTAGTGTTTACTGCTTTGATCATTGTTGCCTGGACCCTTGGACAGACAGGATAAATGCTTAAGTCTTTCTTTTTGATTACTAGTACAATGAGTTGGCTTGCTAATGTCCTCAAACATAACCAAACACTAAACATAGTTAATATGTTTCAATGCTCTGCATTGTTATTCTTATTGATACTCTAATTGTCCTACTCTTAGCCAATGGGAGCTTATTTAATTAGGACACTGAGTCCGTTTGATATGATCCTAGTTATATTTGATAGGTTTTTTTTTTGATATCTAGTTTGAAAAGATGTTGCAAGCCCTGTTTCCTTTTTTTTTTAAATTCTACCTGTTTGTGGTTTTGTTTTGTTTTGTTTTATTGGAGAATAATTGCTTTGCAATGTTGTGTTCGTTTCTGCTGTACAATGAGGTAAATCAGCTGTATGTGTACATATATCCCCTTCTTCTTGGACCTCACTCCCACACCCCACCCTATCCCACCCATCTAGGTCGTCACAGAGCACAGAGCTGAGCTCCTGTGCTTTATAGCATGTTCCCGTTAGCTATCTATTTAACACATGGTAGTGTATATATGTCAACCTCATCTCCCAATTCGTCCCAGCCCCCCTTCCCCCCGCCATGTCCACATGTCCATTCTCTATATCTACGTCTCTATTCCTGCCCTGCAAATAGGTTTATCTGTATCATTTTTCTAGATTCCACGTATATGCACTAATATATTTGTTTTTCTCTTTCTGGCTTACTTCACTCTGTATGACAGACTCTAGGTCCATCCACACCTCTACAAATAACTCAATTTCGTTTCTTTTTATGGCTGAGTGATATTCCATTGTATATATGTGCCACATCTTCTTTATCCATTCATCTGTTGTTGGACATTTAGGTAGCTTCCATGACCTGGCTATTGTATATAGTGCTGCAATGAACATTGGGTTATATATGTCCTTTTGAATTATGGTTTTCTCAAGGTATCTGCACAGTAGTGGGACTGCTGGGTCATATGGTAGTTCTATTTTTAGTTTTTGTTTGTTTGTTTTACATATTTATTGGAGTATAATTGCCTTACAATGGTGTGTTAGTTTCTGCTTTATAAAAAAAGTGAACCAGTTATACATATACATATATTCCCATATTTATTCCCTCTTGCATCTCCCTCCCTCCCACCCTCCCTATCCCACCCCTCCAGGCAGTCACAAAGCACCGAGCTGATCTCCCTGTGCTATGCGGCTGCTTCCCACTAGCTATCTACCTTACGTTTGGTAGTGTATATATGTCCATGCCTCTCTCTCGCTTTGTCACAGCTTACCCTTCCCCCTCCCCATATCCTCAAGTCCATTCTCTAGTAGGTCTGTGTCTTTATTCCTGTCTTACCCCTAGGTTCTTCATGACATTTTTTATCTTAAATTCCATATATATGTGTTAACATACGGTATTTGTCTTTCTCTTTCTGACTTACTTCACTCTGTATGACAGACTCTAGGTCTATCCACCTCATTACAAACAGCTCAATTTCGTTTCTTTTTATGGCTGAGTAATATTCCATTGTATATATGCCACATCTTCTTTATCCATTCATCCAATGATGGACACTTAGGTTGTTTCCATCTCCGGGCTATTCTAAATAGAGCTGCAATGAACATTTGGTACATGACTCTTTTTGAATTTTGGTTTTCTCAGGGTATATGCCCAGTAGTTGGATTGCTGGGTCATATGGTAGTTCTATTTGTACTTTTTTAAGGAACCTCCATACTGTTCTGCACAGTGGCTGTATCAATTTACATTCCCACCAACAGTGCAAGAGGGTTCCCTGTACTCCACACCCTCTCCAGCATTTATTGTTTCTAGATTTTTTGATGATGACCATTCTGACTGGTGTGAGATGATATCTCATTGTAGTTTTGATTTGCATTTCTCTAATGATTAATGAAGTTGAGCATTCTTTCATGTGTTTGTTGGCAGTCTGTATATCTTCTTTGGAGAAATGTCTATTTAGGTCTTCTGCCCATTTTTGGATTGGGTTTTTTGTTTTTTTGTTATTGAGCTGCATGAGCTACTTATAAATTTTGGAGATTAATCCTTTGTCAGTTGCTTCATTAGCAAATATTTTCTCCCATTCTGAGGGTTGTCTTTTGGTCTTGTTTATGGTTTCCTTTGCTATGCAAAAGCTTTGAAGTTTCATTGGGTCCCATTTGTTTTTTGTTTTTTTGTTTTTATTTCCATTTCTCTAGGAGGTGGGTCAAAAAGGATCTTGCTGTGATTTATGTCATAGAGTGTTCTGCCTATGTTTTCCTCTAAGAGTTTTATAGTGTCTGGCCTTACATTTAGGTCTTTAATCCATTTTGAGCTTCTTTTTATGTATGGTGTTAGGGAGTGATCTAATCTCATACTTTTACATGTACTTGTCCTGTTTTCCCAGCACCACTTACTGAAGAGGCTGTCTTTTCTCCACTGTACATTCCTGCCTCCTTTATCAAAGATAAGGTGACCATATGTGCGTGGGTTTATCTCTGGGCTTTCTATCCTGTTCCATTGATCTATCTTTCTATGTGCCAGTACCATACTGTCTTGATAACTGTAGCTTTGTAGTATAGTCTGAAGTCAGGGAGCCTGATTCCTTCAGCTCCGTTTTTCGTTCTCAAGATTGCTTTGGCTAGTCAGGGTCTTTTGTGTTTCCATACAAATTGTGAAATTTTTTGTTCTAGTTTTGTGAAAAATACCAGTGGTAGTTTGATAGGGATTGCATTGAATGTGTAGATTGCTTTGGGTAGTAGAATCATTTTCACAATGTTGATTCTTCCAATCCAAGAACATCGTATATCCCTCCATCTATTTGTATCATCTTTAATTTCTTTCATCAGTGTCTTATAATTTTCTGCATACAGGTCTTTTGTCTCCGTAGGTAGGTTTATTCCTAGATATTTTATTCTTTTTGTTGCAATGGTAAATGGGAGTGTTTTCTTGATTTCACTTTCAGATTTTTTCATCATTAGTGTATAGGAATGCCAGAGATTTCTGTGCATTAATTTTGTATCCTGCTACTTTACCAAATTCATTGATTAGCTCTAGTAGTTTTCTGGTAGCATCTTTAGGATTCTCTAGGTATAGTATCACGTCACCTGCAAACAGTGACAGCTTTACTTCTTCTTTTCCGATTTGGATTCCCTTTATTTCCTTTTCTTCTCTGATTGCTGTGGCTAAAACTTCCAAAACTATGTTGGATAAGAGTGGTGAGAGTGGGCAACCTTGTCTTGTTCCTGATCTTAGTGGAAATGCTTTCAGTTTTTCACCATTGAGGATGATGTTGGCTGTGGGTTTGTCATATATGGCCTTTATTATGTTGAGGAAAGTTCCCTCTATGCCTACTTTCTGCAGGGTTTTTATCATACATGGGTGTTGAATTTTGTCGAAAGCTTTCTCTGCATCTATTGAGATGATCATATGATCAATTTGTTAATATGGTGTATCACGTTGATTGATTTGCGTATATTGAAGAATCCTTGCATTCCTGGAATAAACCCCACTTGATCATGGTGTATGATCCGTTTAATGTGCTGTTGGATTCTGTTTGCTAGTATTTTGTTGAGGATTTTTGCATCTATGTTCATCAGTGATATTGGCCTGTAGTTTTCTTTCTTTGTGACATCCTTGTCTGGCTTTGGTATCAGGGTGATGGTGGCCTCGTAGAATGAGTTTGGGAGTGTTCCTCCCTCTGCTATATTTTGGAAGAATTTGAGAAGGATAGGTGTTAGTTCTTCTCTAAATGTTTGATAGAATTCACCTGTAAAGCCATCTGGTCCTGGGCTTTTGTTTGTCAGAAGATTTTTAATCACCGTTTCAATTTCAGTGCTTGTGATTGGTCTGTTCATATTTTCTGTTTCTTCCTGATTCAGTCTTGGCAGGTTGTGCATTTCTAAGAATTTGTCCATTTCTTCCAGGTTGTCCATTTTATTGGCATATAGTTGCTTGTAGTAATCTCTCATGATCTTTTGCATTTCTGCAGTGTCTGTTGTTACTTCTCCTTTTTCATTTCTAATTCTATTTGAGTCTTCTCCCTTTTTTTCTTGATGAGTCTGGCTAATGGTTTATCAATTTTGTTTATCTGCTCAAAGAACCCGCTTTTAGTTTTATTGATCTTTGCTATCGTTTCCTGCATTTCATTTATTTCTGCTCTGATATTTATGATTTCTTTCCTTCTGCTAACTTTGGGGTTTTTTTGTTCTTCTTTCTCTAATTGCTTTAGGTGCAAGGTTAGGTTGTTTATTCAAGATGTTTCCTGTTTCTTGAGGTAGGATTGTATTGCTATAAACTTCCCTCTTAGAACTCCTTTTGCTGCATCCCATAGATTTTGGGTCATCGTGTCTTCATTGTCATTTGTTTCTAGGTATTTTTTTATTTCCTCTTTGATTTCTTCAGTGATTACTTCATTATTAAGTAGTGTATTGTTTAGCCTCCATGTGTTTGTATTTTTTACAGATCTTTTCCTATAATTGATATCTAGTCTCATAGCGTTGTGGTCGAAAAAGATACTTGATACAATTTCAATTTTCTTAAATTTACCAAGGCTTGACTTGTGACACAAGATATGATCTATCCTGGAGAATGTTCCATGAGCACTTGAGAAAAATGTGTATTCTGTTGTTTTTGGTTGGAATGTCCTATAAATATCAATTAAGTCCATCTTGTTTAATATATCATTTAAAGCTTGGGTTTCCTTATTTATTTTCACTTTGGATGATCTGTCCATGGGTGAAAGTGGGATGTTAAAGTCCCCTACTATGAATGTGTTACTGTTGATTTCCCCTTTTATGGCTGTTAGTATTTGCCTTATGTATTGAGGTGATCCTATGTTGGGTGCATAAATATTTACAATTGTTATATCTTCTTCTTGGATCGATCCCTTGATCATTATGTAGTGTCCTTCTTTGTCTCTTCTAATAGTCTTTATTTTAAAGTCTACTTTGTCTGATATGAGAATTACTACTCCAGCTTTCTTTTGGTTTCCATTTGCATGAAATATCTTTTTCCATCCCCTCACTTTGAGTCTGTATGTATCTCTAGGTCTGAAGTGGGTCTCTTGTAGACAGCAAATATATGGGTCTTGTTTTTGTATCCATTCAGCCAATCTGTGTCTTTTGGTGGGAGCATTTAGTACATTTACATTTAAGGTAATTATCGATATGTATGTTCCCATTCCCATTTTCTTAATTGTTTTGGGTTTGTTATTGTAGGTTTTTTCCTTCTCTTGTGTTTCTTGCCTAGAGAAGTTCCTTTACCAGTTGTTGTACAGCTGGTTTTGTGGTGTTGAACTCTCTCAGCTTTTGTTTGTCTGTAAAGGTTTTAATTTCTCCATCAAATCTGAATGAGATCCTTGCTGGGTAGAGTAATCTTGGTTGCAGGTTTTTCTCCTTCTTCACTTTAAATATGTCCTGCCAGTCCCTTCTGGCTTGCAGAGTTTCTGCTGAGAGATCAGCTGTTAACCTTATGAGGATTCCCTTGTGTGTTATTTTTCCCTTGCTGCTTTTAATATGCTTTCTTTGTATTTAATTTTTGACAGTTTGATTAATATGTGTCTTGGCATGTATCTCCTTGGATTTATCCTGTATGGGACTCTCTGTGCTTCCTGGACTTGATTAACTATTTCCTTTCCCATATTAGGGAAGTTTTCAACTATAATCTCTTGAAATATTTTCTCAGTCCCTTTCTTTTTCTCTTCTTCTTCTGGAACCCCTATAATTCGAATGTTGGTGCATTTAATGTTGTCCCAGAGGTCTCTGAGACTGCCCTCAGTTCTTTTCATTCTTTTTTCTTTATTCTGCTCTGCAGTAGTTATTTCCACTATTTTATCTTCCAGGTCACTTATCCGTTCTTCTGCCTCAGTTATTCTGCTATTGATCCCATCTAGAGTGTTTTTCATTTCATTTATTGTGCTGTTCATCATTGTTTGTTTCATCTTTAGTTCTTCTAGGTCCTTGTTAAATGTTTCTTGCATTTTGTGTATTCTATTTCCAAGATTTTGGATCATCTTTACTATCATTCTGAATTCTTTTTCAGGTAGACTGACTATTTCCTCTTCATTTATTAGGTCTGGTGGGTTTTTATCTTGCTCCTTCATCTGCTGTGTGTTTTTCTGTCTTCTCATTTTGCTTATCTTACTGTGTTTGGGGTCTCCTTTTTGCAGGCTGCAGGTTCGTAGTTCCCATTGTCTTTGGTGTCTGTCCCCAGTGGCTAAGGTTGGTTCAGTGGGTTGTGTAGGCTTCCTGGTGGAGGGGACTAGTGCCTGTGTTCTGGTGGATGAGGCTGGGTCTTGTCTTTTTGGTGGGCAGGTCCACGTCTGGTGGTGTGTTTTGGGGTGTCTGTGGACTTATTATGATTTTAGGCAGTCTCTCTGCTAATGGGTGGGGTTGTGTTCCTGTCTTGCTAGTTGTTTGGCGTAGGATGTCCAGCACTGTAGCTTGCTGGTCGTTGAGTGAAGCTGGGTGCTGGTGTTGAGATGGAGATCTCTGGGAGATTTTTGCCATTTGATATTATGTGGAGCTGGGAGGTCTCTTGTGGACCAGTGTCCTGAAGTTGGCTCTCACACCTCAGATGCACAGCACTGACTCCTGGCTGCAGCACCAAGAGCCTTTTATCCACACGGCTCAGAATAAAAGGGAGAAAAAGTAGAAAGAAAGAATTAGAAGTAGAAAGAAAGAAAGAAAGAAAGGAGGGAGGGAGGGATGGAGGGAGGGAGGAAGGAAGGAATGAGGGAAGGAAGGAAAAAAGAAATAAGATAAAGTAAAATAAAATAAAGATAAAATATAGTAAAGTTATTAAAATAAAAAAAGAATTACGAAAAAAATTAAAAAAAAAAAACGGACAGATAGAACCCTAGGACAAATGGTGGAAGCAAAGCTATACAGACAAAATGTCACAGAGAAGCATACACATACACACTCACACAAACAGGAAAAGGGGAAAAAAATCATAAATCTTGCTCTCAAAGTCCACCTCCTCAATTTGGGATGATTCCTTGTCTATTCAGGTGTTCCACAGATGCAGGGTACATCAAGTTGATTGTGGAGCTTTAATCCGCTGCTTCTGAGGCTGCTGGGAGAGATCTCCCTTTCTCTTCATTGTTCTCACAGCTCCCAGGGGCTCAGCTTTGGATTTGGCCCCGCCTCTGCGTGTATGTCGCCGGAGGGCGTCTGTTCTTCGCTCAGACAGGACCGGGTTAAAGGAGTAGCTGCTTCGCGGACTCTGGCTCACTCAGGCCGGGGTGGGGCGGGGGGGAGGGGCACGTAGTGCGGGGCGGGCCTGCAGCAGCGGCAGAAGCCGGCGTGACGCATGATGTTGCACCAGCCTGAGGCGCGCCGTGCGTTCTCCCTGAGGAGTTGACCCTGGATCCCGGGACCCTGGCGGTGGCGGGCTGCACAGGCTCCCCGGAAGCGGGGTGTGGATAGTGAGCTGTGCTCGCACACAGGCTTCTTGGTGGCGGCAGCAGCAGCCTTAGCGTCTCGTGCCCGTCTCTGGGGTCCGCGCTTTTAGCCGCGACTCGCGCCCGTCTCTGGAGCTCCTTTAAGCAGCGCTCTTAATCCCCTCTCCTCGCGCACCAGGAAACAAAGAGGGAAGAAGAAGTCTCTTGCCTCTTCGGCAGGTGCAGACTTTTCCCCGGACTCCCTCCCGGCTAGCCGTGGTGCACTAACCCCTTCAGGCTGTGTTCACGCCGCCAGCCCCAGGCCTCTCCCGGCGCTCCGACCGAAGCCCCGAGCCTCAGCTCTCAGCCCCGCCCGCCCCGGCAGTTGAGCAGACAAGCGTCTCAGGCTGGTGAGTGCTGGTCGGCCCTGATCCTCTGTGCGGGAATCTCTCCGCTTTGCTCTCCGCATCCCTGTTACTGCGCTGTCCTCCGTGGCTCCGAAGCTCCTCCGCTCCGCCACCCGCAGTCTCCGCCCTCCGAAGGGGCTTCTTAGTGTGTGGAAACATTTCCTCCTTCACAGCTCCCTCCCACTGGTGCAGGTCCCGTCCCTATCGTTTTGTCTCTGTTTATTCTTTTTTCTTTTGCCCTACCCAGGTACGTGGGGGGTTTCTTGCCTTTTGGGAGGTCTGAGGTCTTCTGCCAGCGTTCAGTAGGCGTTCTGTAGGAGTTGTTCCACGTGTAGATGTATTTCTGGTGTATCTGTGGGGAGGAAGGTGATCTCCGCATCCTCCGCCATCTTCTCGGAAGCCTATTTTTAGTTTTGTAAGGAACCTCCATACTGTTCTCCACAGTGGCTGTATCAATTTACATTCCCACCAACAGTGCAAAAGGGTTCCCTCTGCAAGCCCTGTTTCTTTTTAGTGAGATATGGTATGTAGAGTCTGCAATCTGGGTTCTGTGGGAACTTATTGCTCCTGGGTTGGTTGCTATTTCTAGGCCTTTTAGTAAACAGAACTAGGAAATAGGTATTGCTTTTTAAAGATAAAATATATCAGGGGTTTATACTGATATTTTCTCTTTAAATAAGGTAATGAATCAATCCTATATCTTTATCTCTGTTTTCCCACATCAAAAATCTCAGTATTCAAAGATACAAACATAATTACTCATTCACCTTACTCACATTACACACACAATCATTTCAGAATAACAATACCAACACTCCCACCAACATTATGATTACTATAAAAGTTTTAAAATTATATTATTACGATCATGATTATGACTATGATATGAGCTTTTCTTCTTTTACTTAAGGTATAGCCTACTAGAGTTGCTCGAAGTAAAATCAGTGTGGTTATGCCACCAACTAGATACTTAATTTCATTGTTTAATGTTACATACGATTTTAGGATTTACATTTTTTGCTTTGAGCTAAATTTTGTTTAATTGCATATAAAATATGTAAATGGTTCCAAGGCACATTTAAAGAAATCTAGCATCAATATTTGCTGCCTCCACCCTACTTCTCCCCTCCTCCTATAGGTAAGCATTTCAACTGTTTTTGTTTTATTTGTATTTATTGTTTTTTATTTTTTGGCCTTGCTGTGCAGCTTGTGGGATATTAGTTCCCCAACCAGGGATTGAACCTGGGCCCCAGCAGTGAAAGCGCAGAGTCCTAACCACTAGACCGCCAGGAAATTCATTTATTGTTTTTTAAATATAAGCAAACACTTTATATTTTATATTTTTTTGTCAAATGTAAATATATGTCCTTCATGTTTTATTTACTTTTTCTCTTTGATGTCTCTCGATATTTAGAAAGGTGTGCTTTTTTTTTTTTTTTTGCCTCACCACAGGACATGTGGAACTTCCCTGACCAGGGATTGAACCTATGCTCCCTGAAGTAGAAGAGCAGAATCTTAACCACTGGACCACCAGGGATGTCCCAGGTGTGCATTTTTTAAATGGTAATCTCTTACCTTTAGTCTTTGTTTTGCTGTGGGTCAATTCTGAACAAAACATCTTCCTTTGATTCTCATGGCAGACGTATTAGTAATTACTAATTATTGTAAGGTTAGTGTATGCTTTTCTGAAATAATATATCCATCCTGTTAAGACTGTCCACTTATCCACCTGCAATCAGCATGCCTTTTCCGTCTGATGGAACAAGTGTTTCTTCACAGCAAAAGTGAAACCAGTGGAAACATCTGGTACTTGTGTCTCCATATTATTGAGGATTAAGTAAGAGTTACTTGACTTAAGAAGAGTTGCTGGATTTAAAGAAAAGCTACTAAATTGTTTTCTCTATCATGCTAGTCACTGGCATATTTTTCTCCTATTGACTGAAGTACCATTTCCAGGATTGTGGGATGCTATTTCTTAGTCCAGCTTATCTTTGTAACTTCCACTTTGATAATTTTAAACCAGAGTTAACTTTTTAATTGGTGAGGTTGGTTACATGTAAGCCCCTTCAGGCGGTTTTCAGCAGACCAAAGATATATTATCTTAGGACCACAACAACTATTTAAGGATAAAATTGACAGGTGTTCCATTGCCATAGCATCAGTTTGGTACATGATATACTACCTTTTTATTCTGTTTAAAATTTCTTCCCTACTCACATTTTGATTAGTGATGAAAACACTACCTAATATTTGTAGTGTTGTAGGGTTTTTTTTTACTGCTTTCAACAGGTGTCATATTTTATCTTCACAACACCTTAGCCTTATGAGGTAACTGGGGTAAATAAAGAAGGCATTGTCATCCCATGTGTCAGGTAAGGGCATTGAATCCCAAGGAGGGTAAAGCAGTGTCAGGAGCTCTGCAATGGCCCTGCTCACAGCCTGGTCTTCCCAGCATACAGGTGTGTGA
Source organism: Monodon monoceros (assembly GCF_005190385.1). Lineage (NCBI taxonomy): Eukaryota > Metazoa > Chordata > Mammalia > Artiodactyla > Monodontidae > Monodon > Monodon monoceros. Next base: position 55,438,021 of record NW_021703765.1, read on the forward strand.
GGGGTGGTGCAGTGGAGTGGGGTTTAAGGTTGCAGGTTGGAGAGGTCTTGTAATTTCACTCATCACAAATGTAATCTGCACACATCAGCACAGAAGAGACCCCTTTATATTTAAAGGACTGTAGAGTCCCACGTAGGCAGGGCACCAGTCTGAGGACAGCAGCTCTCAGCAGAAGCTACACTGCCTCTGGGAGCCATTTTGGAAACCTGAAGGGGGTCATTTTTAGTTGTCACAAATGGGAGACTCAACTGGCATTTGTGGGATAGAGTGTAGGCACCTAGCAATGCATGAGAAAGTCGCGTGTGCTGTGAATTTTCCCATGTACCCATGACGTGGATATAGTCCTGGACATTCATGTGTAGATGAAAAACCTGTATTTAATGTTCTGAACCTAGAACTTAATTTCATTTTATGTGTAATTACAAAGTATTTTTGTACCATTTAAATACACACTAAAAATTTCAGGAATGCCATTACCATGAGGATGAAGGGAAAATTACTCTGTTCAGAATTTACCAAGAGTTATCTATTTCAGAAAATGACATCGACCAACATCACTCGTGTGTTTGTCTGTGGTTCATCAATGCAATACTCAGACTCAGTCTGATTTTCGTGGTTGTTGCATTCGGAGTGATTTTACGTATAAGTAAAATACCATATCTTCTGGTGTGATCATTGTTATTAAGCTTTGACATATGGACACATGCAATTATCTAGTACAAATTACTCTTTAATTTCTTATTTATATGACTGTCGGAGCAGTATACTGATTGTTTTAAACTTATGTGTGTAGGTTGGTTGGTTATGTTAACTATAAGTTTTACTTCAGGTTAAAAGGGAAATTACAAAATATTTGTTATTACAAAGGGGCATTAGGTCTTACAGGGCTGAGACTCACTGCTCTAAAGCCCTTGTCTCCAAATGCTGTATTTCACCAAATACAAGAGGCTATCTACTGTAAGATTTTAAAAAATGAGGCCAATTAAATGATGGATTGTTTTCAATTGCAAGACACATGCTGATTTTGGAGATGTTGAAACATGAAAAGATGTGGTGCTTAGAACTGACGGAAAATAATAATAATTTGTAATAATAGCAGGTACTGTTTGTTAAGCAGTGTTCTACAAGCATCATATGTATTATCTCATTTAATCCTCACAACAAATTGCAGAGCTGGCACATGAAGAAACAGAGGGATACAGTATTTTCCCCAGGTCACGGATTAAGTGTGTGGTAGCATTGGGATTTGAATCTGGATCTAACTTTAAACCCCATACTCATTTCTCTAGGTCAAGCTGCCCACTCTCCCTGCACGTGGCTCTCAAGGTGGAAGGAGCCCATGATTCCTCTCAGTTCTTGAGAAATTCCAACATGGGTAGCAGCTTCTTTCTCGAAATCCATTTCCCCTTCCTTGAGCAGAAAGAAGCAGGTTCAATGTGGAAGCTGAGGGAAGGTGCTTCCCTTTGGCCATGTAGGGTCAAAACATATGGAGGTGTCATGGCCCCGTGCCAGGAGGACAGTCGTACCTGACCACACACGACCCTCCATGTCAGTGGTTTTCAAATTTTTTTTGACGATGACCCAAGACTGGAAATACGTTGTTTTCATTTTTAAAAATTGAGGTGAAATTCATGTAACATAATATTAACCATTTTTAAGTGTATGATTCAGTGGTATTGAGTACATTCACAGTGTTGTGCAAGCACCACCCCTCTCTAGTTTCAAACCATTGTCATCACCCCAAGGACACTCTGCACCACTTAAACAGTCACTGCCCATGCCCTAAGCCTTGTAGCCTCTAACAGCCACTAATCTGCTTCCAATCTCTATGGAGTTACCTATTCTGGATATTCCATATAAATGGGATCATACGTTATGGAGCTTTTATCTCTGGCCTCTTTCACTTAGCATAATATTTTTGAGGTTCATCTGTGTTGTAGCATCTGACAATACTTTATTCCTCTGTGTGGCTGAATAATAATTTGGTGTGTGGATATACCACATCTTGTTTATGCATTCATCCGTTGATAACTTTTGGTTTGTTTCTACTTCTTGGCTATTGTGAAGAGTGGGGCTGTGAACATCTGTGTACAAGTATTTGTCTGAATACCTATTTTGAATGCTTCTGAAGAGTGGAATCGCTGGGTCATCTGATAATTCTATGTTTAACTTTCTGAGAAAATGCCAAACTGTTTTTTAAAACAACTGCATCATCATTTTACATTCCCACCAGTTAGGTACAAGTGTTCCAGTTTCTTCACATCCTTGCCATCACTTGTAATTTTCCATAGTTGTTTTCAAATATAGCCATCCTAATGGGTGTGAAATATACTTGCAAATTATATACATTTTACATTACAACCTAGTAATCTCACACACAAAGAAAAAATAACTAAAATAAAAGCTTCACAAAATAATATAGTACCCTGATATTTTCTATTCTATCATAGTATAATTGATCCTATTTCATTTTTCTTAAAAAATGCTAGTTGCCACTCACTAAATTGATTTCATTATCCAATAAAGGGTCGTGATCCACTGTTTCAAAATCATTGCTCAATTTGGATGCACACATTTTTCCAGGGGCAGTTTTGTATTTGCCTGAAAAATAGGAATGATTTTTTTTCATGAACACTAGAAGACATCTTACTATACAGCAAAGAAAATCATAATTATAATTCATATTATCAGCAAAATATGTTGAATATCTCAATGTTATTGGAAGGGTGCTGGTCCAAAGATTGGAAAGCCAAGGTTAATTCTGACTTGAACTTTGCGTCTGAAACACCTTTTCCGAGATCATTTTTGCAGCCAGTAAATGAAGGTAACGATGGACAGCACACCCAGCTGGAGGCTTGTGATTAGGATTGGATAATAGCGTAATGAATGTGATTGCAGTTTGAAACAGTGAAATGCTATCAAGAGTGAATTATTGGGCTTCCCTGGTGGCGCAGTGGTTGAGAGTCCGCCTGCCGATGCAGGGGACGCAGGTTTGTGCCCCGGTCCGGGAGGATCCCGCATGCCGTGGTGGGCCATGGCTGCTGGGCCTGCGCGTCTGGAGCCTGTGCTCCGCAACAGGAGAGGCCACAACAGTGAGAGGCCCACATACTGAAAAAAAAAAAAAAAAAAGTGAGTTGTTACTTAAGTGTTTCCAGAGGAGCCTGCTTGTGGAGCTCTAGTCAATAATAGTAAGTAGTAATAGCACATTCATTGGCTACGTGCCAGGCAGGGTTCAAAGCCCTCAGACTGCATTAGTCTTCAAAGTAGCCCTCGAGGTAAGTGATGGTGACATTGGGCCCACGGTACAAATGAGGAAATCAAGGTACAAGGAAACTTGGTAACAAGTAACTTCACCAAAATTCCATCTCTAGTAAGTGGCAGAATTAGGTTTGAGCCCAGAAAGTCTGGTTCTTGTGCCTGAATGCTTAACTACTACACTACATCCCTATCTAAGGCAGAAATCAGCATTTTATATTAGGGCATCTGAGCATTTATAAAGTTTCCTGTAGCATTAAGTATCTTTGAAAATTAAATGCTTATTTCAGAATAATCAGGGAAGAAAAAAAAGTACTTTTTTGGCACATTTTTGTGGAAACAGTGGCATCAACAAGTCACTACAAGGAAGGATCAGATATTAGGTAGCTTTGAAGCTTATAGACTAACAGGTTTTCTGGTGTGTGTGTGTCTGTGTGTGTGTGTGTGTGTGTGTTTGTGTGCGTGCATTCGCTCATGCATGCTTCAAAGAGAGAGGCCGGCTCCCCAGCAGGAGTAAAGATGAGGTTGTCCAGAAAGGAAATCCAAGGAGAGAGTAGACCAGTGGCTTAGCTCTCAGTGTCATGGCCTGCGAGCCCTGCCCTATGGACCCCACGCTGACATTAAACATCCCCATCCCTGGGAATGCTGCTCCTGGCCTGGCATCATGAAAGCCTGTCCAGCCTGCGGGGCAGAGATAAGCCTAAATCTACCCTTTGATTCTGGACGCTAGCAGAGGCTTCTATGGGTTGAAGAGATAATTTTCAGCTGCAGTGGCTAGGGAACAAGGAGCCTCTTACTTTGGTTTATTAACCAGATCAGTTTGGTTGAAGTGTCCCTGTAAGTGAATGTAAAAGACAGAGGGAAATTTCTGTAAGCCACAAATCCTTGTGTTCCGGGTCAGAGGCCGAAACCTCACCAGGAGATGCTGTGTGTACAGGAAGCAGGGCTTTCTCCCCTCTGTCCGCCCCACAGGAAGACCTTCCTTCTGAGTGCCGTTCTGGGGTGGTGCCAAAAATCTATGTTTCTAAAGAATTGCGTTGCCAGATTGAGCAAAAGCCAGGCCCCTCTTTGGAAATGGGTGAACTGGGTTAATCAGAAAGAGGTCCATGTCCTCTGCCAGCTGCTTCTACCGAGGCCAGGAGGAAAGCCCTGACCTCAGGCTCCCACGCACTGCCTGGTGACAGTCAGATGAGGCTTGGTTTTGCCATCACCAGGAAAGCCTCTGTGTCTGCGTAACTGAAGAAAAGATTCTTTTGGCTTACAAACGGCTGCCTCTGTGATGTGTTGCACAGATGGTTTGTAAAGGTTCTTCTCTTGCATGACTAATGCAGAATGACTTCCTGCTGACATTCAGATTTTTATGAGGTTTCTGGGCTGATGCCATCCTCCTCTGCCATCAGCGCCCAAGTGCAGTACGTGGCCTTCACAACCCGGCTGCTAGCAGAGTGTCCATCTCTGAGCGCAAAGAGAGAATCCTCTGAACTCTTTTGCTTCCATCCTGTGAACCTCTCTGTAGGTTTCAGAATACCTGGGTCTGAACAGAGAAGTTTCAGAACACCGTCCCTGACTAGAAAACTCTTGCACGACGGGGGGAGAAAAGTTCCAAGTCCCACTTCACAGATACCTGGAATTCATAAAACCTGAGGACTTCTCTCATTCCGCTTTCAACTGAAAGTTCAAACACAAGACAACAAAGGCTCACAGAGAGAAGGATCAGGACCTGGCACCGCGAGTAGATCTGTGTCACGAATCCTGTAACTCCATCATTTTCTGTTTTCTGTGGTTCATACTCAAAGACCACGGCATAAATTCTCAGATGGTTCCAAGATGAATGAATAGTTCAGGGACTTCCCTGGTGGCATGGTGGTTAAGGATCCACCTGCCAATGCAGGGGACATGGGTTTGATCCCTGGTCCCGGAAGATCCCACATGCCACGGAGCAACTAAGCCCGTGAGCCGCAACTACTGAGACCACACGCCGCAACTGCTGAAGCCCGTGCGCCTAGAGCCCATGCTCCGCAACAAGAGAAGCCACCACGATGAGAAGCCCATGCACCGCAACAAAGAGTAGCCCCTGGTTGCCACAACTAGAGAAAGCCTGTGCACAGCAACGAAGACCCAACACAGCAGAAAGACAAAGGAAGGAAGGAAGGAAGGAAGAAAGGAAGGAAGGAAGGAAGAAAGAAAGAAAAAGAAAATTTCAAATGGGCTGGCTTACGTGAATACTTCATTCTGGATCACTTCTTTTTTTAGTATTTCTTCCTATTTTTTCCCTCTCAAGCATATCTACTTCAGGAAGTGTGGAGAGAAAAGAGGCTTGTGGGAAAATCGAATCAAGTGATAATGATACGTCCTGGTGGAAAAAGTTCTGGGGCAAACAGTTTCGGGGTCTGTTAAGCTAACATGAGATTACCTATCCTAACAAGATTTAAGCATCTTGTTTTTCTAAATGCTCTTTCATTTGTGTTAAAATGGGGAAATATGACATCTAACCCTTTTCTCCTGAGAAAATAATCACCATCCTCCATGCTTTGCCAACAAAAATCCTTTTGTTTTTTTCCTGTTTATTATAGGAGTTACAATATCTGCAACTTGGGAAAACCAGCACTTCAGCTGGGGTGCTGGTTTGATTTTGCCTTTGGCCCTTGGCCTTTTTGTGTGTGAGAGAGATGTGTACACATGTTAAGTATGTGTATGTTTGTGTGTTGTGTGTGTGTTAATTTAAGGCAAGGACACTATCAGTGATGTAAGAAATCATCACAGCTGTTTACAGGGAATGAATTCTTCGTTTCATTCTCTGGACTTTTCATAATTTTGTGTTTTTCTTTAAAGACAAGTATCATGTGATATCACTTGCATGTGGAATCTAAAAAAAAAATGATACAAATGAACTTATACATAAAACAGAAATAAACCCACAGACATAGAAAACAAACTTACGGTTACCAAAGGGGAAGGGAGAGGAGAGATAAATTAGAAGGTTGGGATTAACATACACAAGCTACTATATATAAAATAAACAACAAGGACCTACTATATAGCACAGGGAACTATACTCAGTATCTTACAGTAAACAATAATGGAAAAGAATCTGAAAAACAATATATGTATGTAAACTAAATCACTTTGCTGTACTCTCGAAACTAACACAACATTGTCTAAATCAACTATACTTAATTAAATCAATTAATTGATTAATAATAAAGTATCAACAACCTACTGTTTTTAGAAAATTGTTCTGATTTGTTCACTAGAAAGGTTAGATCTATTTAAAAAAACACCAAAACCATCATGTGTTTTCTGCAGTTGCTGATTGCTCTTTGTGGAGCCCTGTGGAACATTTTCATGCTATCACAGGGAAACAGCACACTCCAGGGTGGATTCTGTTTTCTGTGGCTAAAATCTCTATCTCCTCTTTCCAGAAGCAGAAACACAAATGACGTCCCATGTCCTTCTGGTTGAAAAGTTAATGGAATAAAAAAATATATAACTGTGCATGGAAATAAACACATACACACAAACAAATGAATACAAGTGAAACTGAGGAAATCTGAATAAGATCAGTGGATCATTTTCAGTTTCAGTTTCCTGGTTGTGATATTGTGCTATAGTTTCACAAGATATTACTATTGGGGGAAACAGTAATGATTACATAGGATCCTTCTGTATTGTTTCTTATAATTGCATGTGAATCTATATCTCAAGGTTAAAAGTTTCACTAATTTTTAAAAATTTAGAAAAGTAACAAGAGAAAAAAACTTTAAAAATAAAAAGATATTCAACTTTTGTATTTTGAAAGTAATTTAATTAAAAGCTTTTAAAAGACAAAGTAGTCTTTAAAAAAATTTTTAATTTATAAATTGTTATAGTACCGAAAAAATGAAAGAAAAATTTGTTAGTTCAGAGTTTAAATTTTTCTTTTTTTGCTGTACGCGGGCCTCTCACTGTTGAGGCCTCTCCCGTTGCGGAGCAACAGGCTCCGGACGCGCAGGCTCTGTGGCCATGGCTCACGGGCCCAGCCGCTCCGCGGCATGTGGGATCCTCCCAGACCGGGGCATGAACCCGCGTCCCCTGCATCGGCAGATGGACTCTCAACCACTGCGCCACCAGGGAAGCCCCTAGAGTTTACAAATTTTTGGTAGGTTAAACTAACAAACTAAATTCTAGTGAGAAATATGAAGGTAAGTTTTTACTTATTTTTGTGTAGTTTAATGCATTGTACCCTCGTGAGCAACATCTAGGTAGAACTGAAAGTTTTATAACTTTGGATGGAAAAAATGTTGGAATTAGATAAATCCATTTGCCTTAATGGCTATTTTAACAAGTCTTTGCCAGTACAGAAACAGTATGTTTGCTTTTCAGGGATGAGAGACAGTTCTAAGAATAACTGTTAATGCTTCAGAATAAAATGTGGGTTTGAGATGTAAAGACAATAGTTACACATTTAACCAACTAACCATGTTGGTTATTGCAGTGGATGAAGAGGTTGAAAAAAGCAAAGTCTCTATAGATCTGTCAAACTCTTATTGACTTATTTAGATTATACTTTAAAACCTTTTTATTTTGAGATAAATGAATTATATATATGTGTGTATATATACATACACATATATATTATTACATAGGTGCATTTGAAAGAAATAATACAGAGAGATCCCCTGTACCTATCCCTCAGTTTCCCTCAGGGATAGCATCTTGCATAACATAGAACAATATCACAACATTGAAATGGACATCGATACAATCCACAGATCTGATTGGCTTTTAAAAAGATGGTGCTTTTTAAAGCTAATAAAACTATAGTTTGAAGGTTATTGAACCAGCAAATGATTAACTATAACATACTTTCCAAAAAACACACCCTACACCTTTCATTAGCTATTTCTAAAGTTGGATTCTAATTTTACAGGTTCAGGGGCTTTTTCTTTCCTTATTCTTTGCTCTTCCTACCTTTTGCTTGTTCTCTGCTTTAAAAAAAAAAAAAAAGATCACATATAGTAAGAAACAAATTGCTTTAGATACTTTCTGATATTCATTTATGTCATTATAAAGCTGAGAGACAGATTATTTGTAGCAACATTTTTATAGACCAGACTTCATAGAAAAGGAATAATTAAATCCCCTGTGAAAGAGATAATTTTACTACCTAACAGCTTGTCAAAGACTTGAGGATTTATTAAATCCCTACTACAGCACAGCAAAGCTATACAGGCAACCTGAACTTGAGATTTGGTTCTGATGTGCTATTTTGTAAGGTTTGGAGAAAGCAATGATGTTGAAAGAAAAGGGTTTCCCTTTAAAATGAAGTCTTTTCCTTAAGAAAACAGCTTGGAGCAAGAAATTCAGTCTCGTTTCCATCAAAATCAGATTGACCTCTAAGAAGCAGTCCCAGGTGACTGTGGCTCTCCACCGGACGGCCTGGTTCCTCACTCAGAGAGAACGTGACACTTGACAATGTTGAGTGGAAAGAACACTTAGCAGAGGGGAAGGGACAGGGCTGCAGAGGTAAGAAGGGCTCGCTTCACATGAGTGCAGTGGTGAACCTTGAAGGGTTTCAAGCGGCAGATGTTGCAGTGATCTGGGTTGTGTTCATAATGGATGGAAGGGGACAGGGGACATCATTTCGAAAGCTCTTGCAGTGGTCCAGGTGAGAGATGCTGGCTGGGTTGATGTGATACCAACGGAGATGGGGAAAAAAAGTGGACAAATTTGGAATCGATTTTGGTGGTCAAACCTCTTAGATATGGTGACAGAATGATAGAAGGTGATGTTGCAAAGTGTCTCTGGGTTTCTTGTGTGCATGACTGGATAGATTTAAGTGCCATTAATGAGATAGAAAAAGGAGGTAGCATTGACTGAGATGAAGACAAAAGGAAGGACTCATTCTAGTGGGAAAAATCAGAGTTCAGCCTTTTTTTTTTTGGCTGCACTGTGCAGCATATGGGGATCCCCGACTAGGTATTGAACCCACGCCCCCTGCAGTGGAAGCATGGAGTCTTAACCACTGTACCACCAGGGAGGTCCCCAGAATTCAGCTTTGAGCATGCTGAGTTTGAGATGACCAAGAGACATTCCAGTGGAGACGTCAAGTACAAAGTTGCAAGAGAAACAAAGAGGGAAGTCTGGGTCGAAGAGGAAACTAGAGAGAGAGAGAGTCGGCTGTGTAGGTGACAGACAAGAACACAGGCAGAGACTTGAACACAAAGTGCCCCTTAGGCAAGTGGAGCTCACTGTGGTTCAGCACGAGATAAGGTAGTAAAGAAAGTGTCTTTTGCCTATAAAACAAAGGAAGCAGAAAAAGAGCAAATGGAAAAATAAATAACTGGAGGAAGAAATCATTTCAGATATAGGTTTTTTGTTTGTTTGTTTTTAACGTAAGAGATACTAGGGCAGCTGTTCTTAACCTTGACTATACAGGAAAACCACCTGGAGGAAATTTTAAAATTCTGATGCTCAGGCTTCCTTCAGTGACAATGAAATCAGAACCTTTACAAGATGGGGCCCAGGCATCTGTACTTTTTAAAACTACAACAGGCAAGTCCAGTGTGCAGGCAGGTTTGAGAACCAGTGGAATGGATATGCTTTTAAATCCCCTGTGGAGCTTGTTCAAATGCAGATTCTGATTCAGTCAAGGTGGGACCCAGGGTTCTGAATCTCTAATAAGCTCTCTGGTGACGCTGTTGTTTGTGGAGCTACAGTACATCTGGATGGGAATGATCCAGAAGGGAAAGAGGTTAAAGATGCCGGAGAGGGCTCAACCCAAGAGGTGGGTGGGAGGCTAACACCTCTGCCGGGATTGGCCTAGGGTAACAGGAGGGACATCGTAAACACAGGAGAAGGTGGACGTGGTCAGGTTTGTACATTTGGTGGTCAGGGAAGATTGAGTTTAGCCCAGGGGGTTTCACCGTCCTGGTTTCCGTGGACACATTTCTTCTCTTCACTCTCTGCAACCTCAGGCCAACCTCCTTCCTGGGGACATCTTCCCTTTGGGTGAAGGTTAAGGTCAGGGTACCTGAGGGTTGGCCGGAACCCTGTAGATCATTCAGCCCTTACATGCCCTGTGTTACAGATGCAGCCCAGAGGGTCACCTGTTCACAGAGGGCAGACTCACACTGCTTATAAGGCTGGTGGTTGTGAGTCCCTGAGTGATTTTCGTGGAGATTTTGGTGTTCCTCCTTGGCGAGGTTAGGACCAGCCCGAGTCGCTGTGGCACAGCTGAGCCCACAGATGTGGAGTATGTCAGCTCGGTCGCCAGGGCTGGGGAGTCAAAAGGAGGCTGGACAAGAGAGTCAGGCCCACAGGGCTGGTTGTTGGGAAGAGGAGGACTTGGGGCCATCGAGCCCTGGGGAGCTGCTCGCGATGTCACAGCACGTCAAGGGCGACTGGCCATCTCCTTCCCTGGGCCAACCCTGAGTGAAGATCCGCTGCTGGGTACTGTAGGAGTAGGAACTGAACTTATGCGGCGGTGTGGGGGGAGGGTTGCTGAGGGTATTACACGTGATCATCCACTTCTCTTAGCTAAAGGCTCGAGGAAAATCATTTTTTCCTGTTTCTGCTGCTACTTGGGGAAAATAACCAGGTTAGTGTCCAGGCTGCTGTAATAGGATCGCCATCTACTGGGTGTCTGCTTACCGTACTCAGTCCTTCCACGTGGCTTATGTCAATGTATCCTACAACAACCCTAGGTGAGAGGTACTATTATTATTTCCATTTCACAGATGAGTAAACTGAGGCTTACAGAGGTTGAGGAACTTCCTCAAGTCCCATTCTTTTAAGTGGTAGAAGCAGGAGTTAAACTCAAGCAGGCTGCCTTAGACCTCACACTTCTTTTTGTTTTTGAATTTTATTTTATTTACTTTTTTATACAGCAGGTTCTTATTAGTTATCTATTTTATACATATCTGTGTATATATGTCCATCCCAGTCTCCCAATTCATCCCACCACCACCACCTCCACCCCACCCCCCGCTTTCCCCCTTGGTGTCCATACATTTGTTCTCTATATATGTGTTTCAGTGGTATCTGCTTTCTCTGTCACCTAGTGAGGTGGGTGCTGCTGGGGGACTATTCTTGGGTCTCCAGCAGTCCTTCATGTCTTTCCAGCAAAGGCACTAACTGCCTTTGTTTCAGATGTTTCAAGGATGTTTGCACAGCAGTCATGTAAGATAGAGGTAGTGTCTCTGTCCAGGGCAAAGGGCAGACTTGCTTAATGCCTCACAGAAAAGATTTGAGTTCCCTATGCTCGGGGTTCTATGGCTGCATCACAACCTGCTGTGTCTGCAGGTCTCTTTGGCCCTGTTTGCATTGCCCTGTGGGAATTGAGGCTTGGAGAACCCCCCAAAGTGCTGGTACTCCAGCTAATGTAGTGCTGTGAAAAATAAACTGTCCTTTTGTTACCGAGCCCAAGCTCGTACTGCTCGCTGCATGACAGGCCAGTAACTCGAGAGACGAGGTGTTAGGGCAAGGCATAGAGACTTTATTCAGAAAGCCAGCAGACTGAGAAGATGGTGGACTAATGTCCCAAAGAGCCATCTGGCCCAAGTTTGGATGCTAGTTTCTTTTATAGAACAAAGAGTGGGGAAGGGAGGAGGTAAAGTAAAAAAGGCATTAAATTGTTGCAGATATTTCCTGGTTCCGGCCAGACTCCAGAGGGGATGCGTTAATTTCTTCTTTCCTGCAGCCACTCACAGGTGGACCTAGTCAGGATGTTCCTGTGAGCTTAAACATAGGTATTGTAGCTTAAAACTCAAGCATGGGAGGCAGGGTTCCCAGAGATGGGCCATTATTTTTGCTTTAAGCTGTAGGCAATATCCCTTCAGAGATTAACTTGCAGCAAAAGCAATAGAATACAGAGGTTAAAGTAAAAGAAACAGAACTGATATGGAGTCAGATTTGTTCTTCCCTATTACAATTTGCCTCTGACCCAAGTCCTATGTCTCCACCAGCATCCGTGAAAAGATGGCAGGCTAAACTAGTTTGAAAGTAGGATAAAATTTAGGCCTCTTTACAGTTCTTGACAGGGGCTATTACCTCCATTATATGGACAGGTAAAGTTAGGTTCCAGAGACCACATACAGCCAGTAAAGGGCAGAGGTGGGATTTGAACTCAGGTCTGCCTCAATCCAAAGCATGTGTTTGTGCCTACTTCTTCATGAGAGTGGAAAGGGGCCAGGTTAGAAAGGGGAGGGAAAAGAGCCCATGGACTCTATGGAGGTGATCTCATGACTCCCAGAGGGAAGCAGAGAAAAGTTTAATGCAGATCAGTGAACCCTCTGGGCTTCTTGCCCAAATCCCTTGTCTAACCAGCTGTTCTCTTTTGGATTTTGTGATGGATACTGATGTGTTCCACCCACTTCTCACATTCAAAACTGAGATACACATTTCCCCACTGTTGGAGGTATTAGCCACTGAAGGCCTGCGTCTGAGTCTTTCTTATGAATTGTCAGGCTGAAGACTGCCATCTTATGCAAAGACAAGCCCCCTCTGTAGGTCTACGGGACGAGCTGGGAGGATGTGGGGCAGGAGAGGGAGCATATAATGTTCTGGTGTCCTTGCTTCAAGGTAGGACAGTGCTGTCTTCGCTCCAGGGCTTCCTGTAGGAGAGACTCACATTTTCTGCCTTTTTTGCACTAACATCACAGTTCAACTCCTTCCTCTGCCCAAGCCTTCATTTCCCCCACAGTGTTGATCTTGGGGACTCTTCTTAATAAATTTCCAGCACACAATCTCAGCACACAAACTGGAGAGAATTTTGCCCAGGAAAGAGACCTACAGCAAAGCTCTTGGAAATCATGATATGAAACAAAAGATTATACAGAAAATGTGCTTGTAAAGATTTCATGTGCTTTAATTTACAATTTTTGGTCATTCAAAGTCATTCAAAATATCACCTGTAAGCTCAACAAAATTATAGAGTTAATTCAAATTTTTATAATTGCATTAAAGGATAAGACATTATATTTATTAAGCATTACAGTTGTGACAATTATTTTGTTGTATGTTCACTGACTTTTTCTGACACATTTTTCTACTAATAAGTAAAAAGCAATAAGAAAATTGTTAGCTTATTATCTAATGCCCTGATGGAAATTTTAGCACAATTGAATTACTGTTTTCCCTTGAGACACAAATGCTGTGAATGTTTCATAGATTATGTAAATGGAACAGTGGAACCATTTGCAAGTCACACTATTTAATGTGTCTGGAAAAATATTTTAACCTCCTTTCCTACAGAGAGAAGCAAAAAGACATATGCCTTGTTGGAATGGAAATGGGGTTTTGTGCTATCTCTCAAGAATAGTTTTGGAGGGGGGTGGGGAGTGAACTTGCCCCCTTCTGATGTGAGAATAAAAAGCCAGTGAAAGCAAGACCAGTGAGAATGAAGGCCAGTTGGGGCAGAACCAGATGCATGTTACGAATCCAACCTTTGGTCAAATGGTGTTGTCAGCCTTATTCCATTTACTCAAGGTTGTACAGATACCACATCCTCGTCAAGACTTCCCTGAGGGTTAAAGCACTCGTGTGGGGGGGATTGTTTCTGATTCCAAAACTCAGTGATGTACTAAGAACCATGGCCCCCAGCCCCAAATAAGTTCTGTCCCATTTGATAAGCAAATCAGGTTTTTATCCTGTTGAGAGGGGGGTTAACTTTCAAACTGTGCTGAAGGGCAGGCTGTTTCTTAATTTTGTAAAAGAAAAATCACTAAAATATTTTAAAGCTTATTTGGTTTAAGTTTCACATGAAAATATGCACATTTCTCATGAATTGATGCATTGTATTTACAAGTTTCATCCTTGTAATGCAACCAGTTGAACTAGTCATTTTTAATCAAGAGAATGTCATGCAAAGTCCAGTACTCAACTTAGTCGTGTAAACAAACAAGACAAGCAAAACGTTTCCAAGTATGCTGAAAATTTAGCTATTCTCCTACATAAGGCAACAACCTTTAACTTGAGAAAGAAGTCGCAGAGATGATAAATACTGTTACACAAACATAAGGGAGTGTTTGGTTTAAACCCTTGCATAGCTTATCAAAAGTTGTGTACCGGGGCTTCCCTGGTGGCACAGTGGTTAAGAATCCTCCTGCCAATGCAGGGGACACGGGTGTGATCCCTGGTCCAGGAAGATCCCACATGCCACGGGGCAGCTAAGCCCATGCGCCACAACTAGTGAGCCTGCGCTCTAGAGCCCGTGGGCCACAACTACTGAGCCCGCGTACCACAACTACTAAAGCCCACGTGCCTAGAGCCCATGCACCGCAACAAGAGAAGCCACCGCAATGAGAAGCCCGTGCACGGCAACTAGAGAAAGCCCGCGCGCGGCAACGAAGACCCAGTGCAGCCAAAAATAAATAAATAATTTTTAAAAAAAATTGTGTACCATCAACAGAGTTACATTCTACTCTAAACAACTAATCTATTGCCTCATGGTCCTGGTATCTTCCCTTTCAGTCATTAGAAAAAAATTAGGTAACAGATTGAGCAGGTTTCTATACAGGAGCAGCAGAAATTCCATCCACAGGGATACTTAAGGTGACACTAAAAAGATATTTTGGAAGTAGGCTGTTGGGAATAGTTTCCCCAATGGAAGAAAAAGGTTTGGCATTTTTGAAATTAGAGAGATACAAGGCTCTTTATTGTTACTTAAAATCATCACCACTGCTCAATAATTTTCTGGCAGAGGGAACAGAAGCAAAACAGTCAGCCCAATGAAATTCAGGTGGTAAAACTGCAAGAGAGGGTTGAGGTCAGCATTCTAACTCAGAGATAAAGTCTAGTATGTGTGTGTGTGAATAACCAAGGACTGTTTTTTTTTTAAATTGAAGTATAGTTGATTTACAATGTTGTGTTAATTTCTGCTATACAGCAAAGTGATTCAGTCATACATACATATATATATATATATATATATATATATATATATATATATATATATA
>NW_021703765.1:55453311-55531696 GCF_005190385.1 Monodon monoceros
ATATATATAACGTTTTCATATTCTTTTCCATTGCGGTTTATCACAGGATACTGAATATAGTTCCCTGTGTTATGTGGTAGGACCTTGTTGTTTATACATCGTAAATAGAATAGTTTGCATCTGTAAATCCCAAACTCCCAATCCATCCCTGCCCGCCCCCCACCACTTGAGGACTCTTAATGAGACCTAAGATTCCAGAGTTCTCCTGAGCAAGAAAAGGTACGTGAAATGCCTGATACATTGGCTAGAACGTGAAGAGGCCTCATTACGTGTCAGTCTATGACTACATATGGATGGAGGTATTGCCTATCTGTCAGGTTCCCTGGGTGGATTTGTGACAGTCAGGCTGGGGTTGCAGCTGTAAAAAATTCCAAGCACAGTTCTTTGCTATCTGATTTCCTTTGGAGTCAGTACCCCTTACGGACAGAAACTTCAGAAGCTTGTTGGAGAAATATTCTATCTGGCTGTTCTGGGCTGTACTCAGAGATCGTTTGGAAGTCTTAGAAGCTGAGCAGACTCTCCCAAAAGCAAAAGTTTGAAAACAATACAGAGTGACATGGAGGAGAAAGGGTGCGGGCTTCTTCCATGTGGGTGAAATAAGACAGTGATGACTAATGCTGGCTTTGCTCATCCTTGGCTGAGACCACAGTGTTTATTCAAAGTTGGATCTCGAGTGAAAGACGGTATAAATGTACATAAAATGTTATAAGGAGAGTTTTCTTAAAAGAGATTGATTTTCATCTCAAATCCGTTACCAGCTATATGCCCACACAATAATACACAGAACTTTCTGCCTCAACCAGTTGCAAATATAAAAAGGAAATGAGGGCTTCCCTGGTGGCGCAGTGGTTGAGAGTCCGCCTGCTGATGCAGGGGACACGGGTTCGTGCCCCGGTCTGGGAGGATCCCACATGCCGCGGAGCAGCTGGGCCCGTGAGCCATGGTCGCTGAGCCTGTGCGTCCGGAGCCTGTGCTCCGCAACGGGAGAGGCCACAGCAGTGAGAGGCCCACGTACAGCAAATAAATAAATAAATAAAAAGGAAATGAAAACTGGTCACTACTGTCTTAGAAAAGTCTTTTTCCTTTTTCCTTTTATTGCTTGGATTATGAATTTCAGTAAATGCAAAATGCATTCCTAAGTCTAGAAGTCAAATTTAAAAAGTTGTTTATCTAGAGTCTATAAAAATCATATAATTATAGAACTCAATTTATTCTACTCTTGATTTTGCAAATGAGTAAACTGTGAACCACAGAGATGGAGTTGACCTGAGTAAGAAGAGCATCTAAGACTATTAAATGGCACAGAGGAAATTAAATCCTGGCTCACTTGACCCACATTCAATGCTGTTCCTTTATCACCACCCTACCATTCAGAAAGCCTATAGCTCACTAAACTCCTTCATTTTATGAAGACAATTTTGTCACGTGTAAGGACTGCTATATGGGCTAGAAGAGTTCATTGAATTTGAGTGTCTATAATGGATTTTCTTTAGAGGCACAAAAGCCATCAAAACATAAAAACTTACCTTCAGCGATTAAGTCTAAACGCTCCCATTAACACCATCTACCGGGGCTACACAATGCCACTGAAGGCAATGGCAGTCTTTCCAGACTATGATTTACCCACGTTTGGTATCTCTGGTAGAAGAAGGAAACGGAGGCTTCAAAGAGACTGAGCAAGAAAGTGAAAGTCACCTTTCCCTTAATCCACAAGGAGGATCAAGTACTGACATTGCAGGATATCATTGTGATCCTATTTGGCAAGAGTGAAAATAAACACAACTGTATCTCAGTGCTTTCTTCTGCCTACACAGTTAGAACAATGGAACTTGCACCAACCTGCTTCACAAAGAGGCACCTTCTCAGACCTTCTCAGGTGGCTTCATCTTATCTCATTGGGGATCTCTATTGTTTCTGAATGGGAAACACTGAAGGAAAGGCCCATTCGAACCTGCAGAACGAGGCTAATTCCTGGAACCCAGGATATTCTTTTCCAAAGTTCAGAATTAGAAATTGTCATAAAAACATCAAAATTGGGTGGACCTGATAACTTGTTTAAATCTGACTCATGACTGTCACCACTGTCTTATTTTGCCCACGTGGAAGAAGCCCCTTTCTCCTCCATGTCGCCCTATATTGTTTTCAAACTTTTGCTTTTGGGAGAGTCTGCCCAGCTTCCAAGACTCCCAGATGTTCTCTGAACACAGCCCAGAACAGCCAGATAGAATATTTCTCCAACAAGCTTCTGAAGTTTCTGTCCGTAAGGGGTATTAACTCCGAAAGAAATCAGGTAGCAAAGAACTGTGCTTGGAATTTTCTACAGCTGCAACCCCAGCCTGACTGTCATAAATCCACCCAGGGAACCTGACAGATAGGCAATACCTCCATCCATATGTAGTCATAGACTGACACGTAATGAGGCCTCTTCACGTTTTAGCCAATGTATCAGGCGTTTCATGTACATTTCTTTGCTTAGTCCCCGTAACAACATGGTGAATTAGGCAATATTACTAGCTCTATTTTCTGGAAAGTTTAGGTAACCTGCCCCAAACCACTGGAGGCTTTACATCTGACTCAGATGGTATGGTCTTAACTACTTGGCCCATTGGCATT
Source organism: Monodon monoceros (assembly GCF_005190385.1). NCBI lineage: Eukaryota > Metazoa > Chordata > Mammalia > Artiodactyla > Monodontidae > Monodon > Monodon monoceros. The sequence goes on from NW_021703765.1 coordinate 55,455,925, forward strand.
GATACCGAGGGTCACAGTCTCCTGATAGGTGACTCATTAAGAGTACTTTAACTCTTTTACCTTAGAAGAAGGCTTTGAATCCTCTGCTGATATGCTTGTTTCATGCCGTTTCCAGACAAAGTCACAAAAACACTCAAAGTGAAACTCAAGTTGAACAAAGCCAAGAGCGTGAGCCAGTGCCTGGAAAGAGGAGAGGAAACAGAAGCAATAATTCCAGCCCAATATCTGATTATTATTCCAAGCAACATGTTCTGGCCTTTGCTTTAAAACTTTTTTTAGAACACTTTAAAATTTACAAGTTATATAGTTGGTTGGTGACAAAACTTCCTTTAAAAAAAAGTCTTTGTAATGATAAAATGTTAAAAGAAATATATTCAAGACTAAGAAAGGCAATCCTCCCATATCCTGTTTAGTCTCCAGCATCCTTGTTTGCAAAACACGAAGTTTGGTCTACACATACCTAATTTGGGCAGCCGGTTGATTGTCTTAGAAAACATCTCAAAATCAAGTCGACCCAGCTGGTGACTTATAATTCTGCAATAATCCTCAGTTCGTGGATCACAGCTTGCTAGGGGAACATGATATAAGGGCATGGTATGAAGAGCATGAAACCTTGAAAATCAAGAAACCTCAATTTTCTTTCTTTTGAAGTGTTTGTAAGAAATGAGAAGTGGGAAAGGAAATTAACATTTACTATTATCTCAGTTAATTCCTTCAACAATCTTAAGGGTACTATCATCTTCATTCCCTAAGTAAAGAAAGGCTCAGAGGCTCAGAGAAGATGACTCTCTTGCCCTCGTCCGTGATTCTGGAAGCAGGTAGGCTGGGACCTGGTGCTGACTCACAGCTAGCGTTGGCACTCCTACACCCCAGAGATGCAGGGGAATACATGTTCTTTAAAACTCACGTTTGTTGGACACCTTAAAATATCCTTATAATTTATCAATTGTTATTTCGGAGTAATAATTCTACTGATTCCATTGAAAACAGAAACCTTAAAATCTCTCCTCTTTGGATCACTAGTCATCTACCTTTTTTTCTTTTTTCTCTGAAAAAAAGTAAAATAATAAGTCGACTATGTGGGAGCATTGGTGCCTTATACACTTGCTTTAGACTTAGGATCTTTCGTTTTCCTTTTAAATAGACTTTATTTTTTTAGAGCAGTTTTAGGTTCACAGCAAGATTGAGGGGAAGAGACAGAGATTTCCCATATGTCCCTTCCCCCCACTCAGGCACAGCCTCCTGCATTATCAACATCTCCCTCCAGATCGGTGCATTAGTTACAGCCAATGAGCCTATATTGACACACCTTACCACCAAAAGTCCATAGTTTACATTAGGGACCATTCTTTTTTTGTTGTTGTTGTTGTTTGTTTTGTTTTTTTACATCTTTATTGGAGTATAATTGCTTTACAATACTGTGTTAGTTTCTGCTGTATAACAAAGTGAATCAGTTATGCATATACATATGTCCCCATATCTCTTCCCTCTTGTGTCTCCCTCCCTCCCACCCTCCCTGTCCCACCCCTCCAGGCAGTCACAAAGCACCGAGCTGATCTCCCTGTGCTATGCGGCTGCTTCCCACTAGCTATCTACCTTACGTTTGGTAGTGTATATATGTCCATGCCTCTGTCTCGCTTTGTCACAGCTTACCCTTCCCCCTCCCCATATCCTCAAGTCCATTCTCTAGTAGAGGGACCATTCTTAATGTTGTACACTCAGTGAGTTTGGACAAATGTAAAATGACATGTATCTGCAATTATAGTATCACACAGAGTATTTTCATTGCTCTGAAAATCCTCTGTGCTCCACCTGTTGATTCCTCCCCACCTGCCCTTACCCCTGGCAACCGATGATCTTTTCATTATCTCCATAGTTCTGCCTTTTCCAGAATGTCACATAGTTGGAATGTTATAGTTTTCAGCCTTTTCAGATTGATTTCTTCTACTAGCAGTATGTATTGAAAGTTTCTCCATGGCTTTTCACGGCTTGATGGCTCATTTCTTTTTAGTGCTGAATAATGTTCCATTGTCTGGATGTACTAAGGGATATTTATCCATTCACCTACTAAAGGACATCTTAGTTGCTTCCTAGTTTTGGCAATTATGAATGACGTTGCTATAAATATCCATGTGCAGGCTTTTGTGTGGACATAATTTTCAGCTCAGCGGGGTAAATACCAAGGGGCAAGATTACTGGATCGTAGGGCAAGGGTATGCTTAGTTTTGTAAGAAAATGCTAAATTGTATTCCAGAGTGGCTGCACCATTTGCATTCCCATCAACAATGAATGAGAGTTCCTGTTGCTCCACATTCTCACTGCATTTGGTGGTGTCAGTGTTCCGGATTTTGGTCACTCTAATAGGCATGAAAGGGTATCTCACCGTTGTTTTAATTTGCATTTCCCTGATGACATATGAGTAGAGCATCTTTTCATATGATTATTTGCCACCTGTGTATCTTCTTTGTTGAGAGGTCTTTTGCCCATTTTCCCATCAAGTTGTTCATTTCCTTATTGTTGTGTTTTATGAGTTCTTTGTATATTTTGGATAATAATCCTTTATCAGATATGTCCTTGCAAGTATTTTCTTCCAGTCTGTGGCTTATCTTCTCATTCTCTTGACAGTGTCTTTCACAGAGTAGAAGTTTTAAATTTTAATGAAATCCGGCTTATCAATTATTTCTTTCATGGATCATGCCTTTGGTGTTGCATCTAAAAAGTTTAGGATCTTTTTTAAATAACAGATTATGTATTTGTGACAGTCAAAATTCATTCACGCAGCAGGCCAGAAGAGGATTAGATCAGAAAGTATAATTTGAAATAGTTTTTTAGGCCCTTATAATAAATTGGTTTTAATTTAGATGAGACATTAAATATGAATTGATGGAAAGTGAATATTTATAACCCTTCTTTTGTGAGTTTCAGAAAACTGGCAGCAACCCCTACTTCATTAGGTTTTCTGAGTCAGAGACAAAGGTGCCTTGAATTACCCAGTAAATCATCATACAAAGATGTGAAGTCAGAGGTCATATTTCACTCAGCGATTTCCGCAGCAACAGGAAGGCCAGACAGCAACCCTGTCTGAACATTTGACAGATTGGGAATTTTTCTTGCCACGGACCTTTAAACATGTAATAGGTTTGTCGCCCTCGTAGATGTCATACAGAAAGGGCCCTGGCTCCACTTCTAATGGATGTGCTGTAGGCTGCAGTGAATGAGTCACTCCAGGGACACGATGCCACAGAAGGGCTTTTGACAGCATAATCCTCTGAAGCAGAGAAAGCCGTGCCTGACCCCAGAGACCTGCCTGTAAAGCTTTACTTCATCTGCCCTCCACTCTCTCTATTCTAAAGAACACCCGGCAAGTTAAGGGCAGAGTCTTTAGGAGACTACTACAAAATAGGGCCAAGAAACGAAATCCTTAAGGGTATGAAATATTCACGTGACAGGAATTTTGTTAACAATTCAATATTCCTTGTACTATGTAACCTAGACTTAAAAAAATAATAATTCTGAGTTCCAGGCCCCCCACCCCAGGCCCCAACTTGGAAAATGCCTTGAATTCTTTCCTATCAACTCAGTCTCATTGTACAGGTAGTGGATGAAATATATTTTTAAGGCAAATGCCAGCTTAGTTGGTCAAAATGCTTCAGAAGGAAAAAATGGTGGCAAAGAGCTCTGAATGGGGCAACACAAAGAGGTTATGTCTCCCTCACTAAACCAATGCAGCTGCAAATGAGTCAATAAGTGAACTCAGAGGAAGAAGCCTACCCTTGTCCAGGAGAAGGACACCTTTCCCTCCTCTGGAATTAAAATTTTCCTGTGGGGTTAAATCATTGATTAAAAGTCAGGGAGGGCTCCCCTGGTGGCGCAGTGGTTGAGAGTCTGCCTGCTGATGCAGGGGACACGGGTTCGTGCCCCGGTTCGGGAAGATCCCACATGCCACGGAGCGGCTGGGCCCGTGAGCCATGGCCGCTGAGCCTGCGCATCCAGAGCCTGTGCTCCGCAACGGGAGAGGCCACAACAGTGAGAGACCTGCGTACTGCAAAAAAAAAAAAAAAAAAAAAAAAAAAGTCAGGGAGACTCAGACTGTCCAAGTGTCAGTTAAGATCCTTTTGATTTTAAATGGCTTAAATGACAAGAAAAGGTATTCACTGAACTGGAAGTGCAAGATGGGATGGCTTCAGGGTAGGGTTGCTCCAGGGGCTGTGTGTTTTTAGCTGTCCCTCATCCTGGTCCTGCCCTAGGCTGGCTTCACTTGGGAGGCAGAACTCGGTGTGGCAGTCCTTATATGCTACAATATCCCAGGGAAGAGCCTTCTGGAACCTGTAGGACAAATCGGGTCATACACAGTGGGAATGTCATGTACGGATGGGCTTCAGCTTGAATTCCTGGAACCAATCCTTATGAAAAGGACTCTGAGATGACCTTGACTGAGCTGAAATAATCAGGGCCCCCCTCTGGCATGGAGGATGGGGTCAATCTCCCTTCAACCCGTGTCCAACACACTGCGTGAGGCATGAAGGAGTGTTAGAGATACCATCTCAATGCCACATACATTCATGAAATCTTAGTCAAAATTTCATATATCAAACACATACCTAAGAACGTTATATGTTATGCATATTTTTCGGCTGTGAAAGGAAAAGCAAAGGCAGTTACCAGCAATTCTAGGCTGTAAGTGTAACTAAGAACATTTGTGCTGCCCTTTCATTCTTGTCCTATAACAATGGACTCTCTTGCCCTGTGGGTCCCTCCTGTGTGCCCAGCAATCCTCTGGGCCCTCCCACCACCCCTTCAACTGTAGCCACAGCTTAAGTGACCAGCTCCACAGAGGTACTGACCAGCTTGGAGCAGATGGAACCCTCCAGCTCCTGGCCAAGGATCCACTGACTACACCTCTTGCTTCCTGCCCTGGGGTTTCTCTGCTGATGTCTCTGGGCATCTGCTGGGCAGTGCAGGGGAGTCAACAACCAGAGGGCCATGTTTGACCAGTGGGGGATGGGAACTGAGGGTCATCACTTTCTGTTTGTCCTGTGGGGGACCGCTCTATGGCACGACTTATGAGGCTCCTCAAAAAGTCCGGTGAGCTGAGCCCTGCAGACACCTTGTGTCAGCTTTTCTCTCCTTCCCATCTTCACTCCCCTGCCCCTCACCTCCACTCCCTGGGATCATTTCCTGAATAAATGCCAGCCTCAAGGCTTGGAGTCAGGCTGTGCTTTCTGGGATGCCCCCAGCAAAATGGGGCTACTTCTTAGGTGGCATTTACTTAGAAAACGTATGTGGCAAACGTAAGTGTTACTTTGTAAATCCATACACGAGCCCCCAAACCTCTGCAGACTTTAGCGAATCCAAGTCTTGGCTTCTGCGCAAAAAAACAGATTCCCTGTTCATTGCAGGGTCCTGGGTAACATGACTGTCTCTCCACAGCCCCCCATCCCTCTCCCAAAACAGTAGTTGTCTCAGCATTTTTATCTTTTCTTGCCCTGTGTTACCCTTATGTGTGTTCCTGGAGAATCAGAGTGGCTCAAGAGAAGGTTGAAGTGAGGGTAGAGATGAACATCTTACAGAAAAACCCAAACAAACTTTTTGACCAACCCAGTACATTGAAGGGACAAGAGAAGTGGAGGAAAGACCAGTTCCTGCCAGGAATGAGCCATGTGAGGAAGGACAGCAGCTGGAAGGTGTGCACGATCACACGTTCCAGGTCAGTCCTGGGACAGACCCATCCTTGTTCCCTGCCCTGATCTCCCAAGACAGGTGGTGAAGCCAGATGAAGGAGGCCTTGAAGATTTGATAAAATAGGGTCTCAGAAATGCTTACAGACCCGGCACTTTAAATATTGATACTTCCTATGGTTATCTGGCTATTTTCTTCCTTAGATCCTCCTGGTTTCCCAAAGAGTTTAAGCCATCTTCTCCATTATAATCTCCTAGCGGCCTTCACTGCAGGTTGTTGATACTTCATGTGAAGCTGGGCAAATACCTACAACGATCAGACGTCCGTTGGAGATTTAGGGGTAGCAGACTGATTTTTCTCACTTCCTTCTTCCAAGAAAAGTTGACAGATGTACAAGCCATCAAGCAAATGCTAAGTTGTTCTGCCTGGATGGTGGAAGGGAAAGAGGGAGAGAGAAGGACGAACAGAAACAACACTACCTGCACCCAAGAAGGTTGTTTGATTTGGGGGTGATGTAGAGGCAGCGTTCAGTGTCATTCTCTCTAAAATCTCCCTGTGATTCCCTTAAAGCCTTCAATTCCTGCCTTAAGGAGCAGTTGCACACACTCACACAATGGGGTGTCAGAACACTTCATCTTACCCAGCATTTTCTCCCCAAGAGGCCAGTATAGAAAAAGAGACCACAAGTAGCACAGTGGGCATCCACGGTCTTTTAAGAAATATTTTTATTTCTACTGAGGGTTAGGAGGCAGGCCAAAAGCACTTTAAATGATCTTACCTTTTCTTTATTTATTTTCAGATCTTAAGACCAGATACATACATCCCTTCCCCACCCTCCGCAGCTTTATTGAGGTATAACTGACAAAATCGTATATATTTAAGGTGTACTATGTGATGATTTGATGCACGTATACATTGTGACATTATTCCCACAATCAAGTTAATTAACACGTCCATCACCTCAAATAGTTACCCTTTTCTGTGTGGTGAGAATGCTTAATATCTACTCTGTTACCAAATTTCAAGTATTTAACACAGTAACATTAACTGCCATCACCATGCTATACATTAGATTCTTAGAGCTTATTCATCTTAAAACTGTAAGTTTGCACCTTTTGACCAGCATCTTCCCATTCATCCACCAGCCCCTGGCAACCACCATTTTACTCTCAGTTTCTGTGAGCTTGACTTTTTTTCTTCCTTTTTTTTTTTTTTTTTTTTAGATTTTACATTTAAGTGATACCATAAAGTATCTGTGTTTCTCTGTCTGGCTTATTTCACTTAGCATCATGCTCTCCAGCTTCATCCATGTTGTTGCAAATGGCAGGATTTCCTCCTTTTTTATGGCTGAATAATATTCCATTATGTTTTCTTTATCCATTCACCCACTGACAGACACTTAGGTTGTTTCCATATCTTAGCTATTATGAATAATGCTACAGTGACATGGGAGTGCAGATCTTTCTTTGAGATACTGATTTTGTTTCTTTCAATTATATATCTAGAAGTAGGATTGCTGGATCATATGGTAACTCTATTTTTAATTTTTTGAGGAACCCCCATAGTGTTTTCCACAATGGCTGCACCAGTTTATATTCCCACCAACGGTGCACAAGAGTTCTTTCTTTTCCATGTCCTCACCAACATTTGTTATCTCTTGATTTTTGTTTTTTGGGGTTTTTTTTTTTTTGATTATAGCCATTCTCAAGGGTGTAGGATGATATCTCATTTGTGGTTCTGATTTTCCTGTCCTTGATGATTAGTGATCTTGAGCACCTTTTCATGTACCTGTTGCCCATTTGTATGTATATTTTCTTTGGAAAACTGTCTATTCAGGTACTTTGCCCATTTTTAAATTGAACTGTTTGTTTTCAATAATGGTGTTGGGAAAAATGAATATCCACATGCAGTAAAAAATGAAATTGGACACCTATCTTACACCATACACAAAAATTTATTTGAAATGGATTAAAAACTTAAGATGTAAGACCTGAAACCAAAAAACTCCTGAAAGAAAACATAGGGAAAAATCTCCTTGACGTTGGTCTTGGCAATGACTTTTTTGGATATAATACTAAAAGCACAGGTAATAAAAATAAAAATAAACAAATGAGACTGCATCAGACTAAAAGCTTCTGCACAGCAAAGGAAACAGGCAACAAAATGAAAAGGCAAGCTACGGAATGGGAGACAACATTTGCAAACCATATATCTGATAAGGGGTTAATATCTAAAATATGTAAGGAACTCATAGAACTCAATAGCAAAAAGCCCCAAATAATCCATACAGATATATTTTTTTTAATATATAAATTTATTTATTTTTGGCTGCATTGGGTCTTCGTTGCTGCGCACGGGCTTTCTCTAGTTGCAGCGAGCAGGGGCTACTCTTCGTTGCAGGGCGTGGGCTTCTCACTGCGGTGGCTTCTCTGTTGCAGAGAACTGGCTCCAGGCATGGGGGCTTCAGTAGTTGTGGCACATGGGCTCAGTAGTTGTGGCTCACAGGCTCTAGAGCGCAGCTGTGGCGCACGAGCTTAGCTGCTCGGCAGCATGTGGGATCTTCCCAGACCAGGGCTGGAACCCGTGTCCCCTGCATTGGCAGGCAGATTCTTAACCACTGCGTCACCAGGGAAGTCCCATATAGATACATTCTTAATACAAAGAGAAAGGTTATTCATTAGCTTATCTTCCAATTAGTTTGCATGCACTTTCTGTTCAACTGTTGTCATGTTTAGTGGTTTTATTTACAATATTCATAAAAATAAGTGATACGTATATTTCTTAAGACGTAGTAAAATTTTTTCTGAACACCTTTGAAATCTGGCAGAAACTATTTGTAAAGTTTGAGCTGTTGCAATTATAGGCCCAAGAAATACTCATTCTATTTCATTTGTGTTGGGAAAATTGTGAGCAGGATTTCTCTTTATTTATCATTCATTTGAGATTATGCCTTGGGGCCCTCGAAGCTACTCATTTTTTTACAAAGGCAACCTTTGTAAACCTGTTTACAAAGGTTTACAACCTCTCCCAGGTTTAAAAGTCCTCTGAGTGAGGAAAGAAGGCATCCAAGACCTATGGAAAATCTCCTTATCTTGAGTGGTCATTAATGGAATCAAAATAATGCCTAAAGTCTGCTTTCTTAGAGAAAATGGTTAGGACCACACAATGACATCACACTTCAGCATTGTTCGCCAAACCTTGCTGTTTCTCACTCTGAGTCTTAGTAGGAAATGTGAGTTAGTGAAAACATGAAGGGAAGTGATGATTTATTGTTGCTATTTCTATCATTGGAAACAGAAGACGAATAACAGTGTTTCATTACGTGCTTGTCTTGTTTTTCCTGTTTGATAAATGAACTAGTAGGATTGAAACAGTGGACAGGAATGTCTGCATAGCAGAAGACCTTCTAGAAGGAATAGAGAAGGGCCTTTTACGGAGAAGGTGGTACTCATTCCAGAAGCAGCTCCTGTAGATGTCTCCTTCCTGTTAGTGGCAACTAGTAAAAGGGGTTACTGGGGCTCGGTTCTCTCAGGTTATGTTATTTTCCTGGTCACCATCACTAGTACTGAATTGAAACTGCAGTTTCGGGTATAGCATCCGAGTATAGAAAATTGAGCCTTAGGACTAGACAGGAAGAAATTCTAGGAACCAGTGTTTTATAAACAAAAAAGAAAATGTTTTGGTATGGCAAAGCAGAGTAGCATGTAATACACTCTTTATAATTAAATGTCAAATGGCAACAAAACTAATGGGAAAAGCAAAACGAAACCTCAGTATACACTACGTATTAACTTTTCAATCCTAACACCTTGCAACTTTGGCCTCTCCCAGCTGCACGTCTTAAGCCTCTCCCCTTCCCCCCTTTCTATTTGATTTGTAGATAAAACCAAAATCCACTTAAAATTCTGAAATTCCAAGGTAATGCCTCTTATCTACCCATGTAGATCATCTATTCATATAATCTGTTAACATCCACATAATGAAAAATATCTCCAATCTACTTCTTTTGGACACTCTACAGCGCTGACCTCCTCCTTCTGAAATAAGTGCAGTAGATGTTCCTCTGGAAGCATCCTCTCCTCCCTTCTTCCCTGAATCACCATGTTTTTAACATTTTCGCTCCTTTTCCTGGGCCAGTGTTTCTGCTTGCCAGACCACACACAGCCTGGCTTCCACATCATGGTAGCAACATTGCAAGTTACTAAGGCTCTCTAGGCCTTAGTTCCTACATCTATAAAATGGAGAAAAAATAATAATAACAGCTAGTTCATGGGTCATTGGGATTAACAGTTACGTAATAGCTAACATTTACTGAACATCTGCTGTGTCAGACATAGTCCTATTGCTTTACCTAGATTATCTGGTTTATTCCTCATAACTATAGCATTTACCTCTGAGATAAAGGCTATTATTATCCCCTTTAACATACAGAGAAATTGACATTTAGAGAGGTGAGCTACCTTACCCTAATACAGCTAGCTAGTAAACGCTGCAGTTGGGTATGAATTCAAGAAGTCTGGCTTTCAGGACTTCCCTCATGTTTTCCCTCATTACACTCCCGTCAAGAAACTATATTCATTAACACTGTAGCAGAGGGCTTCCCTGGTGGCGCACTGGTTAAGAATCCGCCTACCAATGCAGGAGACACGGGTTCGAGCCCTGGTCTTGGAAGATCCCACATGCCAAGGAGCAACTAAGCCCCTAAGCCACAGCTACTGAAGCCAGCGCGCCTAGAGCCCGTGCTCCACAACAAGAGAAGCCACTGCGATGAGAAGCCCACGCACCGCAACTAGAGAAAGCCTGCGTGTGGCAACAAAGATCCAACACAGCCAAAAAAAAAAAAAAAACCTGTAGCAGAGTCTTTGGCACACGGCACTTGCTGGGTAAATGTTTATTATTTTCTTCTTTCACAACTTTATTATATTTTTTAGAATTCAACCCAGACGGCCAGAGTGGAGGATTGTCCAAATGCTGTGGGTTTCACAGGCTTCTCTGGGCCCACATGGCGCCCTGGGCATTCCCGTGAGTAAGGTCCTCTTACAGAGAACTAACCCCCTGCTAGTTTAGCTGCCTCTCCCACTGGCCTGTCTATTCAGTGAAGATAGGGGGACATCTCTCTGCTCTGCACCCTGACTGCCTGACACAGTTTAGGAATTCAGTAGACACCTGATGAATGAGGGAACATACGAATGTCTGGCAAACGAAACAGCTCTCTCTCCCTTTGATCTTTCTCTGCAGCCAGCGGTTCCCTCCACATTTCTCTTTGAAGTAAGCCTTTGCCTGAGCACATCTCTGCCTCATCTTGTAGAGATCTTAGGTGATATTAGAGGGAATAAAGACAAGGAGATGTATGATAATGTCTTCTTTCTAACCAACTGCAAACAAACGCCTCAACATTTAACTCGTAAAGCTCTGTAAGTTTATTGTTTTAAAAAAAACCCAAACTGATATTTTAATGATTTTTTTCATAATGTTAATGAAAACAGAATAGATCTCTTCAAATGTTTTGTCTAAAACCCAGATGAATAAATTTCTGAAAGTTCACAATCTTCATCTATTGCAGGGTCAGGGTACTTCTTCAATGAAATGGGGGTGATTCGTACAATGTGATTTGCAGTTGCCAGTAATGACCGGGCCATGTGCTACCACTCTCATTTTACATCGTGTCTTAGGAAGAGCTGGGGGAACTGTGTGTTTCTAGTAGACAGAGTTGAGGACTGTCATATTCTCCCACCTTCTTTCACTTCTGTGGAAACAATTCTGAAAAATGGATAACTTAGAGATTTATTATTAGTTCGGCCGTTAGTCATTCTGATGCGTGACACCGCTGTGCTTAGTGGGAATCGGGATTATCACAAGTGACTCAGAGTGAATCCAGATGCAGGCAAGTCCCAAAACCCAGTCTCAGTTAGCGTGCTTCTGCCTCCTTTCAGTCTGCAGTCATGTGACACGTCCCCACATCATCTCCATCACCTCCGGGTTCTGGGATCACCACCCACCAACCACCACACACCATCCAGTGGTCTGCAGAGTCAGCCGCCTAGATCCCAGCAGGAGTGCAAGAAAGAAAATTTTAGAACTTCTATTTATGGTTATTTTAATACTTTTTAAGTTCAATTTTCATATATCCTTAAAAATACACATAATAATTCAGAAACTAATAAATAATTTGTAGCTTATACATAAATACACATATATTGGAGATGCTCAAAACATTTTTACCAGCAGGGTGCATCCCCAAGTAAAAAAAAAGAGAAGAAGAGGGAGAGGACTCAAATCAATAAAATTAGAAATGAAAAAGGAGGAGTTACAACGGACAACGCAGAAATACAAAGCATTATAAGAGACTACTACAAGCAACTTTGTGCCAATAAAATGGACAACCTGGAAGAAATGGAAAAATTCTTAGAAAGGTATAACCTTCCAAGACTGAACCAGGAGGAAGTAAAAAATGTGAACAGACCAATCACAAGTAATGAAATTGAAACTGTGATTAAGAATCTTCCAGCCCAGGACCAAATGGCTTCATAGGTGAATTCTGTCAAGCATTTAGAGAAGAGCTAACACCCATCCTTCTCAAACTCTTCCAAAAAATTGCAGAGGAAGGAACACTCCTAAACTTATTGTATGAGGCCACCATCACCCTGATATCAAAACCAGACAAAGATACTACAAAAAAAGAAAATTACAGACCAATATCACTGATGAATATAGATGCAAAAATCCCCCCAAAACATTAGCAAACAGAATCCAACAATACATTAAAAGGATCATACACCATGATTAAGTGGGATTTATCCCAGGGATGCAAGGATTCTTCAATATATGCAAATAAATCAATGTGATACACCATATTAACAAATTGAAGAATAAGAACTATATGATCATCTCAATAGATGCAGAAAAAGTTTCTGACAAAATTCAACACCCATTTATGATAAAAACACTCCAGAAAGTGGGCATAGAGGGAACCTACCTCAACATAATAAAGGCCATATACGACAAACCCACAGCAAACATCACTCTCAATGGTGAAAAACTGAAACCATTTCCTCTAAGATCAGGAACAAGACAAGGATGTCCACTCTTGCCACTATTATTCAACATAGTTTTGGAAGTCCTAGCCATGGCAATCAGAGAAGAAAAAGAAGTAAAAGGAATACAAATTGGAAAAGAAGAAGTAAAACTGTTACTGTTTGCAGATGACATGGTACTATACATAGAGAATCCTAAAGATGCCACCAGAAAACTACTAGAGCTAATCAATGAATTTGGTCAAGTTGCAGGATACAAAATTAATGCACAGAAATTTCTTGCATTCCTATATATTAATGATGAAAAATCTGAAAGATATTAAGGAAACACTCCCATTTACCACTGCAACAAAAAGAATAAAATACCTAGGACTCAACCTACCTAATGATGTAAAAGACCTGTACTCAGCAAACTATAAGACACTGATGAAAGAAATTAAAGATGACACAAACAGATGGAGGGATATACCATGTTCTTGGATTGGAAGAATCAATATTGTGAAAATGACCATACTACCCAAAGCAACCTACAGATTCAATGCAATCCCTATCAAATTACCAGTGGCATCTTTTGCAAAACTAGAACAAAAAATCTTAAAATTTGTATGGAGGCACAAAAAACCCCGAATAGCAAAAGCAGTCTTGCAGGAAAAAAAACGGAGCTGGAGGAATTAGACTCCCTGACTTCAGACTATACGACAAGGCTACAGTAATCAAGACAATATGGTACTGGCACAAAAACAGAAATACAGATCAATGGAACAGGTTAGAAAGCCCAGAGATAAACCCACACACATATGGTCAACAAATCTATGACAAAGGAGGCAAGGGTATACAATGGAGAAAAGACAGTCTCTTCAATAAGTGGTGCTGGGAAAACTGGACAGCTACATGTGAAAGAATGAAATTAGAACACTCCCTAACACCAAGCACAAAAATAAACTCAAAATGGATTAGAGACTTAAATGTACGACTGGACACTATAAAACTCTTAGAGGAAAACATAGGAAGAACACTCTTTGACATAAATCACAGCAAGATCTTTTTTGATCCACCTCCTACAGTAATGGATATAAAAACAAAAATAAACAAATGGGACCTAATGAAACTTAAAAGCTTTTGAAAAGCAAAGGAAACTACAATCAAGACGAAAAGACAACCCTCAGAATGGGAGAAAATATTTGCAAATGAATCAATGGACAAAGGATTAATCTCCAAAATATATAAACAGCTCATGCTGCTCAATATTAAAAAAAAACAAACAACCCAATCCAAAAACGGGCAGAAGACCTAAATAGACATTTTTCCAAAGAAGACATACAGATGGCCAAGAAGCACATGAAAAGCTTCTCAACATCACTAATTATTAGAGAAATACAAATCAAAACTACAATGAAGTATCACCTCACACCAGTTAGAATGGGCATCATCAGAAAATCTACAAACAACAAATGTTGGAGAGGGTCTGGAAAAAAGGGAACCCTCTTGCACTGTTGCTGGGAATGTAAATTGATACAGCCACTATGGCAAACAGTATCAAGGTTCCTTAAAAAACTAAACATAGAACTACCATATGACACAGCAGTCCCACTACTGGGCATATACGCTGAGAAAACCATAATTCAAAAAGGCACATGCACCCCAATGTTCATTGCAGCACTATTTACAATGGCCAGAACATGGAAGCAACTTAAATGCCCATCGACAGATGAATGGATAAAGAAGGTGTGATAAATATATACAACGGAATATTACTCAGCCATAAAAAGGAATGAAATTGGGTCTTTGTCGAGACATGGATGGACCTAGAGACTGTCATACAAAGTGAAGTAAGTCAGAAAGAGAAAAACAAATATCGTATATTAACGCATATTTGTGGAATCTAGAAGAATGGTACAGATGAACCGGTTTGCCGGGCAGAAATAGAGACACAGATGTAGAGAACAAACATATGGACACCAAGGGGGGAAAGAGGCAGGGGTGGTGGTGGTGGTGGTGTGATGAACTGGGAGATTGGGATTGACATGTATACACTAATATGTATAAAATAGATAACTAATAAGAACCTGCTGTATAAAACATAAATAAAATAAAATTCAAAAATAAAAAAGAAAGTGAACCGGTTTTAAGGAATAAAGGATGTTAGAAGCTAGTGGTCAGCCAGAGAAAGCCAGTCGGTTTTGATTTGGCTAGATGTGATGTGTATACTTTTCCTCCTACAGGCTCAGGCAAGTGAGCCTGTGTAGACCCTGGCAAGCAGAAGCTCTGTGAGAGATGGTGAGGGGATCACGTGACTGGCAGAAGCAGGAGGTTGGCATCCTGGGCACTTGGAGAAGTGAGAAGACTTTATCTAGACAAGAAAATGGCAACACACTCAATTTCAGTCCTTCTGAAAGGTGATTCTGCTGCAATTTAATTCCTTGAAAAGAAGAAGAAAGTTGTCCTTAGAAAATTTTAGCAGATTATCTACGGGAAAAGCAAATCTCTATTTTGAGTACTGTTCTCTTTATGAAAATTCCAAAACGGTACAAATTCCCAAGCTTAATCTTTCCTGAAAATCTCCCATGTTATCATTACACTGCAGTACATGATTGTGAGGGGAATAAATGAACTTGAAAACCCAAATCGTTTTGAAATAATTATTTTGAAGCTCTTTATTTCTATTTGATACTAGGAGAGAGTGGTGACGCCTTCCAAGGAAGCCCTAAGGAGATGAAAACTCGGGTTGTTTTCAGATTCACTTTCCAGGACCGTACAGGAGGACTTCCTTCTAATCACACCTTGTGTGTTGGGCAGCGGCGGGGAGGCTGGGAGGACTCCGAGTGGCAATGAAGAATAGGATGGAACAAACAGGATAGGATGTCCTTGGGTGCATTGGTTTCACATTGTCTTTAGAACTAGTTGGTTGGACAACTCCTTAATTGGCATATCAATTATTCTCCCTAAGATGCAGACTCTTAGCCACTTATACATTCCTTTCCTTTTATGTGGTCACTTAATTTGCCTGAGATTTTATTACCAAAGGCAGAAATTATTGAATAAAAATCCTTACTTGGTCCTTATTTTTCCATTTAAATAAGAAAATCTGAAGATGATTTTTTTTTTTTTAGTAAAAGATTTCTGTCCAAAGAGGAAGTATATGAAAGTAGATATACAAAACTGGCTCTTTATTTAAAAATAATTTTTTTTCAAAGATGGTCCGGTGTCCCAAGGCCAGATATTTTGAACCTTGTTTCCAGTATCAAGCAGGAAGGAAATCTGCAATTTAACCCTGAGTAAGAGTAAGGTTATGCAGTTTTAGAAGTTTTGAATGGGAATCGGGGCTAAAATAATATGAATTATAAATCATAGAAACACTTACCTCAAATATCAGGGAGAAATTCTCAAAGAAGAGAGAGACAGGGGATAGAATAGACTAAAGTACAATTTCCTCCCAGTCTGTTGGACTATGAAAGCCATTTAACATGAAATGATTAAGCATCTGATCGTAAATAAGAGCGATTCACTGCCAGGAAGCTTGTAATATAGTCTAGGACACGAATAAATGAGTCTTGGTTTAATACCATGCAAAGAAAAATTTAGAAAGCCTGCCAACATTTCCAGACCATTAAATTTACATTTGATGAATGGACTGAGAGGAGAAATTTAACACAGAAAAGGCCAGGGCTACAAATTTACCATGTGGGTTCACTTGGCTTTCTGTCCATCAGGATACTATGTTTCAGAAGGATGATTGTCAGTTGGTATCTCTTCAAATAAAAGAAGATTTATCACTGAGGTTCTGATAAATGCCTTTAAAATGCACTGGGAAAACCACTCTTTTGTTTATTTTCTTACCCTTAAGAACCAGTATGATTTCAAAACAAAAGCCCCATGCATGTGGCTTCGTGTGACGGGATGAGAAGGAGACAAAGCCTGTTTAAACTTTCAGGCTAGTCTGTCTTTAAGAGCATAGAAGTGTTTCATGGAAATCACAGTGCGGAGGCTTTGGGGAGAACTGGCTAGAAATGATGAAGCAGTCCACACAGCTTTCGCCTGTATTGTAGATTTTATTTTATGTTCCTCCATTTCCTAAGGCTTTGATCTTTCCTCCACACCTCCTGAAAATCATTTAGTTTTGGGGAATGAGCTGTTCCTTTGGAAATGCAGCTACTCAGCAGACTGGCTGGAAGCAGAGGCATGATAGTACCTCCCAGCAGAAATGGCTCCATGCTTTCTGAGTTCAACATGCAACATCCAAGTAAGAAGGGCACTGTCCACCACTGGACGACTTCAGAGGTCGTACAAGTTTTTACCCATCCTCTTCCATAATCTATGGGCAATTTTAGAGCCACAAACCATGTTTGAAATTTCTAAGCTTCTTCCCACATCAATGGTTAGAAGCCCCATTATTTGGCCACTTCTAGAAATAGGGGTTTTGTTGTTGTTCACAACTATAAACAGGCCAGTTTTGCTGGGGCAAATGCTGGGAGGGTTCCTTACTATGGTGAGGAACTATATCAGCCGAAACAGAAGAAATCACCAGTTGGAACAATATTCCAGGGACCATGTCAGTATTCCTTCCACATACAACTTTTACAGAAACCCAGTGTGTCTGCTGACAAAATAACATAGCTCTGTGTCTTTACTGAACCTCTCTGTTCAAAACCCCAGAAGCGGCCTTGATTCCTCTTTCATCCTCACTCAATAAGGAGTTACTGAGAGTATATTATGTAGCAAGCAATGTGCCAGCTGCAGGAAGGGTCATAGGCCCTAACACCAAATGAAGGGGAACCTATTGCAGCCCATCCTGTTGCTCTCTGATGCTCCAGATCACGGGGTGAGATTGGCACATGCTTGTTCATAGGACACAGTCACAGCTGGATGGCTGAAGTCATGGATGGTAAGAGCCTGAAAGCCTGGGCTCTTTCTACCCACAGTTCCTCCTTCATCCCCACCTCCTGTCAAGTAAACCATCAAAGTTGTCTATTCCCGCTGCCCAAGTCTCCCCCAGATCTACCCTCTGTCCCCTGCAGTCTTCAGTCTAGACGCATATTGGTTCCCTGGAATGTTTCAGTATCCACAACCTGGTCCTTCCCTCTCTTTCCTTCCATCTTCCCTGCACACCGCTACAAAAGCATCTCTCATCATCACAGATTGAGAAGGCATTTCTTTCTGGGTCCCCAGTTTCTCCTCTCTACGACCCAATTTATCATTCCTGGAGTAGCTATGACCACCATCTGCAGTTCAGCACGCTGCCTACTCAGTCTTTAATCACATTTTATTTTTTCCCCCTTTCCATGCCTGTCTTCTTTCTGTTCGCTCTTCTGGGAATTCCAACATCACCTCATCTGAAAAGCCTTCCCGTGACTTGCCCACCCTGAGTTAGCCTCCCAGAGTCCCTTGTACAGACCTCGATTATAGCACTTAGCACATTGAGTTGTAAGTGTCCCAACTGCTACACTGAAAGATCCTTCAGATGAAGAACTTTCTATGCCCAGCCCACCACAGGGGCCCTGGTATAGAGTGGTATTCAGCACGTGTATGCTGGCTTAGTGAAGAAATCATTTAATGTGCTAACTGAGCAGTCAAAACTCAGTCAAAACAGACAGTTTGCTGTTTGTGTCACAATGAAAGCTTTAAAAGAGACTATTTCTTTTAAGAAGGCTACCCTTTCATAATACCTGAGAGGAGTGTGGTATATAGTATAGAAAATCACTGGCATATTTTCTGAGAAGGTAGAGATATCCATCCTAGCACCCAGACTGTAAGTATCACTTGGGTTTTGGTTCAAATATAAGTTTATCTTCAATAAAAATCTTAAAAAAATAAATGACGGTGTGAAAATTTAATTGCTTGAGATGTTTAGTTTCCCCAGAAGTGAAACAATAAACAGAACAGAAGTGAATTCATTCAAACACTCCGGCTGTTTGTGGATACCACCACCCAAGGCTTCAGGCAGTGGTGCTAACCAGCTCTCCAGGAGAGAAAAAAAAGCACCAGGCCAGTACAGTATGGACTGGGTTACCCAGAGAAGGCAGAGAAAATGCCCCAGATTCCTGCTTCTCTGTGTGTTGCTGTCCTTGCCATTTGATTGTTGTTTGTTTGTTTTGGTTAAAAAGATGGAGTTAGGTGTCAGACCAACCTGGCAGGTGTACAGGCTCTGCCTTAGAGGTTCGGTGATGGGCAAGTTGGTTAAGCCCTCTAAACCTCAGCCTCCCCATCTGCAAATGGGACTCGTAATCCCAATGCTGAAAACTTGGCCTCTGTGAACCAGTGCCAAATAGAATCTTGGAGACAGAGTTTTGGGTGAAGTAGAAAAGAATAGCTTTATTGCTTTTCCGGGAAAAGGGGGAAACAGCGGGCTTGTGCTTCAAAAACTGCATTCCAACCCAGGAGGATTTGGTGAGGAGTTTTACAGCAATGGTTTAGGGGCAGGGTTGCTGATAAAGATCAGGGTGTGTGCAGGGCCTGCACTCCTTGAATCTGGCCTCAGGTGATCTCCTGATGAGCTTCGTGGTTATCATACTATGACCTTCTCTCTGGTACATCTTCCATTTGGAGTTTTAGTTCTGCAGAAGAGCTTAAAGATATTGTCATGTGTATCCCTTGAGGCAGAACCAGGACCTGCCCCAAGGCTGCACTATTGTTTCTTAACTGCTCCTCCCTTGTCTCTGCATCCCCTCCCTTCCCTGATTAGCAACTGTTCGAATCTGCCCTTTGGAACTCAGGGAAGGTCATGGGGGCTGAAATCTATTCCCTACAAACAAGAAATGGGGGACACATAAAGGCTTCTGTGCCCAGGAATCCACAGGGTCCTGCTTGGTTTCAATACTAGTAAAAACTTCACAGCGTTGCTGGCTAAATCACATTACCTGCAAAGGGCTTATATAGCACTTGGCACTTAGTGACAACTCAGCAAATATATCAACTGATGTTGGTGACAGTGCTAATAATAATATTCCTTTGTTCTCAGCTGTGGGTGAGGAGGGATATTTCCCTGGGAGTCAGGTGTTTAGTTTGGTGCTAGTATCATGTTTACCAGCTCTGTGGCTTGCCCCTTCTCTCTCTTTTGTACACCTTGCAAAGAGTCCACCTTCAATTTCTTAATTAAAAATCCTCCAAACTTAGGGTAACATCACAAATTTTATCTCCTTTTATTATCCTTTTCTATTATTTAATCTTTTTCTTTTCTCTACTTTCTGTCTTTTCTTTAAAGTGCTTTGTTACATGGGTCTGACATTTTAATCCGTCTTTGATGGTCAGGGAATTTGTGTCTGTCCTAGGACTCTGCACCTACACAGCCTCAGCAGCTCACCACCTATGGGAATTTGATAAGAAATCAGAGGGAACCAGTCTCAAACTGAGAAAACACTATCCATTTGTCACTTTCTGAGTAAATAGTACTGCTGGAAATGCCGTCATTCCAGAATCCACCTCTCGGCAGATGTGAAGAGTGTGAGTGAATCCATAAAAGCAGCTTTGGCACTGAACACACAGAGGAGAGTGATGGTGCAGGAAGGCAGAGGGTTCTTGGGACTGTCGACTCACTACTGTAGACATTGCTTCACACAAAGGGAGCACTCACAAGCCAGAAGAAAAGAACACGGTTAGGCCTTCCCTGGTGGCGCAGTGTTTGAGAATCCGCCTGCCAATAAAGGGGACATGGGTTTGGACCCTGGTCCGGGAAGATCCCACATGCCGCAGAGCAACTAAGCCTGTGCGCCACAACTACTGAGCCTGCGCTCTAGAGCCCGCAAGCCACAACTACTGAGCCCATGAGCCACAACTACTGAGCCCGTGTGCCACAACTACTGGAGCCCGCGTGCCTAGAGCCCGTGCTCCGCAACAAGAGAAGCCACCGCAATGAGAAGCCCGAGCACCATAATGAAGAGTAGCCCCCGCTCGCCGCAACTAGAGAAAGCCCATGTGCAGCAATGAAGACCCAATGCAGGCAAAAGTAAATAAATAAATTTATATATATAAAAAAAAGAACAGGGTTATTATCGTATAAGCGTGAAAGGAATTCCAAATAGAAGGGGATTCTACTGTATTTTCTGCACGTTATCTTGGCTCCTAATGTGACTTCACGTTGGACTGTGAGAAGCTACACTTGGCGTTGTTCTTTAGCAGTTAAAGACTGTTTAACTGGACTCCAATTTTTTTTTTTAGTTTTTATTTTATATGGGAGCATAGTTGATTAACAATGTTGTGATAGTTTCAGGTGTACAGCAAAGTGATTCAGTTATACATACACATGTATCTATTCTTTTGCAAATTCTTTTCCCATGTAGGTTACTACAGAATATTGAGCAGAGTTCCCTGTGCTATACAGTAGGTCCTTGTTGGTTATCCATTTTAAATATAGCAGTGGGTACATGTCAGTCCCTAACTCTCAGTCTGTCCCTCCCACCCTCCCCCAACCCTTCCTCCCAGTGACCATAAGTTCATTCTCTAAGTCTGTGAGGACTTTGATTTTTAAAGCTGAAGAGTTCAAATGCATTCAGTTACAATAGAAAAGTACAGACCGATGCCTCTACTGCAAAGGATTCTCTGTACTGTTGGTGTACATTTGTATATAAACGCTTTCTAAATGGACAGTGTTCTCCAACCATAACTGGATTTTTACTGTGACTGTTTTTTGTTGGATCTCATCTTGTTAACCCCACAAGCAACTCTTTTTCTGCCCTCACGTTAGAGGAGATACAGTGAGAGGGGTTGGTGCTCACAGATGAGTGTAACGGGGGACGTTCTCTGCCTCTGTTTCTAAATGTCAGCGGTGTGCTGAATGCTGCTTAGCACGGGGTGCCCCACAAGCACCCGGTGTGTGCCAGGAACAAGACGGCCTCTGGAAACTTCCAGAGGCCCAGGTGCTTGTGGCCAGTGAAAGTGGAGGCTGTGGAAGAGGGTGGAGCAAAGGGATGGAGAGGAACCATTCACCCCACGCAGGAAATATACTGGGTGACTTAACTCACTGCGTCCTCTGTCTGCGAGGTGTCCTACAGACAGAAAGTAAGTGAATCCCGTCCCTGCCACCCGCAAGGTCACCCTCTTCTTGGAATCCTGGGTGCTCACACTCGTGTTTTGCAGTGTCCCATGTCCAGCCGTGTTAACATTATCAAACTGTGCATTCCTTCATTTGTTCAACAAGCAGGTGCTGGGAACCTGGTAACGGATACCTTTTACAATCTCCCAGCCTAAGTCCAAGGTAGCCCCTGCTTCTCCGTGTCTCTGGGTGTGTGCGTGTGAGTGTGTGCCGGCGTGTGTGTGCAGTGTATACAAACACGGGGCTGTGATGATACAGCTTTGGAGCAGCTAAAGAGAGTCCTCAAGGCCGTTTAAACGCCTATCTTCAGGAAAGGGGATTTCCTCTACAAATAGGTAGCCAAACAAATCTGAACTCCCAGAGCTCCATGTGCGTAAAATGCGAGTTAGAAACTTAGGTAAAAAATCAACCAATCACCATGTGCCTCTGTTTCCTTAGGGAGGTGTGTTCCGGAAGAGAAAGCATTAGCATCCTGTCCATCCAAGTACAGAGCACATTGTTTTATCTCTTTCCCTGGAAGTTTCAGGAATTTCCATTATATCCTGTGGGAACTGAAACATCCCTCAAAGATAATCTACTTTGTGTTTCATCCTCTATCTTATCTACCATACATTCCTTATGCTTATGTTAAGAAAGAGATCTTTATTTAAAATGATATTGTTTGAAAATCAACAATCTGGCATCAGCTGACAAACCCTCTCAGTTTAAAATATTTGTAGCCTAGAAAACCCTAATGTTTCATAACATCTATTTGGACTTGTGATAAAGTTGTGAGTGTATGGTTACCAGATGGCTGGTTGCAGAACCTAATGGCCAGTGTGTCTGATGTGATATATGTCAGGGCGATGATTGGCACCCCCCGAATCGTGTTCATCTGAGTTACGCTCTTTTGCATTGACAAGACAGATCTCATGTATGTGTCGTAAGTGTGGCTTTGGGGAATGTTGATATGGGGATTGCAAATACTAGTGAGCCAAGGGTAGATGAAGAAGTACAAAAAGGGTGGAACCCACATAGTACAACCATACATGGCTGGGAAGTCAGGAGAAGGAACTAGGGTTGGTGTAAATAAGAGCAGAGAGAATCTGCGATTAATCAGAGCAGAAACTCTCTGTGCAGTTTGTGGATATGCACCTGGCTAGGGGTGGGTTTTAGGTGGGGAGCTCAGGAAGACAGACCAACAGCCCAAAGATTCTGGGTATGGATTATTTTCCTCTGGCTTGTGCCTGCTGTTTATCACCGTTAGCTAAACAATATCATTCACTAGAGGCCACTAGTTTCAAAATAAGAACTCCCTTTAAAAAAAAAAAAAGTATTCGTTGAATAAAGAAGATGTGGTACATATATACAATGGAATATTACTCAGCCATTAAAAAGAATGAAATAAGGCCATTTGTAGCAACATGGATGGACCTAGAGATGGTCATACTGAGTGAAGTCAGTCAGACAGAGAAAGACAAATATCATATGATATCGCTTATATGTGGAATCTAAAAAAAAATGATACAAGTGAACTTATTTACAAAACAGACACAGACTCACAGACTTAGAGAACGAACATACGGTGACGGGGGTGGGGGGAGGGTGGTGGAGAGGGATAGTTAGGTAGTTTGGATTGACTTGTACACACAGCTATATTTAAAATAAATTACCAACAAGAACCTATTGTATAGCACAGGGAACTCTGTTCAATATTCTGTAACAACCTAATTGGGAAAAGAATTTGAAAAAGACTAGATACATGTATATATTCTATACATGTATCTATTATTCAGTATATAACTGAATCACTTTGCTGTACACCTGAAACTATCGCAACATTGTTAATCAACTGTACTCCAATATAACATAAAAAGTATTGGTGCTAGAAATTCAAAATCTGTATTATGCATTATTAAAAACGCTAAATATTATAGATTTATTTTCCCCAAATCCTGGAAACTTTTTCAGGATGCTATTGGGTGTATTGCCTTTTCTATTGTTCAGAATGATCAATTCGGAGGTTGTACCTTAGTTCATTATCATTCTGATATAACAGGCTAAGAAACGCTAACATGAAACCATTTTTCCAAAGAGTAATCATGTTCATTTATATGGTGGCCTATGAGCAAAACATGGCCCACAACATTCTGTAATATTTGATTTTGGCCCCTCAGTGTTCTCATATAAAATGTTGGATACAAATGCCTTTAAGCTGGTCAGGTTTTCTCAATTCCTACAAGGGTTCCTCCAATTCCAATCAGTTTAATCCATGCAGATTCACACATACATCTAAATTCTTATAAATGCTCAATAAATGCATAAAACTAGCTGACATTTATTGAAGGCTTATTATGCTGCAGGCAAAGCCCTATGAAGTATCATTTTACCTTCTGTTCTATGTACAGAGAGTCTAAGAAAATTGCCCAAGATGGTAAATGGCAGAGTCTGGGCTCCAAGCTCAGGGGGCTGGTTCCACCTTCACAAAGTAGTAAACGGCAGGTGACACCCCTCCTTCCACTGCATGAAATGTTCATATTCAGACTGGGGTCCCAGCACAGCCTGAGCTTTACCTACCCGGAGTTCAGATTCAGAAATGTCTGGAACCCTCAAGTGTGCTTGCAGGGACAGAAGAGTCTGGAATCTGAGAGACCGACCAGAAAATACCCTTCTCCGCTAATAAGGCAAATTCCATCGCCAGCGCCACCTACAGGGTTTGTGAGGCCCAGTGCAGAACCAATAGAACAAAAAGGCTGAGTCAGAGAAACCCCTTCCTGTTTGACTGCCCTGAGCTGGGACGGTATCTTCCTGCTGTCAGACTTCAGCTGAACATCAGCTCTTCCTGGGTCTCCGGCTGGCCTGCCGACTGCAGACCCTGGGACTTCTCAGTGTCCTTAATTGCAGAATCCAATTCTTTATTATATTTGTATAATTTATGTGTAATTTGTATAATTTGTATCATATATATAATTTATCCAATAGGATATGTGTGTATGTGTGTGTGTGTGTGTGTGTATATCATATATTGGTTCTGTTTCTCTGCAGAAAATGACTGCATTTCTGCACCCAGATTACTGATTACTGCACCCAGTAATCATTTTTACCCATTTTTAAGTCTGACCATTTTCCCTGACCACTGTGCAGGAAGGAATGGACAGGGAGGTGTGGAGGAGAGACACTCACATGCCGTTTGTCACCGTGGACACGGAGGGGAGAGGGAGATTCAGAGGTGGAGTTGGCTGGCGTTGTCTCCTTTAGACGGTGGTCAGTGACCAGCAAGGCCAGACGCAGCTCAGAACCTCTCCCTTTCCGGCTTTGGGATTAAGAGCCAACTCTCTCTTCTAAAGGGTCCAAACAGCTGCTGGCTATGTGAACATATTAAGCTTTTCCACTCATTTGCAGCTTGCTCAAAGTCCAACAGGGGCTGTGAGTTCTTTTATCAGAGGCACTTCCTACTTAATAAAGGCCGAAGGCAGGACAATGAAGAAGTGGGATTGATGGGGGAGGGGAGGGCCTACTTGGTATTTATCTGCAAGGTTATAGGAAATTCTCTTGCTCAGTTTCTTGTGGAGGTCACAGCAACCCTACGAGGTGAGAGCATTAGCCCCCATTTTTCAGGGGAGGAAACTGACACATGCAGCTGTTTTCTCAGGGCAAAGCTGGGGGAGGCGGGGATTGAACTCCAGGCTTTGTGCTCAGACAAAGAGCCAGGAAAGGAGGGCAGTGTGGGCCTCGGGCCAAGGCGCGGTCAGGGCTCTGAGTGTCAGGGCTGCAGATGCCCGTGGTGAGGGGAGGTGGCAGGTGCGGAAGACTTTACTCTGGCCTTGGCTGTGGTGCAAGGATGCTTAGTGGGGGTGTCTAGGGGTGGCTTCATCACTGGGGTGTTAGGTGGGCTAGTGAATCAATGGGAGTGCCATTCCCAGTACGCTGCTTACAGCCCCAGAGGAAGTTGCTTCATTTCGCTGAACTTCTCTTACCTTATCTACAAAACTACAGTGGGTTTGGGCAAGGATGCTTCCCAGGTCTTTCCCAGCAGTAGTGCTGTGTGACTCTAAGAAACTCACAAGGTAATTGAGAATAGTAATGTGCTAGAAACCAGCTTGTTACAAACACTAGGGAAAAAAAATTTATGTTAAAAAAAAGCAACTTGCCTCCAAAGAGGAGCTCAACTACTGTTTGGTAAGTCTGCCAAATATCTCTGCCTGGTTAAATGCAATCCTCTTCAGCATTTACTCCCCCTGCGTTAATAAACATTGAAGATTAGGATGCTTTTCTGATGCAGTTCCTTGTTAAGCTTCTTACGGGCGTCTTTGACATTGGTCCTTGGTGTGTCTGCAGGGCAAAGAGGTTGTGCCTGGCTCTTTGGATGCCACAGACCTGGGGGTTATTTACTGTCCAGCTGTCTCCTCCGGTTACTGGCGATCTCGGGCAGCCCAGTGCTATAGCCAGCCTTCCAGGTCAGCCCGGCGCTCTCACCCGCCTTCCCTTCCGCTGTCACTTCCCTTCCGGTGCAGGTTGGCTCAGACTTTCATCTTCACTGTTGATCACAACAGCTCAGTTGGAGGCTCTGAATGCAAACCTATAGGTGATCTTAAAATGAAAGGAAAGTCAGCCAAGTGGTGAGGTCAGCGCTTGAGAAATCCGGGACTGGACCTGGGCAGGGTTTTCACCACATTTCCAGGAGCAAAGCCTCCAGCCAGTCTGGCCAATGTCACATGGCATGAATGTCCCAGCCCCAAGCAGCCTCAGTCTCCGTTCTCTGACTCCAGCCCTCAAACCACTGAGGGAGGGCACGCGGTCAGTGTATCAACTGATGAACCGGAAGTGCCAAGGAAATCCTTCCTTTTTAAGGCTTCCCTAAGCCCTGGCCTTCTCAGGCACTTTACCTAAGAAACCCCAGGCACTCAACAAATATCGTTAGTCTTAGAAGGTGAACCCAATATCTGACAAAAAACTGGAGATCCATCCATTCATCCAGTGACTGTTTAAGGAGCACCTACACTGGGCCACGCACGACTCCCACAGCAGGTGGTGCCACAGCAAAAGTCCCTGGCCTCCTGGGACTTACATTCTACTGTGGAGAGACAGACAATAAACAAGTAAGTGTATGACATGAAGAAATAAGCAAGAAAATAAGGCAGGGAAAGGGAGAAAGGATGATGGAGGGATGTTATTTTACTGAACATAGATGGCCTGTCCTATTAGGTGGCAGAGATCTGAATGAAGGAACAAGTTGCCCAGATCTGGGGAAAGGGGTCCAGGCAGCAGATGCAGAGATCCTGAGGTTCAGTTGTTGTCAGTGGAACAACATGCAGGCCACTGTAGCTGGAGTGATCAGAGAGAGTGGAAGGAGATGAGGTCCGAAGAGAATCGGGGGAGGGAAGCTCACATCAAAGTAAGCTTCTGGACCATAGTGAGGACATTTGCTTCTAGCCCTGAGTGAGAGGGAAAGCCACTGCAGGGCTTGGGGCAAACGAGTGACATCCCCTGACATATTTTTAAAAGATTGTTCTGACTGCTGGATGAAACATAGAATTAAGAGGGGCAAGGATAGAAGAAAAGAGACAATTAGACTGTTGCAGTAGTCTAGATCAGAGCATCTCTTTTATGTGCAGACGGACTCCTTAGGCAGCAGATAAAATGCAGTTCCAGTTCATTTCGTCTGAGGTGAGGCTGGCACCCTGCATTTCTAACAAGCACCCGGGTGAATTGGTGCTGCTGGGCCACACACCACACTCTGAGTAAAAAGGGTCTCAGTGAAATAGAACCGTGGCTCCTGAGAGGTAGTGGTGAAATTGATGAGAAATCTCCAGATTCTGGTTGTACTTTGAAGAAAGAACCAACAGGATTGTTGATGAATTCAAGGTGAGGTGTGAGAGGAGCCTATGGTGTTTTTGGACCAAACACTGGAAACACAGAGAGAGGTACCAGTTATGGAGATGGGAGAATTCAGGAAGAACTGGTTTGGGGTTAACACACACACACAGAGAGACACGTTTAATTTTGAACATGTTAAGTTAGAGATGCCTGTTAGAAGTCCCAGTGAAGGTACTGAGTAAGCCTTTGGGTTTATAACTCCAGAATTCAGAGGCGAGGTGTGTGCTTGAGAGAAAAATTAGAGAATCACCTTCCTGTAGTTTAGATTTAAATCCCTGAGGCTCCACAAGGCCATCGAGGGCGTGCGTGCAGACAGAGGAGAACGCTGCAGACTGAGCCCTAGGCTCCAGTGTTTGGAAGTCGGGAGGATCCAACAGGTGTCTGAGAAGTAGTGTCCAGCCAGGGAGGACAGGGGATGAGAGAGTGTCTGGAAGTCCAGTGAACAAAGTGTTTCAAGAAGGAGGTTCATCACCTCCAAACAACCAATCCTGCTGGAAGATCAATAAATGAAGATTGAGAATGGACCATGGGACTTGGCACCGTGGAGGCCACCAGCGGCCCCAGTCAGAGCAGTGTCAGTGGAGGGGTGGGTCCTGGCTAGAGCTGGTTCAAGAAAGGATGGAAAGGGTAGAAGTATAGGCAGAATACTGACACCTCTTTTTTTTTTTAACATCTTTATTGGAGTAGAATTGCTTTACAATGGTGTGTTAGTTTCTGCTTTATAACAAAGTGAATCAGCTATACATATACATATATCCCCATACCCCCTCCCTCTTGCGTCTCTCTCCCACCCTCCTTATCGCACCCCTCTAAGTGGTCACAAAGCACCGAGCTGATCTCCCTGTGCTATGCGGCTGCTTCCCGCTACTTATCTATTTTACATTTGGTAGTGTATATATGTCAATGCCACTCTCTCGCTTCAGTGACAACTCTTTAAAGCAACTTTGCTGTAAAATGGAACTGAGAAATTAGGCAGTAGTTGGAGAGAGATTTTTTTAATAAGATGAGTGGGGCATTACAGCACACTCTTAGTCTGTTGAGGATACTGCAGTATCGCGAAAAAACGATGATTCATGAGATGGGGGCAGTTAGGGGAATGATTACCCTGGAGTAGTTGAGAGGGCAGGGCCCCAGGTAAGCACACGGGCCATCCCGTCATCTATCAGGAGAGAGGGCGGAGGGCCCGGTACAGATGCAGGTGGGTGGTGGATTTGGTCCTAGAAGCACGCAGAAGTTCTGCTCTAATTCCTTCCACTTTTTCAAATCAGAAGCAAAGCTCATCACCTGAGAGTGAGGCACAGCCAGGAAACAGGATCAAAATTAAATAAAATAAGGTCCTGGTTTTCACAAGGTCACTGTTGCAAGTGTGAGACAGACCTGCAAACAGACCACCGCTGCAGGAGAACGTGCGGAGGGCTGCGGCAGCGGAAAGCACGGGACGCCGCTGGGAGCTTGCTAGAGCCAGGACGGCATATCAGGCAGAGTCCCCGGGAAGGGTGACGTGTGATGTGGGAGCTGAGACAGGATGGGAGTGGCCTTGCGGGGTGAGTGCGGGCCTGATGAAGAGGGGCCTGCTGAGGCTGAGAGAGCCCAGTCTGTCCAGCAAGAGAAGCCAGCACTGCCACCGTGGGGTGCAGGTGCTTCGCTAGGGAAGTGTGGGTGAAGCCCAGCCCGGGATGCTAGCCTGGCTGTGTTTCCAGGAGGTGGCATTTGTCCCGAATGGGGCACATGTTTCTAATTTGTCCACTTGGAGGGGAGCCTTTTGCTTGTTCTAATTGGTATAAAATGCCTACAGGCTGGGAGAACCCAGTTACATGTCACTGGCCTTTCAGTACACTACAGAGTATTTCCTCCGAGAGCTGCAAACCGTTGTACTGAGAACTGTATGAAAGAAGCAAGTCACTAAGCTGCTATAAGTGAGGCAGCAAAGGTCCACAGTGAGCCGACCCATCTTGGACAGGGCCCTGCGTCCAGGGCAGCTCAGGGTTAGAGTGGCGGAAGCTGGGCCTGAGCTGGAAAAGGGGAGGCAGCCAGGATCCCTGGGACGGGAGACCATGCCAACCTCTCTTGCCTCCGGCCTGGTCTGCCGGCTGGGAAGCTGGGAGGGGACACAACCATGCAGTAAAAGGGGTTTCAGGCTCAAAACAGCAATGCAAGACCACCAGTTCTCTGCTTGACCACCAGAGACCTGCGGCATCCTTCGGACCTGGTCGTGGACGCAGCTATCAGGCGGGATGACCTGAGGGGGCCAGCAAATCTCTATCCAACTCCACGGGGTCAGGGACCAGGGAGCCGGCACAGAGAAGATGCTCCATAAGCATCTGTGGAGTGAATGGGGCGGGGGGCGGGGAGGGAGTGAACAGCGGCTGGACCGGGTGCACCTCCGCAGGACACAGCTGAGGGCAGGAGAGGGGCTATGGGAGCAAGGGGCAGGGAGCCATTGCTCAGGATGGGACGTTTAATGTTCCAGAAATTCTCAAGGGCTATTTTATTATTATTATTATTATTTTTTTTTTTTTGCGGTACGCGGGCCTCTCACTGTTGTGGCCTCTCCCGTTGCGGAGCACAGGCTCCGGACACGCAGGCTCAGCGGCCATGGCTGACAGGCCCAGCCGCTCCGCCGCATGTGGGATCTTCCCGGACTGGGGCACGAACCCGTGTCCCCTGAATCGGCAGGTGAACTCTCAACCACTGCGCCACCAGGGAAGCCCCCTCAAGGGCCATTTTTATTGTCATTATCATTACCTGCACGTTCTCCCTGGAAGGCGTATTGCTTGCAAAGCACTGATAGCTAGCAAATAATTAAGTTGTTTAGAGCTTGGAAAGTTTGTTCTCCAGCTAATTAAACTTTATGCATCTGGCTGTTCACTGAACGTTATTCTAATACCGCACCATGAACATTACCATGTCATGGACCATAGGCACCGTTAGATGGCCATTAGTACCCGCTAGGGAATATTTTCTGATGTGCGCTGATAAGCTCCCAAGACTGATGAATCCGAGACACGTGTGAGTCCCTCGTAAAAGAAACCTTATTGGACTTTCCTCGTGAGTGTTTTGGCATTCACAGTAAAAATGGTAACGCAGCCTAGTTTGCGCAACACGTAAAACTCCACAAGCACTTGTGAGACCTACATCTTTTTTATCAGCATCTGAAATGCCAGAAAAATAGAACTATTAACATATACTGTATAGCAGTTGAAAGTAAATAGTTTTACAACTCCAGCTGTGAAATACCCTTCAGCCAGAATTCTGGGACAATCCTGAAAACTTCAAGTGTCGGTTTGTCAATGTCACTTAAGAAAGAGTTTTTGAGGATTTGTATTTTTTAGAGAGCTGATAGCCACCAGATAATATGTAAGAGTAACGATAGTCCTTTAAAGAAGAAGGAGTCAAACAAAAGGCACTATATACTTTTTTTTTTAAAGGATCTTTTTTTTTTTAGATGTTGGGGGTAGGAGTTTATTAATTAATTTATTTATTTTTGCTGTGTTGGGTCTCCGTTTCTGTGCGAGGGCTTTCTCTAGTTGTGGCAAGCGGGGGCCACTCTTCATCACGGTGCGCGGGCCTCTCACTATCACGGCCTCTCTTGTTGTGGAGCACGGGCTCCAGACGCGCAGGCTCAGTAGTTGTGGCTCACGGGCCTAGCTCACGGGCTCTGCGGCATGTGGGATCTTCCCAGACCAGGGCTTGAACCCGTGTCCCCTGTATTAGCAGGCAGATTCTCAACCACTGCCAAAGGCACTATATACTTTTAAACATCAAGCATATATGATAAATAAAATAGGATCATACTTATACAAATATGTCAGTAATGACATGTCCCTTCAGAGCACATTGAGGGGACAGGCTAGTTTCCTGTCCATCCTTAGAGATGGCTACTAGGCATGGCATATTGGTAGCTTTCTTTTCCACACAAACATTTCCTCGGAGAAGCACTGAAAAGGGAAACTGTAGAAGCCTGCACAAATACCTCACCTGCCTGCAGTTCAGCCCAACACTCCCTTAAGGCAAAACAAAAATTCATTAGTTATTTTCAACCCATCAAGTTTTCTGTTAGATGGTTACTATTATATCGGTTGAGGTTTCTAAGGGATTTTGAATAACTGAATAACAACATAATTTATAAAATATAATGAGGAGTCTCCAGAAGCTACTTGTCATATTTTCCAGCTAAAGGTTGGGAATTAAAGAAACTTCCTTGGAATGGGCTAATACCCCTGAGAGTGACAGCATGGTGGTCACCTGGTGGACACCTCAGGGGACATCCTTCCAGCATCACAGAGGGGGCGAAGCCATGCCGCTGGGTTTGCAGTCCTCACCCACACTTCATCTGCATTTTCTAGTTCTCTGAAATCTCCAAAGCACAAATTTCCTGAGAGCAAGATTTATTTTTAAAATATCAGAACTGTAGTTAGAAAATAGATTTGGCACGTGGAAATCATAACATGGTAGTTTGAGTTGGCCAGAATCTTGTCTTCCTATTAAAAAAAAGCATTTCTGAATGACAAGTTAACATAAAAATGTACAACGCTTTGTAAACATGGCATACTAAAATCTGAGTAACTGCATCTCTTGGCTTCGAGAACTTCCCTCTGAGCCGTCCGAAGCCTCATCAATCTGTGTACTGCAGAGGAGCCGTAGTCACTGGGACAGCTGGCGTTTTAAAGCTCTAACAGGAAAAGCGACAATCACCAAAACGCAAGTGAAACTGAGGATGGAAAGGAATCACCAGATAGAATGCAAGGGAAGAGAAAGTCTATTTATTGAGCACTTACTGTGTACCAGCAGCTTTGTAAACCTTGCCTTCCTTTACCTCTCATAATAACCCTGTAAGTTGGGTTTTAGCGTTCTCAATTTACGGATTGGGAAACTCCAGCTTAGAAAGTTTTGAATGAGTTGCCCAAAGTTACTCCCATAGGCGGGTGAACACCTAGGTGTGAGGATTTACGTCTTATTCATTACTCAGGAGTGTAACCCATTCTGCCATCCCCTATCAGCAGGGAAGAGAAGTCTCTGTATCTTTGCGGTCTGTGAGCGCCTCCTCAGGACAAGGCATTGTGTTAGGCATCAGGGTCTAAACAATAGATGAGGCTCAGTCCCTGAAGATGCAAAAAGATTGCACCAACTCTTCCTCACTGCAGTGGGCAACCTCTGAATAAATCTCAGCCTTCTTCCAATAACTATAACCATGTCCAAAGGCATCCAGGGGCATAGAAAGACAGCTGATGTGTAGTGAGTACTTAATGTGAGCCTATTAGCTTCTTTAGAGAATACAAAAGAAACAAGAATTTGAAAGTACGAACACATCTAAAGATTGAACCACAGGATCATTTGAAATTTGCTACGGTATGGGGAAAAGAAAAAAAAAGCTTGGTAACTTCCTCCATGCCTGAATATACAGCATATGAGCATTCTCAGATTGATCCACACCACCTGGCTGGTGTGGAAGCTTGGGAAAGCCAGAGCTCCAAAACTGGCACCATAAAAAGCTTTTTGTCTACATACTACAGAGAAAAGAAAACAGCGTCTGAAGTTACTGTAGATATGGCCCAATCTCTGTTTTGGACAGCAGATTTGGTTGATAAATGGAGATACTCTATACATTTCTCCATGAATTCTGGACTTTTCTGTTGGCTCCCTTTCAAGCTCTGATTTCAAAGGGGAAAATAATTTCAACTTTTCAATTTTGTGTATTCAACCAGGCTCTGCAAGGGGATTAGGAGGCAACCTGACATTTACATTTTAACTGCTCATTATGTTAACAATACCCCCATTGTTTTCCAGAATTACTGCAACTGCTTGGTTTCTAATCAGTGTTTTTCCTCCAGGACTGTTTTCTCTTCCTATCTACTGAGACATACTATTGGTTTCTCTCAAGATTCTGTTACCTCAAAGTCACCGAGGACAAACCAAAGTTGTTCTTTCATGAGGCCTTTAAAAATATTTTGATGATGTTGCAGTGGTTTCCTCTGATCAAAAGACTGAGGGGATGGGGTTGGGAAAGGGAAGTAAATATAAGATGGAAACATCAAGCAGAACAGTAGTACCGGTGAGAAGCAGCCCTGCTGGGATGCGGCCATGGCAGGGATGGCCTTGGGATTCCTTCCACCAGCCCAGGAGTGTCACTACCAGAAGCGCCCCCCCCCACCCCGCTCCCTCACCTGGTTGGGTAACTGAGATGTCCCGAACCCCCCAAAATGATCACCAAGAGAATCAGCAGCAAGCAGCGTCATATTCTTCTGTGGACCATGAGAAAGACTGGCAGGGAGAAGGCCACTTAAATACATAGCGTTCCCGTGAGGCCCAGGCACTTCCTGGCCGGCCTCCTATGCAGCAGCTGCTCGGCCACCTGACAGCTGAGGGCTTAACCAGATGCGCTTGTTTCCGCCACATCCAGAGGTGACAAGGACAGCAGTTCCCGAGGGCTCAGTGCCAACACAGGAATGACAAAGAGACGAGGAGAGGAGGAGAGCCACCACCCGTGGATGGCTGAGGCCTCCATGGAGCTCAGCATTCAGCCGATACCTCCTGAAGGCCCTGGGCCGTTGGTTCTTGGAGTTACTCGTTGGGTCACAGACTGCTGTCTTACTTCCACCCCTCCGGTCAGATTTGAAGCAGATTGTGAGTGTAGTGCCATTTGTTTCACAACTACGTATTAACCTTTTCTTCTTGTGCCTGCACTGGGCTGGTGACACAAAGGATTGAGGAATTGTCCTGTCTTGAAGAAGATTCTAGTGGTGAAACGGACACCAGGAGAGAGTAAACAATACGATTGGGGCCAGTATGAAGCACTTAGGATCACAGGGAGAGCAGGAATAATTGTGCCTCGGACTTCACGGGGCTTGAGCAATGATGAGGCTGCTGCCGGCTGGGTGTGGACTCAGCTGTCCGGGGGTGGGACGTGGAACAGCTGTGCTTTAACGTGGGTGCCAGCTGAGCCACAGCTTCGTCCCAGCCACTGTGTGATCTTCCTGGCCATTAGCGTCTCGGCCTCCACTCTCTTTCAAGATGGAAGCACTGGACACTGAAATCTTTTAACCCCTTTAGCTCAAAATGTTACAAGTTCGTAAAACTTTGCCATCTGTCTGGTATGTACAAATACTGTTGACATTTGTGTGGCTGGTGGGAGTTTGGGGGCGCTGCGGTCTGAAAGGGTCACAGTGTCACTTACCGGCCCTTTCCTTACTTTCTCTTAAGGGCAGTAATGGTTACTGAGCTCTCAGGAGCTGCAGTAAGCACTCTGCTCACAGGAAACCCCTCTAATCCTCAACGACCCCATGGGAAAGGCGCTGTGACTAGAATCTTCAATTTGCAAAGGAAGACACAGAGACCTCAAGAGGTCAGCTCTCTCGCGCAAGGTCACACAGCCACTGAGGCAGAGCTGGGGTGGGGATGGAGGCTGTCAGACCACAGAGCCTCTGTTCTTGACCATCAATTTATAAGGTTTCCCCGAGTTCCCTGTAAGCACCCAGGATGGATGCTAGTTCCCTGCACAATAAGAAGCTGTGCTCTGAAACGGAGATAAGGAGAAAGACGAAGAGAGTTCGCTATTAGGGTGCCTAAAAACACTTCCTAGGAGCTGGAATGAGAAACCAAGAGTACGGAGAATCAGAGATTAGCAGAGTGCTGACATGTGCAGTCTCACCACTAGGAATGTTACCGAATGCGAGTTCTTGTGCCCAACACACAGTGAGGCCAAGCAATACCGAAACGTTGGAGTTTGGAACAGAGAAAGGTTTATTGCAGGGCCATGCAAGGAGGACGGGTGGCTCATGTCCCCAAACCCCCGAAATCCCCAAAGGGTTTCAGCAAAGCATTTTTAAAGGCCAGGTGAGGGAGGGGCATGGCTGGCTGTTGCAGACTTCTTGGTATCCGAATCCTGTGTTCTTGCAGCTGTCCAAGTAGGTCAGGTCAAGATGTTCCTGTAAACCTCTGAGGAGACAAATGTTATTCTCTGTTCTGCAACTTTTTATCTTTACATGAATGGAAAAGTGTTATACACTTAAAGGTCAGAGCCTTGAGAATGGGCTGTCCTGTATATTTCAGGCTCTAGGCAACATTCTTTTACAAAAGGTGCAGAGCCAGCAAGACTAAGCACAGGCAACAGAGCACAAAGGTTAAAGTAAAAGACACAAATCTAATATGGAGTCAGAATGGGTGGAGCAGTCCTGGCACTGACATGTGACTTCAGATCTTCATAGTGATGGGACGTGAGATGTCAGGAATAGTATGAAAACCTGCACCCGGCTCCCTCTAATGCATGTATAGGCCTAACACAAGCATTCATTGTCACTACACTAAGCGAGTTTGCTGCAGGGAGTTCCTCCACATTCTGATGGGACAGGAAATACCTGGATAAAATGTTTGGCCACAATTCGATTTAAATGTAATAAACATCTGTTGAGAATCTAATACAATTTGAGTTTTGTGACGTGATTTGATACATGCCATTTTATCCTCAAATTAAGTATGAAACGTCAGTATGAGTAGAATGTAGGCTGACTCATTCTCTATCATGATGTGAATTTAGATTACTACTGTTTATCCAGCATCAATTTTGCAGGAACTTTAGATATATCTTGTCATTTAACCCCCAAGGTAACCCCATGAGGCTTGAACAATCATTCTCATTCCGTAGATGAGGAAACAAGTATAAAATAAACTAAGTTCTTTCCCAAGGCCTTAAACTCAGTGGGGAGGCAGGGGGGCGGTGGAAGAGAGGGACTTTAAAACAAACAAAAACAGAATTAAATATCTACTGAGAAGAGATCATTTTAAAAAACAAAAATTGGTAAAAAGATATGGAATCTTGCCAAACTGTCATTTCCCTGCATGACAGGAGAAGAAGGTTCAACATAGCCCAGAAATAGACCCGCACAAATACAGTGAGCTGATGTTTGACAGAAGAGCAAAAGCAATTCAATGGAGAAAGAAAAGTCCTTTCAACAAATGGTGCTGGGACAACTGGACATCCACATACCAAAAAAAAAAAAATGTTGGGGGGAATCTAGACATAGACCTTACACCTTTCTCAAAAATTAGCTCAAAGTGGATCATGGGCCTAAATATAAAACACAAAACTGTAAAACTTGTATAGCATAACATAGGAGAAAATTTAGGTGATCTTGGGTTTGGTGATAACTTTTTAAGGCACAATACCAAAAGCACAATTTCTGAAAGAAAGAATTGATAACCTGGACTTCATTAATATTTAAAACTGCCCTGTGAGAAATAGAGACACAGATATAGAGAACAAACGTAGGGACACCAAGTGGGGGAAAGCGGCGGGGGTCGGGGGGGGGTGGCGTGATGAATTGGGAGATTGGGATTGACATGTATACACTGATATGTATAAAATTGATAACTAATAAGAACCTGCTGTATAAAAAATAAATAAAATTCAAAAATAATAAAAAATAAAAACCACCCTGTGAAAGACACTGTTAAAAGAACAAGAAGACAAACTATATCCAAAATATGCAAAACTTAACAAAAGGAAGGCAAACACCTAAACTAGAAAATGGGCAAAGACCTCTGGCTGCCTCACCAAAGAAGACACACAGATGGCAAGATGCTCCACATCACATGTTATCGGGGAAATGCAAATTAAAACAACGAGACAGCACTACACGACTATTAGAATGGCAGAAATCCAGAACACTAACCACACCAAATGTTGAGGAGAATGGGTCAGGAGGAACTCTCATTCAGTGCTGGTGGGAATGCAAAATGGTGCAGCCACTTTGGAAGACAGCTTGGTAGCTGCTTACAAAGCTAAACATTTTCTTAACATAGGATCCACCAGTGGTGCTTGTAGGTGTTTATCCAATGAAGTTGAAAAATCATGTCACACATGAACCTGCACACAAATGTTTATAGCAGCTTTATTAATCTCCCAAAATTGGGAGAAACCAAGATGACCTTCCATAGGTGAATAGGCCAACAAATTATTCAGTGATAAAAAGAAATGAGATATTAAGCTATGAAAAGAAATGGAGAGCTTAAATTCATATTGCTAAGTGAAGCTAGTAAGAAAAGGCTCCATATCGTATGAGTCCAACTATGTGACACTCTGGAAAAGGCAAAACTATGGAGACAGCAAAAAAGATCAGTGATTGCCTGAGCTTCCGGGGGAAGGAGGAGTGACAGAACATGCAGCATTTTTAGGTCAGTGAAACTATCCTGAGCTATACTCCAAAGGCAGGGAACAGGACCCCTGGTCCTAAGGCAGGCACTCCAGAAAGGGCAAACCCAAGGGAACTAGTAAGACTACATTTTTTTTCTACAGACTTTTTTTAAAGGGCTAAAGGACACTTTTCTTTTGCTTGCGGCAAGTGCAAGACCCAGCCTGACCCCAGGCCTCTGTGATTTGAAAGCCCGTGTTCCCCTTGAAAGCCCCCAGAGAAGCGGAGATTGGTCATTGTAGCCATATCTGACCACTCTGGGGCAGCCACATGAGAGCATACGAAAGGGAACCGGCAGCTTACAGAATTCATTTCAAACATCTGACAAGCTCTTCCATTGTGGAGACTGCATTCATTTTAGAAGTTACAGGGATGATCGTGGAGCTACTTGCTCTGTACGTGCAATAAGACATGCGATCGGGACCGCTTAGCAGAGAAATACAGTCCTGTGAGCTGACAGCGAACCCGGAGAAGCCTAAAAACTCATTCCAGCTTAAGATTCTTTGTCAGAGACAGAGACTAAATTCAGCTATTGTAGCCACAATCTGTCCAGTAACCCTCACCGAGAAAAGCAGAGGACAAAACTGAGGAGGACAGTCTGTAAGTCAGTGTCTCCACGGGGAGCTGGGTGACACTGTGGGGTCTCCCGCCTCCTACATTGCAGAGGGACAGAGACACAGTCCCCATACCACCCTTCCCATTAGAGAGGCCTGGGGCGGGTCTGTCCACCAGCACTGGAGGGGCGCATTACCACATAGCGTCAGCAAGGCCAAAGCAGATGTCGTATTACATCTGGTGCGAGTTGAGGCAGTATATTCACCACCAGGGCATGTGGAACTTTAAGGACATTGCAGTTCCCTTCTGAAATGGTCTCCATCCTTCAGTGAAGAAAAACAATCTCACTCCACAGTCTGACAGACAGTATTGGGCACCCCAAAGGGACTAGATCTAAGTAGGGGCACTAAACCTTGGCTGCCCATCTCATGACCTGAGAAGGTTTTAAAAATACGGATGCCTGTGCTTCACCTCTAGGGCTCAGTTATCTGCCCTGTGTAACTGGGAAGTTCCAGACTGAAGTCACATGTGTGGAAAGTCACAGCCACTTTTTGGGGCCAGGCTTTGAGGTGACCTGCCAGTCTGGGAGACCGAGTCCAGTTCCCTTCTATCAATATCCATGGAAATCACAACCCCTGTTGACTGTGTTATTTAAGAAAATGATGGATATTTTGATGAGTGATTTTCTTCCTCTGAGCAAAGAAGTGGAAACCACATAAAGGAAGACGTCGTTGGGAAAAGATGTCGTTGGACATAGTTTGAAGAAAACTTTCGTTGACCACTTGTTCTGCAATAAAACATCAGGGAAGAAACACAGAAAGGACACTGCCCCTGCCTATTGATGAACAGTGATAGATATTGAAAGGCACAACACCCACCAGTGCTTAATGGTACTCCAGGCTGATACATGAGCACAGAGCCCATCCTGGGTTTCGTGGAAGGCTTCCAGAAGGAGGAGATGCC
Source organism: Monodon monoceros (assembly GCF_005190385.1). Classification (NCBI taxonomy): domain Eukaryota; kingdom Metazoa; phylum Chordata; class Mammalia; order Artiodactyla; family Monodontidae; genus Monodon; species Monodon monoceros. The sequence goes on from NW_021703765.1 coordinate 55,495,224, forward strand.
TGAGCTCGGTCATGGAGAAGTAGCCAGTCAGGTGGAGAGTATGAGAAGCGTGACAAAGAAAGACGTGGCATCGAGAAAGAGCTGGTGGATGTATTCAGATATCCTGACAGGTTCTACGTACTGTGCATATGTTACTATGGATCATCACTTGTGTGGCAAAAGATGCACAGAGAACAAGAGGACCAAGGCTGGCCCCCAGTTGCTCCCCGTCCTCACTTTCCCCCACCATCTCCCTAGATCCTCCATAAACGGCACCCTGGAGGCATCCTTCCCCCTTCCCTCGCCTCTGTACTGTCTTCCGTGCTGGGAGAGTTGCACAACCCAGGGCCAGCTCTGGGGACACAAAGCACACCCTCACCAGTACTTTGGGGTCAAGCATGTTGTCACTGAGCCCATCTTGAGTGGCATTTTTACAGCCGCCTTTCAATCTTTCTACAGTGGAGTAGAAAGGGTGAAATGTAGGCAAAGAGTCCTGGGTTTGTGTTTCTCCTCCACCATGTGTTGGCTGGGTGACCTGGAGCACCTGTCTTTCAGGTGACTGTTCTGAGGCCCAGTGAGGATGTGGCCCAAAGGGGAGGGCACTCGGTAAGTGTGAGCCAGAGCCTGTTCTAAGATGCCCCAGTCACTGCTCAGATAAGGTCTTTTGGGTCTAGTGTCTCCATACTTCGCTTTAAAATTCCCACTGAGGTGCATGCCAGGAGGTGCAGCCATGGTGACCTCCCTCACGGGAATCGCTCCCAACTGGCCTGTTCTCTCCACACAATGCCCCCTGCCACATACTTCAAGACAAAAGAACGCCTGCCCCCGTGGTCTCCCCATCCTTCTTCCTGGTACAGTATCGGCTCCTCTCCCCAGCAGAAAAGACAAGATGTTCACACTACAAAAACTAAATCTCATGGCAACTGATTTTTTTTTTAACATCTTTATTGGGGTATAATTGCTTTACAATGGTGTGTTAGTTTCTGCTTTATAACAAAGTGAATCAATTATACATATACATATGTTCCCATATCTCTTCCCTCTTGCGTCTCCCTCCCTCCCACCCTCCCTATCCCACCCCTCCAGGTGGTCACAAAGCACAGAGCTGATCTCCCTGTGCTATGCGGCTGCTTCCCACTAGCTATCTACCTTACGTTTGGTAGTGTATATATGTCCATGCTTCTCTCTCGCTTTGTCACAGCTCACCCTTCCCCCTCCCCATATCCTCAAGTCTATTGTCCAGTAGGTCTGTGTCTTTATTCCTGTCTTACCCCTAGGTTCTTCGTGACATTTTTTTTTCTTAAATTCCATGTATATGTGTTAGCATACGGTATTTGTCTTTCTCTTTCTGTCTTACTTCACTCTGTATGACAGACTCTAGGTCTATCCACCTCATTACAAATAGTTCAATTTCGTTTCTTTTTATGGCTGAGTAATATTCCATTGTATATATGTGCCACATCTTCTTTACCCATTCATCCGATGATGGGCACTTAGGTTGTTTCCATCTCCGGGCTATTGTAAATAGAGCTGCAATGAACATTTTGGTACATGACTCTTTTTGAATTATGGTTTTCTCAGGGTATATGCCCAGTAGTGGGATTGCTGGGTCATATGGTAGTTCTATTTGTACTTTTTTAAGGAACCTCCATACTGTTCTCCATAGTGGATGAACCAATTCACATTCTCACCAACAGTGCAACAGTGTTCCCTTTTCTCCACACCCTCTCCAGCATTAATTGTTTGTAGATTTTTTGATGGTGGCCATTCTAACCTGTGTGAGATGATATCTCGTTGTAGTTTAGATTTGCATTTCTCTAATGATTAATGATGTTGAGCATTCTTTCATGTGTTTGTTGGCATTCATATATCTTCTTTGGAGAAATGTCTATTTAGGTCTTCTGCCCATTTTTGGATTGGGTTGTTTGTTTCTTTGTTATTGAGCTGCATGAGCTGCTTGTAAATTTTGGAAATTAATCCTTTGTCAGTTGCTTCATTTGCAAATATTTTCTCCCATTCTGAGGGTTGTCTTTTGGTCTTGTTTATGGTTTCCTTTGCTGTGCAAAAGCTTTGAAGTTTCATTAGGTCCCATTTGTTTATTTTTATTTCCATTTCTCTAGGAGGTGGGTCAAAAAGGACCTTGCTGTGTGATTTATGTCATAGAGTGTCCTGCCTATGTTTTCCTCTAAGAGTTTGATAGTTTCTGGCCTTACATTTAGGTCTTTAATCCATTTTGAGCTTATTTTGTGTATGGTGTTAGGGAGTGATCTAATCTCATACTTTTACATGTACCTGTCCAGTTTTCCCAGCACCACTTATTGAAGAGGCTGTCCTTTCTCCACTGTACATTCCTGCCTCCTTTATCAAAGATAAGGTGACCATATGTGCGTGGGTTTATCTCTGGGCTTTCTATCCTGTTCCATTGATCTATCTTTGTTTTTGTGCCAGTACCATACTGTCTTGATTACTGTAGCTTTGTAGTATAGTCTGAAGTCAGGGAGCCTGATTCCTTCAGCTCCGTTTTTCGTTCTCAAGATTGCTTTGGCTATTCGGGGTCTTTTGTGTTTCCATACAAATTGAGAAATTTTTTGTTCTAGTTCTGTGAAAAAATGGCAACTGATTTTTGAAGTCACTTTATTCTTGGTCTTACTATATCATCGATTTTCAAAAGATTTTACCATTTTTATGTCAAAAGATTCAGTGACTTTTGAGTAATCATTTGAGTCTAAGTAATTTCTTTTACAGTAAAGATGAAAGCACATTCAACATAATGAATCAAAATAATCTTAATATCCTTTCACTTGGCAGCCACAGGGCCATCATGATGATCTATGTGCTTTCCACACAGGTAAATAATGACAAGAAAACATTAGGAGCATGGCTGGTAGCAATGTATTTTAAGTGATTATCCTCAAACAATTTTTCACAAGGAATATTCAGTTAGATTTCCAAAGGACATGAGAAAATAGGGTTCTTACTTTTCAAAACTAAAGGCATTGTGCAATGGTTTACTTAACATTTTCAAGACACTCTGTACCTGTCTGTTAGGGAATATGCAAATTCTTCAAGAAGAAAGGGGCATAGTACAAAAAGATCCCATTTGGATGTCTGTTTCAATCAGATTTCATGGTTTCCCAGGAGGCAATATTTTAGTGGCAGGCTTCCCATCTTTCCATGTATTTCTCCTCTGCACAGCTCCAACTGCTTCCCATGTTCCTGAACCTCCAGCAGAACTAAATTCTTGAACAAACTCCTTCTCCTTTCCTTGTCCTTTTCTTCAGCCCCATTCTCTTCTCACCTTCCCATGCCACCCAGCCCTACTCATGAGCTCTCATCAGGACTTAATCTCTCAATAAACATTGAGCCTAATTCAGACTATGACAGTGACTTCATTCCTTAGACTTTTGAAATAGCCTTTGTCTTAGTTTTGGTCCCCCCAGACGCCAACCCAAAGATCACCATTAGATTGCAAGTAATACATTTGGGAAGTGATTCCAGGAAACACCAGCAGAGGAGCAGAGAAGTAAGATGGAAAAGGAAAAGAAACAAATGAAGTTTCATTATCAAGCAAATTACCATTGTAAATCCACAGTCACGGACGTGACAGCTGTTTAATGTGCCTCCCAGATTACCCCATAAGAAGGAATTACTTCTGAGGGCTGAGGGAGTTGAGATATTTATACACCAATTCCCACCAGCCCTGCAGCCATTTATTGTTAATTCCCAGCATTTCTAGACTTTCGTGCGGAGGTGGCAAAGTGGCTTCCTTTAGTTATAGAAGACCCTTAGGCAAAGAAATCCAGGTGCTTGCAGCTGGAAGTTCAGCAAGTGTACACTGAGTCTGTAAGGTCAAGGATACATGGGCGGAGCATGGCGGGGTCTGCTCCAATCCTTGTGGTGTTTACTTATGTGAGTGGATTCCTCCAAAGGCTTCACTTACACCAGCCAGTGATGGCAAATATACTTCATTTAGTGCACCAACTCCAATCAATGACTAGTGGTTTTGCTGAGAAGGATTCTGCGATTAAGTTAAAGGTCAGCAGGAGAGAGAACCTGTGGTTGACCAGAGATCTCTGCTGGGAAAGAGTTGGATAAAGTCTGGTGATGTCTTGCCTCATGTTTGTCGTCCTGAATCCTGGAATCACACCTGAAAGCAGGGGTGGGCACAGTCCAGCCCCTCAAAAATCCCGTCATCTAGGGGGAAAAGGCGATACATGCCTTCTAAAGATATCCTGAGAGAGAGTGGTGGTTAAGAGCACAGACTCTCTGGATTCTAATCCTGAGCCTGACGCTTACTAGCAGGGTAACCTGGAGAAGGTTTTTAATCTCTTTGTGCCTCAGTGTCCTCATTCGCTACCTACTTCATGGGGTTGTTTTGGAAATTATATCTGATAATAGCTGTAAAGTGAAACTAGTGCCTGATGCATAACCAACAGCCAATACCTGTTCATTCTTGGCTTCTCCCACGAGAGCACACATTAGCAGCATTTCGCTTCCTGTCTGCAGAATCAAGAAGACCCAGAAGAGGAGTTGATACTTGAACTGGGCACTGGAGGATGAACAGGATTTCACCAGTGGAAGCAGGAGGGACCTCCAGGCAAAACCAGAAACACATGCAAAGGGGCAAAGTAGGGAGGGCAGGGGTCAAGGTAAAAGCCTCTGCTGACCGCCACACAGGAGAGGAGAGGATGACGCAGTCTCTTTTTCCCCCAGGCAATGGACGTGATCAAAACTATATTTTAAAAACATGATTCTGGCAAAGGAATCTATGAGTATATGTGAATCACTATAAAATTCCCTCACCCATCTCCCTCCGGTTTTACCAAATAAGCACTGAGTCTAAAACAAAAACACACCAACTTGAATTTCCCGAGTAACTTAGCCCAGTTTGAATCCACGCAGCAGGGATGCTGGCATGGATCCGTAATACCTCCGACAGGCCGGAGCCACTCTGGACCGCGCTCCTCCTTGGAGCTCACACAGCCAGATGGGGCAAAATGCCACGTGCCAGGATCCCTGGCTCCTTTTGTCTGCCAACACGTGCAGGAAAATCAGCAGCTTCCACTAAGACAGCTCTGGAAATTCAGCTAAACTGACCTCTTTGAGTCTGATTAACAAATTATTACTTGCATGGATTTTGGTTACATCGAGTCCAGGAAAACAGGTTTTGTTGACATTTCTGTCTGACTTTGATTACAGCACAGCTTGCAGGGGGGCATGTGAAGGACAAGGTGAGGAAAAGGGAGCAGGGGTTTATAAAATACACCAATCCCACAGGGAGATTGCTCCACTGTCTTAATCCAAAATGGGCAAATAATGGCCCAGTTATCTACTGTTCTGTTGGTGCCGAAAGGATGCATCGCCACATGAGGGAACTGGGCCCCTCAGAAAGGACACTCAGCACCCATCTCCCAGCAAATTATTGGCAGATCCAGGACTAGAATCTCCACTGGTCAATGTGGGAAGAAGTTACTCTTTTAATTGATTAAAACAACATTTAGAGGTTACACACTGATTTCATTATTGTTTTCACAAAGGTATAGACCAGCACTGGCCAATAGAAATACAGTGCAAACCACACACATGATTTTTTGTTTTCTAGTAGCCACTTTGAAGGAAGTAAAAAGAACAGGTGTGACTAGTTTTAATGGTATATTCTATTTTATTTTCTATTCATTTTATTTAACCCAATATATCTAAGATGTTATTTATATATGTAATTGATCTAAAAATTATTAATGAGCTATTTTACACGCCTTTTGTTACTAAGTCTTTGAAGTCCAGGGGATATTTTACACTTAACAGTGCATTTCAGTTTGGAGGAGCCCCATCTCAGGTGCCAAGAGTCATCTATGGCTGGTGGCTGCCATATTGGACAGCACAAGTTTAGACCATGGAGCTTCACCTGCTCCCCAGTGAGGGTTTATGAATATTCATTCACTCATTCAGTGAATATACAGAGGGATCCTACTTTGTGCTTTTCTCTGGATATGAAACAGACACATGTATTTTCTGCTTTCAGTCTAGTGCAGGAGACCAATAAAAAGTTGGCAAACATATATGTGCAAGGTATGTACAAATGTATGTATATGCGTATGCACATATGCAAAATTAGTCCGTTAGTTTCAAAGTGAGGGAGGTACTAAAAAGGAAAGGAACCGGGTACTGTCAGACATCAGTGCTCCTTTAGATCACGAAGTCAGGGATCACTAATAGCTAAGCCCAAACCCGAGGGAAAAAGAAGCCAGCCTCTGGAGAACCAGCCAGGGGAAAGCATTCCAGCCTGAGCAAGAGACCTTAGGAAAATAACCAGCAAAAGGCCAACTGGCCGGAATGAAGGGGAAGCCCTGGCGATTTCTCCTACGCTAGTTCACATGTTACAGACAATGATCACATTTCATACACTTCATTTCTCTGTTGAAAGTGAAAGATAGTCATGACCCGATGAAGGAACAGAACGATGACCCAGGCCATGGGCAATTCCAAGAATAGGCTGGCCCATCCCAAGGCCACAGCTACCCTTGAAAGTGTGGAGGGTCTGAACATAAATGAGGTGAGCTTCAATCATGCGGTGCTCTGTTGGGGCGAGGCCCCTCCTTATGAGAACCCCTACCTTTCAGCACTAGATCAAAGCACCAGGGGAGTGATGCACGAGGGCTGCCTGGGAAAGCATTTTTGCTTTGCTATCAGATCTTCTAGATCTTTGCTCCTATCAGTCTAGAATCTTTGCTCCTATCAGTCCAGAATTGTCTGATCTCAGGACCAGAAGAGGCTGTAGGCAAACTTCTAGAGCAGTCACTTACCATCAGGAATAACCACAATGAAATCATTTCAGAGAAATGCATCGTCTTAAGCTCTAGGGAAAAAGAGCTCATACTTTCCTTGAATGATGGCTTCAAGTAGTTTAAGCCTTTTCCAGGAAACCTCCCTTGATGTCTGATTCGACCCTCCCGTCAGAGTTTGGCAGCCTACTGAGTGCTCTGAAGACAAAGTAGGTGCTTTAAAGGGACACAGGAGTGGATGGGCAAACAAGGCCACAGTGTAAGCCTCTGCTGCTTGCTCTCAGTGGAACACAGTGGAAATGCATATTAAAGTGACTCTCATTTTCTCTAGATAAATATTCACGTCCCCCGTCGCCCACCCTTTAACTCCTCCTGTGACTCTGTGGAATTGTCTAATCAATCGTCTTTATTTTCTCCATAACTTTTTCAGCTGTAAGAGAGCAGAACAAGTTGCTGGAAAGTCCATCAAGAGAGGTGAGTCATTGAAAGATGGACTGAGTTTCCCACTAAATGGCACGAAAGAGTCACACCTCCATAATACCATCCCTGTAAGCCACAGGCACTGAGATGTCACTTGGGAGGAAAGACACATTAGGCTGTTAACCAGCCATAGAACTTAAGTTTGATTCTGGCAGTCAGGTTACCCAGCAGGACCCCAGAAGCGGGGGCGGGTAGTGAGCTACAGGACAGATACGCTTTGCTAGGGGAAGAGGGGGTTAGTGGTGAAGTGTTAAGGAAGAAAAGGGAAGATTCAAGGCCTCCCACAGAGCTGGCCTGCGAAGGCAGGGAGGGCTTGCCAGGCCTGCGAAAGTCAGAATGGGGCATTTGGGAATGTGAAGCTTGTGAAAACCTAAGGCGAGCTGCCAAAAAGGGAGAGAGAATTCAGAACGTTTTCTAGAGTTAAGACAAACTTCATCCACTCACAGTTTTCCGTAAGCCCAGCCTGCAAGAAGTGCAAACCTCACGTGATGTCTGAGACGCGGCCTTGTTTGCAACAATGCATTGGCAGTCCATCACTCAACATGCATTTATGGTGGTTAAGAACACAAACTGTGGGTCCAAGCAGCATAGGTCTGAGCCCCACCCTGCCATTTACTAGCTGTATAAACTTGCTCAAATACACTCATCCCCTGGTGTTTGCGGGGTATTGGACTCCTGCAGACACCAAACTCCAAGGATGCTCCAGTCCCTCACGTAAAATGGCCAAGTGCAGTGAATGCGGTTGGCCCTCCATATCCGCGGGTTTTGCATCCACAGATTCAACCAACCGAGGATCCTTCTGTGTCTCAGTGGGGTCATCAATGGAATGGGGCTACAAATAGCCCCTTCCCCACATAGGATGTGGATGAAATCAACTAGCTAATATCGTAAAGCACGCAGACTGCTGCCTGGCACATAGGAGGTGATGAATAAATACTAGCTGCTATAATTTCTAGTAACATATTAATGAAAACCAGTAGTTGCTGTAGAACTATTCCACAGTTTTATTTTCAAAAACGTTCCTATACCAGCTAGCTACTGTAGCTAAGAGAGAATTGTTTGCATTCTGCCTTAAGGTCATCACGTCGTCTTCTGTGCCAGAAGTCTTATGAATCAAAATTTGCCTCACCACTTAATTTCCAGTAATAGAATAGTTAAGAAAAATATGCTGTCCTTACTTAATGGTATATTAAGCAACTTAAGATGACGACAAGCCCAAATGGAAGCATACCTTCAAAATAATAAGTGAAAAAAGGAGGGTGAAAAATTGTGCAAATACTATGAGGACATGCATATGAAAAAATAGACTGGAAGGAAAAGACCGAAATTAAAACTTTTTTTTTTAAACACTGTAATTGTTTTTTTTTCAGGTTCATTTTGAAAGGCAGTGTTCGTTAGGGTGTATATTTTGGCAGTTTTTAAGAGGGACTTTTTTTAAAAAAAAATTTATATTTATTTTTGGCTGTGTTGGGTCTTCGTTTCTGTGCGAGGGCTTTCTCTAGTTGTGGCAAGCGGGGGCCACTCTTCATCGCGGTACGTGGGCCTCTCTCTATCGCGGCCTCTCTTGTTGCGGAGCACAGGCTCCAGACGCGCAGGCTCAGTAGTTGTGGCTCACGGGCCTAGTTGCTCCGCGGCATGTGGGATCTTCCCGGACCGGGGCTCGAACCCGTGTCCCTGCATCAGCAGGCGGATTCTTAACCACTGCGCCACCAGGGAAACCCAAAACAGTCTTTTTTTTAATAACCTGAAATTATGGGTGAGTTTTTCCTTTATTTTTTTAACATCTTTGTTATATGATTTGATTACTTTTATACATTATAGCAAAATAATGCGCCATCCCAATGCTTTCTGTAATTTACATAAAAACAAACAAGACATCTCTATAGAACCTGTTATAATGATTTTAATTTCACATGTATGCGAGAGGGTGAGTTTTGTATGAAATAAAGGCTAAGGGTGTTCAGGAACATCAGGGAAAATAAACGAAAACCTTTTAGAAAGAGTAAGAATCTAAGTCCGTCCATAAAAAAATAAATTTTCCTTAACAGCTAAAATTGGCTGTCTGTGCTGAGAAAACACTGGAGGGGCCAGGAGGAAATCTGAGGCTGCTTACATTTCCACTGTGGAAGGACTTCTGACTGATGGAGGCTTCCCCTCCTTCCCTTGTGCAAGCCTGCAGGAACTCTGCCTGAATCCGGGCCACCGAGCTGACGTGACCCCCTCCCCCCCCACCCCCGGAGCCCGCCCCTCCCCCCCCGGAGCCCACCCCTCCTGCTCCTGCAGGGCCCCAGGTGGGCCTGGTCTCTGCAGGCTCCCCCTTCTGCAGTTCTGGCCTTGTCCTCCTCTCCTCTCCCCACTTCCCCTCCCCTTTCCTGACATCGGTAGGTCAGTTCCCAGATGTTACTGGAAACAGGCAAAAATGTCTCCTGCCACTGGGCCCACTAGTCATGGAGAGATTCAAGAGTCATGGCCGTTCGTGGTGGCCAGTCATCGTGCAGCATAGCAGTCACGCAGGAGCTCTGGCTTCTGATTATCTGCTTTGAATTCACAGCCTCACCTCTTAGCATCTGGTTTGAAGCATGTTAGCTCCCCATCGGGAAAGCTGGGATGGTGGTGACGTCATCTGTCTTCTAGGGTTCCTGTGAGGAATCAGCAAACTGCTGTAGAAAGTGTCGGCATGGTCGATGCTCAAGGAAAGTTAACTACTATTCCTAACTTTTTATAGAAGTTTCAGCTCAAGTTTTGCCCCTGAGATAGTTGCGTCAGCAACCTTTTTCTGAATCCTTTTTTGCCTTTCAACCAGTTGCCTTCCCTCCCCGCATTTTCTCCCCCAGCTTCCACTGGATAGTATATTATTCTGTAAAGGCAGGAGAAAGCGAGCCCGATAAACTTCTGTACCTTCATATCTAGAGGAGGCCGCAGCTATTCACCCAAAGCCTAGTGAGAGCCACCACTGGGTCCCATCTAAACCCGAGTGTTTATTTCCTTCCTGGGAGACCCCGAGAGATTAGGCAAACGGCCCAAATGTCTACAACAAAGTCGTGGATCTGAAACACAATGAAACACAAACCATATTTGTCCGATGACACCAGGGTCCACGTATGTCCCAAATATATATATTTAATTCTTTTCTTTTTCTTTTTAAGAGGATTGACTGGAATTCCAAGGAATTGGGTATCAGTAGGGGAGGAATTAGGGTCACACGAGTTACCCCTGAATCCCAGTGCCTCTCACTTCACACCACCTAAGAGACCTGCCAGGCTGCCCAGGGGCAGAGCCTGCACCTGCAGGTACTAGGTGGCGCCCACAAACCTGTGTGAGATTGGGGGAGGAGGGGCAGAGGGGAAAGCCCAGCCATCTCTTGGCCACCTTACTTTACACAAAACAAATTTATTAAGAAATTGAGTATAAATCATTGTAAATTGGGTCATATTTTCAATTGACTTTTAATTTCAACAGCGTGGTCCCCAAAGAAAGAAATTGGTCCCAAGACCACAAAAGAATGCAGTAAACCATTTACAATAATGCATTTAGACAAAAAGTATTATGAACTATTTTAACATAACCAATTAAGTGAGATAATGTGATAAAAATAGAGCAGAGACCACCAGAAACTGTATAAAAAGGAAAAAAATTCATTTCATTGGAGCGGCTCTCGGGATTTGCGGGTATATATTTTTCTTTTTACACCAAAATTAGCCTCAAAGGTCTATTTTTCCAACAACTCTTCCCCCCACCCCTCCCAGAGGTTCTAGGTGGCTCCCTCTCTCTTATTCACTGGCCTCATTGGAGACATCACCACCTCCGGCATGGAGCTCCCGTCCCAGCCTCCTGGATTCTCTGTGTGACTCAATACCAGTGGACATGAACACATAGAAAAGCAAAACCTTGGAAGTTAGCTACCTTAGTAAAATAGGTGGACAGGAATGAATGTTTTTGCCCAGTATGGACTCCAAGAGGTATTTGACCAATGAGACACAGGCTGGGGTCTCCTGGGAAGCGAGCTGGCCGCCTTCTGTTCCTCCCCGACCTGTCCTGTCACCTTGAACGCTACCTCACATCCTGTGTTCACCAGTTTGGACTGGTGTGCCAGAGAGGGTAGTGCTTTCTGAAGAATGGGGAGAGAGTTAAGGAAACCAGGAGAAGGCAAAGAATGAAGAGGCTGCATTCTAAAGTATCAGCACGACTCCCATGCATTATGCTACATGTGGCAGCCAGGGCCTAGCTAAACTACGTATTGCTTACTTTCTGGGAACTAGGCCTTGTCACTCAAGTTTCTGGGCCTGTGAATAAAGGATAGAAGAGGGGGGTTTTAGCACATGGGGTGTCACAGAATATTGGGACGCCTCTACTTCTGTGCAGTTTACTGCATCAGGGCCAACTCTGCTCAAAAGGTGAGAATCCCCGAAGTTTATCATTGGGATCCACTTCTGTTTCTGAGCTGATTATCACCTGCCTCTGTCCTCCCCCCCCCCCCCCCCCCCCCCCCCCAGTCCTATAGAAAAGCCCCTCCCCCAGACCTGTCCTCCCCCAGGGTGACCCACACTATCCCCTCACACTGGAGTGATCCATTTCTCAGCATTCACTAAATTCATCCCGGTGTCAGGAGAAAAAGAGCTGGTTAACTCAGTCTATCCTAATATCCAGATGATTAATGACTACTTAACTCTTCAAGAACTTTACTCATTTTGGGGCAGGTTGAGTACGGACCCATGAGAACTTTCTGGTATGCAGTGAGAGAGGAAATGTGTCCCCAGGAGGCTAACTCACTGGCAGGCCCGCTCTGACTGCCCAAGTACCTTGGACCACTTCTGTTTTCTTCCTCCATTGATGAGTCTGCAGTTTCTTCCCAAACTCCAGGTTACTGTGGTCCACCCTGGTTCTGGTAAGTGGCAATGGAATTGCTACTGCGGTCATTATTTTTTAAATACCACCTGTCATCTCCATGAGCCTCAGTTTCTTCATCTGTAAAATGGGGTTTAATAATGTCTACCAAAGATTATCTCAAAGATTGAAATAGTAGGTGGTAGACAAATGTTAGTTCCATCCTGCAAAAAATCCCGTGTTCTCAAGCCAAGCAATGACCTTTACTTCATGGGAGCTACTCAGAGCTCTTAGGAGAAACATGCTTTTGAAAAAGAATCTTAGTGGACAAACGCAGTTTTTACCAGACAGCATCTAGTCCCACCTTTTCTGAACCCATCGTGGCTGCCCCCTCTACCCTCCCTGTACATAGACTGCACAGTCTATTGTGCTTTGTGTAGAACTGGTCTTTCCATTTCTAAAGATGAGCATATGGTGAGCATATGAACAAAGCTGAGAGGGAGAGAGAAAACGATGTCACTGGAGACTGGTTGATTGTCTGCATCCAAGCATCCCTGACACTGGACCTGCCCTTGATTTTAATTTTACAAATCTGGGAATTCCTTTCTTCCTTTACTGTTTTTCCTAACTTAAGGGAGTTTGAATCCTAAGACTCATCTCCTTTTTGTGATTACTACCTTTTTTTAAAAAAAACAAAAAGGTTATGTAACCTGCAGCCCACTGGTAAATATGTAAAACTAAATATGGGCACTTGGCAGTGCTGATTTAAGTCAGTGTCTCTGAAATGTTTTTATTGAAGCCACCTACCCAACAGAAGAGACTTAATGCTTCTGAGGTTTGCAAGCCCCCTAAATGTTAAGATCTTTGTAGCCTTGTGTTCTATTATATAGAGTGGGGATTTTGCATTTCACTTGAAAATATAACCATTGTTTTTTTATTATAAATACATTTTAAGTTATAAGTTGTATTGCCTTCATTTCTCCTCCACCCTCCCACACATTTGAGGAAAATTGATGCCATTTATCCTGTGGATTGCTTCATATCCCAGAGGTACATGTAAATAAATTTGAGACACACACACTAAAGGAAACCAAGACGGGACCCAGAGCCTGTGAGCTCAACCCCGGAAATGTCAACCATCAGAGAAGTCTGCCCTTCTAGCTAGCAGTCCACTTAAATGTGCAAATTTACTTTAATGGGCATAAATTTAAAGGGACATCCTTTAGCTATGGCACCTGCAATGACATTGGCATAGACAATCAGGTCCTGTCGCATTCCTGCCGTGTGACAGTGATGGCGGAGGCAGAGAGCAGAGTCTGGGCTGCGTGAGAACACGCTGGTGAATATCACCCAAAGTACAGAGCCGCTTAAGAAAATATTCATCTCATGTCTCTGTCTTAACCTCTTCAGGGCTCAAAACAAAGACTGAGCAATATATAAATGAGAACAAGGAGTGATTAGTTCTAAAAGTTAGAGCTCTACCCTTTCCTAGCTGTTATCTCATATCTTGGACAGTTGCCTGTTTGGCCGCCATCCCTTTTTTTCTTTTCTTCAATCTTCTCTTTAATCTGCCCTTTCTCTGTGAGGAGTTCATGCCGTGGCTAGCCAAGCAAGGAGAACCCGAGTTGGAGGTGGAGAAGGTTATGTCCTTCTAGAAGGATCCATGAGTTTAGCCTCCTTTTGCATTTTAAAAACCGCACCTGGATTTGCAAACCTTTCCAAGGTTGTGAAGTTTTCTGTTGACAATCGTAACATTTGATATCATGTGGCAAACACACACCAGTAGCAAATGTTAACAACTTCATGGAATCCTAGAGGCTGTGATTTCAACTAACTAAATAAAAAGATGGGGAGGGTGGAAATGGAGTCCTTTGGGGTCAACTATGACATGACAAACCTGTGAAAAGGCTTACTTACATCTAGGAACTATTCAAGAGAGCTATAGTTTTGGCCAAAAGATATAAAGATTTGAAAAAGTACATTAAGTTGAAATTCTTTACTTAAAATGGGATAAACTGTGTTTGACGTTTGGAAACTGCTGTTTCGGCAAAGATAAAGGTACTAAGGTTTCCAAATGTAAGGGTGAGATCAAATGTGAAGGCTTCTTGAGATTCTGAAGTACAATTTAGGAACTTGGAACAAAAACGGTTTCTTGGAAGATGCTTGGGGAAGAAAATATTTCTCTTGGCATGATGTGCTTCATTTTTCTTAGGGAAAAACTAGAAAAAAGAAAAGGCTGAGGAGGGCCAGTTTGCATAAATGGGGCAGAGGCTGAAATAAAAAATAATAAACAGTCCAAACTCATTCCTTTTTAGCTTCAACAAAGTAGGAAGGAGTAAGCAAAGAAAAGAAAATAATTTGATCAAAAATTATTTTAAAGCAAAAGCCTTGGGACTTCCCTGCTGGTCCAGTGGGTAAGACTCCACACTCCCAAGGCAGGGGCCCCAGGTTCGATGCCTGGTCGTGGAACTAGATCCTGCGTGCATGCTGCAACTAAGAAGCCCACATGCCACAACTAAAGATCCCACATGCCGCAATGAAGATCCTGTGTACCACAACTAAGACCCAGCACAGCCAAAATAAATAAATAAATATATATATTTTTAAAAAGCAAAAGCCCTATGAATTCTTACCAAAGGAATTCTGGGAGGGCTTAATATCATAGATTAACATCCTTAGCAACAGGGTGGGCTCAAAACTGAGCGAATCCATCAAAATCCTGAACCGAAGAACAGAGGATGCCTGCCTACATGAAAATGCAAACATCCCAGTCTTCCTAGATAGAAACAAAGAAACTGCAAAATGTGTACAAAATCATGGCTGGCCATTTTCTGTTCAAGTTTTCCACTTACACAGAAATGGGAACCTGTCTGTCAGGTTTTGGCCCTAGCATGTCTCTAGAATAAAATTGTAAAGCTAACAATGGAAGTTCATTACAGCAACTCTGTCAGAACTTCAACTACAGTGCTTGGAACCAGCAGTTCTGGTCAAGCTCACAGACAGTTTCAGGATACAGTCTGGTTTTTAAAATCTTTTTATTCGACTTGAAACTGAAAGTTCATCTCTTCCTTATTAAATTGAAAAATGAAATGGTACCAAATCGCAGGATTATAGATATCATAGGGTGTTAAATTTTCTCAGACAAATCTCTTACTTCACTTTACACTTGAATCCCAACATGCTTATTACTTTAATTGGGGGAGTCTCCAAATCCAGTGATTTTCTGAGCTCCACTTCAGCTACCCCACCCTTCTGAAGAGCTGGGGACAGCTATGTCTGACCACACATCCATCTAGACTGAAGCATGCATCGAAGACATGCTTTTGATGTTCATAAACCCACAGCCGTCAAATGAAACATTGTGCAGCAGACAGACATATCATTGCAGACAGATATATAAAACTTTCATTATCAAGAGTCTAAGGAATAAGAAACTGCAAATAACTGAACATTTTTCTGTGTACAGACCAAAAACCCAAGGGCAAGAAAACACAAGAATTTTGAGATTTTAGTCAAAAGACCATTTCTAGCTCATGCTTCAGGCTTGGTACACGTTCAAGTCATCTTTCTTTCTATTTAGAGCTGAGTTTTAAGCCTTGCTCACCTCTGTTTACCCACAGATGTCAGGCCCATATGCTCTCTCAATTATTACTCTCAGCTCTCTCTGTGAACTAGTACCATCATCACGGGGTTCAAGCTCTGGTTAGATTCCCAAGTCGGTGCTGGTACCTTCTCAGGTGACACGCTCTGTAAGCCACCAGTAAATGAGGAATGGATTACATCAAGGTTTCTCATTTTTAGAAGGCGGTTTGGTGTTTGTTTTTTTTTTGACAAATGTAAAAATAAAGCTTATCTTCAATGTATCTGTCAACTATCAAGAAAATTTCTTGAGCTATCTTTTCTGAAATTGATATGAATATAATATAAAAGTATAACATCAAATTTGCATCCAATATTTAAAAAGAAAAATATATTCAATATAAACAAATTCAATATTATGATTTTATATGTGTAAAAATGAAAAGCATACCTATTATAACTGTGCCCTGAAACTCAGTGCCACGGAAGGGACAAGCAGTTTTCAACCAACTGACCAGCCAAAGAAACGAACAAGAAATAAAGAAGAAAAAAAGAAAGGGAAAAAAATCTGCACTAAAGTAGAATGCGTTTGCAAGCCCCCTCTTCCAAGACATTCAAGTATTCATTTATTTGGGAATATATCAGGAATTAATCCCTCCAATTCCTGTTGACCTCCTTGTGGAAAATTCGGGTAGGGCAGACACTCACATGAGAATTTAGATGCACACTGCCCTGTCTGAGATTTGCTGCCCTGGCTCATTGATTGGAAGGTTGGGAATCTAGTAACATGAGACGTAATATCAGCAAATATTCCAACTGACCTCAGCATACCCCTTCCAAAATCTTCCAACAGCTAGGAGATTTGCATGGCAGAGGTAACTAAGG
The DNA here is from genome assembly GCF_005190385.1 of Monodon monoceros. Classification (NCBI taxonomy): domain Eukaryota; kingdom Metazoa; phylum Chordata; class Mammalia; order Artiodactyla; family Monodontidae; genus Monodon; species Monodon monoceros. The sequence continues at coordinate 55,511,753 of NW_021703765.1, forward strand.
ACATCAGCGGTTTCTAGTGACATCGTTACCATGAGTGCTGCTGGAGAAAAATAGATGGAGAGGTGCTAGGGTAAGTCGTTTGAAATCTTATTAGCGCTGCTCTGTGACCAGGGGTTTTCATAGCATTTTTTCTGAACTCCACCTGCTACAATTCAACAGTTTGAAATGCAACATCCCTTTGCTTCAAACATTCTATCAAATTGCCCTGATGAGATGGGTCCTTTTGGAGGTTCTAGGCTGCATCCTCTGATTTACTCAGTTGTCAGGATGCCCGGGTTTTATCACTTGAGTTCCGTTTTTATTAAAGATCATGTACAGAAAATCTCTTCTTTAAAATAGCTTAAATATATATTTAATCAGCAATGAGAAATGACCTTGGGAGCAGTTGTTCTTCCCCGGCGTGTTGGGACGAACACACAGTGTTTGTTGTCACTCTGACAGGCTCTGGATGTTCTGTCCTAGCCAGCCTGTTGTGGGGTACCGTGGTGATCCATGGGAAGTGCTATTTATTTGACCTGTGTGGAATGTAAAGTGCGGTGGAAGGGGTCTCAGTGTGAGAGCAAACTTTTAACTATGGTAATTCAAGTAAACCAACTTTTGAAATGACTTGGTCTTAAGGTCAAATTCAATTTGCTGTATTGTTTTTCCTTTCAATAAAATGCTTGGAAAATCTGTCTTGAAGCAGATTGTGAGCTGGGCAGTGAGTGGTCTTTCATCTTTGGAACTAATTCCTGATAAATATGATCCTGAGAATCGTGCTCATATATCAGTTTTCTCAAAATCCTTCAATAGATTTAGCTCTACTTAATTTTTGCTCTAGAGAAAAAAAAGATATGACAAGTGTTAATATCGATTTAGCAGGATGACCCCTGTAACCAAAATCACTGTGATTAAAGAAGCCATGATGAAAATTCGATGCCTGTCTTTAGTGCTGCTAAATTCCCACTTAAACTGCTTCCATTTTCTCTGTTACTGGGGCAGTTTTGTTGCTCTTCATGGTTGAAGAAAGTCTCATACTGGAGCTGACAAAGCCCTGTAAAAAGAGCAACTCTGAACACTGTCGATCAAAGTGACCAAAAGCCCAACTTTGTTTTGTATGACCTCCAATTTTTCCCTATAGAAAAACTGCATCAGAAAGACAGAAAAAAATCTGAGTGCCTTCTTTGCACAGATGTTTTATTTTCATCATCTCTGTAATCTTCTCACGGAAACTATGACTTATCATTACCGTTAATTTACACTTTCTGAAAATGAGGAATGGTTACAATGCCAGTTTTTTGTAATCCTGTTTTCTGGCATGTTGTCTCATAAATCACTGAGTGTCTCCTCACTTTTTTTTTTTTTTTTAAGAATTTCCCCTAATCTCTGGGTCTCATTTTAGGTAGATTCTATTACTATTCCTTCAAGTTTATTGACCTTTTCTTTTGCAGTGTCTAATCTTCTATTAATCCTATCCAGTTATTTTGTAAAGATATTTTTTCCTCAGAGCTTCAAATAAATGGTTTCGTTTATATCTGGCATTTAGTGTTTCTAATTAGAAGATTGGTGCTATTCTCTTCTCAGTCTGTTTTGGAGACCTGGCTTTCTAGAGTTCTCTATCCCCAAGGTATTAGTTGTTCTTTTCATTAGCCTTGTTATTTGGCGATTCCAGTCTGAAGACTCTTGTCTCTTTTTTTTTTTTTTTCCATCTCCAAGGATTTTCCTTCTGTTACTTCTTTACTTATTCTCTTCCATTTTTTCTTTTCTTCACAGCTGGAACTCTTATTGGAAATATTTGGATGCCCAGCATCTATCTTTCATGGCTTATAACTTTAATTATTAATCTCCTTGTTTTCTGTTCAATATTATATTTCCTTAACTTTGCCTTCCAGATTAATAATTTTCCTCTTTAGTTTTGTCCAAGTTTTAAATCCAGCACCTCCACTGATGTATGTATGCATGTATTTTAGGCAACAGTATTTTTTTTATTTCCAGGCAAACTTCATTAAAACCTCGACCCAGTCAGAAACTAGTTACTTCTCATTGACTTTCCTGGTAATGTCCAGACCTAAGCCATCATCATCCCTCAACTGGAATAACTTATATCCCTTGCCCTCCCTCTCTCCATAGTTTGTTCTTCACATACAAGTGGTCTCTTTAAAATGTGTTCCCATCATTTCATTCCTCTGCTTAAAATACTACAATGGCTTTCCATCTCATTCAGAGTAAAATTTAAAGTCTTTACCATGGTCTACAAAGTCTTATTTTACCTGGACTTCTACTACTTCTTCTGTCATCTCTTCTACTTGTCACCCCCTCCCACACTGTCGCCCCAGGGCATTTGCTCTTGTTCTTTCTCATGCCCTGGGACACTCCTCCCCCAGATTATACATGTGACTTCCTTCCTCAACTCATTCAGATCTCAGCAAAGCCTTTCCTGACCCCTCTATTACGGACTAAGCAGTTGAGTCCCTCCCAAAATTCATATGTTGAGATGCAGTCCCCAGTCTAATGGTATTTGGAGGTGAGACATTTGGGGGGAGATTAGGCCATGAGGGTGGAGCCCTCAGGAATGGGATTAGTGTTCTTATACAAGAGGCTCAGGAGAACTTCCTCCCACTAACACCATGTGTGCTTATAGCAAGAGGCTATCTGTGAACCAGGCAGCAGGCCTCACCAGACCCATAGTTTTCCTGTACCTTGATTTTGGACTTCTCAGCCTCCAGAACTGTGAGAAATAAATATTTGTTGTTGATAAGCCAACAGCTGATGGTATTTTGTTATAGCAGCCCAAACAGACTAAGACACCTTCTGTTTAAGATCCCAACCCTCTTGTTCCCTCCCTTCCACCATTCTCTGCTTTATTATTCTCCATATTATTTCATTTACTTATGACATATGATATCTGATTGATTTCCTGTGTGCCCTCGTGTAAGTTCCAAGAGGGCAGGGGGCTTTGTCTGTTGTGGATAGTGCTATACCCCCAGCACCTAGAATAGTGCCTGGCAATGGTAGGCAGAAATAATACATGTATGGCAAATTGGTGAATGAATAAGTAAGCAAATAAACGCTTCTCCAATTTTTATCCTAATAGCCTCTGGATTAGAACTTCTCTGAAATACTGGTGACAATTTTGTGTTCACTTTAGTGTGTTACTTGTTCTCAGTTTTCCTCAAAGATCTGATTCTTCTTGGTAGTGTGTTATTTCTTCAGCTACAGTTTTCTCTTTTTCCTCCGCTATAAATTTTATTCCATTCTCTTCCACCTTCCATATAGTCCTTAATATTTCTGGGCCACTGATGATACACTTATGGTTGCATAGTTTTACAAATATATTTAGTGTAATTTCAGAGGGACTTTGGTGGGCAGCAACAAGGATGTGAGTGTTCTGTCCACCATCTTGAATAGGAAACCTTGGCTGTAATTCTCAAATCTGATAAATTTATTTGTAATGCCTCCAATTTGTCTACTTGACCTTTTACTCGAGGACATATCTTAATATGATAAATATCGTTCAGGGATTGTTGGGTAAAATCTGTTTCCCTTCATAAATATTTTTGTCTCCTTTCCTAAGCTTTCAGGATGAAACAAAACCAAAAAACCGAACAACGAAGGAAGACTTGTTAATTGAACATATGTCTTTCTGTCTTGAGGTACATGTTTATAAACTCTGCCACATCAGCATTCTATGAGTGCAATCTTCCACTTTTAAACAGCATTGAAACGTTTTAATATTAACTACTTGAGCGTATTTTCTGCTTTTGTCTTATCTTTTCATCTTAAATATGAAAAAAACACCAAGTGACATTTGAGGAGAACCATGACAAGTTTATAGGAGGAAAATATGGCATCATTTTATGTTCATTTATTTTCTATTTCCTTTTGTTTATCTTATTTTTATATTCTTTGAAGCTTGAATTAACTGTGTCCTCTGAACTCTGGGATTTCTACCAGATGGGCTATTTAATTAACTCACAAGCCTTCATAGAACATTTTGAGTGGATAAATCATCCCAGAAATTAAACTGGCAAATTAAAAGTGATTTTTGGTATCAAGAGTTTTGGGCCTAAGATTATTTTCGGTTGATAAATAACGTTGCAAAATAGTTGAACCTGCAGTTGGTTATCTGAGCCTTTACAGTTTCCCAGTGTAGTAGGGGCAAATATGATCCAGAAAGGAAGACAGAAACTGCAGAAAAGCCTCAAGCGTGATAGACAGTATCTGCAGTAATTCTGTACCCTTTTAAGTGATTCAAAGGCAAAGTTAAATGAACACACTCTACAAACACATTTTGTCCGTTATTTATTTAGTATAAAAAAGAACACATTCTGAAGAACATATTTTATTTCCAATTTTTTTGTCGGTCTCTATAGATCTAAATGAAATGGTACATTCTACATTAGAATGAACCACTTTGGATTACTGTCAAATACATGGAGATGCCAAAACTTCCTCATAGCTTGAAGTGATGGCATAGTCCAGGACACTCATACTTAAGGAATCATTTCCATTTATTGTCCTCTCATCTTTGTGAATTCTTTTCCTGCATGAGCATATTATTCCCTAATGAGGACATTACCATTTTTCTCTTTCCTTACTCAAAGGCTGTTAAAATCAACTGAGCTACTTAATTACTTAGCTAAGAGAAAACATCTTAATTGGAAAGTATCTTCCTTCTGGAGCCAGTTTTAGAATTTAGAGCTTCATAGCTACAGCTTAAGAGAAATTTGCCAAAAGAACCTCAAGATGCTAATTATAAGGGTATATAATTTACATCGATTTACATATACATTTCGATTTTTTTGAGAATTAATGGAGTGCAAACTGATGAGGGTAATCACTGGGGTATTTTAAGATTTTCCCCTGTGATCAACCCAAGCACGTTATTTATTTTTAAAATGTGTATTAGTTTGTTCTAATGAAAAGTATCTCAAATAGACATAAATAATTATTATTTAGTATTCATGAGACCACATGGAAGAATTCTTTAATTGTGAGAATTGTAGTCTGGTGGGTCTCTAATCATCTGGATACAGAATCATGGGTGGGGGGAATCTCCGAGATTAGGGTTTAGTTACTCTGGAGTGTGGCCTAGGTCTTTGTGTCCTTTCAAAGCCTCCTAGGTCATCCTTCTGAGTAGTCGGGTAGAGTCAACAACTAACGTGAAGCATATCACATATCACTTTACAAACATTGCCACCAAAATTGTCATTGAGTTACCATTAACAAACTTCAGCAGGGGCAGTGTAGTGAGCATTTTTAAAATTAATGATCCCCTTGGAAAATCCTTGTTATAACAAGGAAAATTCTTGTTATATGAGAAATCCAAATCTCCAATTTTCCCTTCCTTCCTTCCTTCCTTCCTTCCTCCCTCCCTCCCTCCCTGTCTCTCTCCCTCCCTTTCTTCCTTCCAGTCATACTTTGGTAGCATTCAAAATGATATGGTCTTCCTAGCTATCCTAAATGATTAGGAAGAAATGTCCATAAATTTTAGTATTGTCTTTATGTCTGATACGTTTTTATGCAAAATCTAAGTAAATTCCTATACATTCCCTGGTACGCTAAACAGGTTCAATGTTATTTCCATACACAAATGATAAGGTGTATGTTCTTTAGTATCAAGCTAATGAAACCTAATATTGGATTGGCTAAAAAGTTCATTTGGGTTTTTTCCGTAACCTCTTATGGAAAAACCCCAACGAACTTTTTGGCCAACCCAATACTAAGGAATACTAAAGGCTTCCTAACTCTTTGTCTTTTTATTCTTTTCGCGTTAGATTGACTCCTTGTAATCAGAGTGGTCTGAGATCTGTAATAATGCCTAGTGTTAGTCACAATCACAAAGTCAATTTTTTCAATATTAATGTTTCTAATCATTACTTGATAAACTACCAAATACAAGGTTATACCTGGCTCAGGCCCAGGACAGCCACCAGAAACATGTATGTCCAGTTGCCTGTAACTCTGGAAAGCAAATTTTGGCCATTTTAATTTTGGTTCTATAAATATAGATGCATCTTGATCTAAGAAAGAAAAATGCACTGAGGTTTATGACACTTGAGCTTATATTAAATATTCATATTCAGGTGATCGCAGCATAGTTTTTTCATTGACTTGATGTACATGTTTTTTCCAAAACCACTGAGAAGAGCCAACTGATGGTTATAAAGCGCTGATCTTAAAATTAAAGACACACACAAAAAGAAATCACGAAATTACACCTAAATATCTCTTGACAAGATTAAATATCTAACCCTTTCAGGTAACAAACGAGAAACCTTATATTCTTCTGGTAAAGAAAAATCAAAATTACGGAACAAGCAGGTAGGGTGGCTGTGTTATCTGAACTTCCGAAATCTTTAAAAATGGCTGAGTCAAACAAGTTTGTGTCGGTCTCTAAGAAATTATTCTAAAATAGGAACTTTTGGGAAGGTTCAGACATTTTTCTATTATTCCTGTTTTTGCCCCTAAAAATTATGTCAAAAAAAATTTCCTCCACAAATGATATCAGGGAAGAAACAGTGAAATAATTCCAGTCTCTGCTTGTAGGCAAGCCAGTTAGTTGACTGCATCTACTAAACGCCAGGTGGCTAATTGTACCCAGAGTGGTTTATTTTGCCAGCATCAGACTGCTTTTGTCCATGATCATTTCGGTACCAAATTTTGCATCTGCAAATGGACAAATTATGAATATAAATTGGAAGTTTATACTGTGTAAAATTCACCCTAAATGTAGAAACTAAGTTTTTTATTTTGATATGTGTCCAGACCTTATTTTCATCTGAATTAAGACAAAACATGTACCTAAAAGCCATCTCAGGATGTCATCACTTCACACATGTGACACCAATACCAGTGACCTTTGGGGAGTGCATCTGTAGCAATTAAATCATTTCTTCATTTTATGTAGTGTTTCCTGAAGTACATTCCACGAAATTTTAGAACATCCTATGTAGAAAGCAAAAGGTAAGGGAGAAAAGGAAGACTTGGTCCTGAAAGTTTGGGAAATATTGTCTTCAGTTTTAAAATACAGTGCTTTTAAACTCCTTTAATGAACAAGTATTCTTTATGGATCTCCAAGATCAGAAAGTGTAGAATTTCCCAAATGTATTTGACCTCGTAGGACCCAGTGAAATGTAGGACCTACAAAAATGCTGCTTTAATGAATCAAAACTACACATTTGTGAAGATAATTTCCATTCCCATATCCATGCTGTCATAATTATTGCTCTTATATCACAAACTTGTCTGCATTCTAACAGTAAAATAGATTTTACTTATCTCCTAAGTATATATGCAAAGACAGTTGCAGTGGTTTAAAACAGACAGGTAATATCCCCAGGGACTTTTCCGGAAGCTGATACTACCCCAGGGTCTAGGAGTGAGCAGGTTACATGAGGTGGGTCTTATTAAGTCTGGAGAGCCATCTTGGCCACTGAGCTGAGCTGATTTATATATACCTTGTTTCAAATAGTCACTTCTATGCCTAAAATTTTACAATCTTGCTATTAATAACTTACTAGATACAATTTAGAGGCAGCTATAATCATGCACATAGCCCTTTAGATAGGACCTACTCAGAAATTAATTATCAGGCAGATGCTGGTTAATTTCCCATTATATTAGCCAAAGCATTTTCTGTCCCATTAACCACCGTCAAGTACACACTTAAGACACTCAGGTATTACCTGCACCGCTTCCAGCTCCTGTTAAAGACGGGGTTCAACTCACCCTGAGCAGTCCAGGCCCCCGAGCTAGTAGGGTTCTCTGTGTCCATCTGGTGGACACAGAAGGCTTCCTCACATCAGGGTCTCTGGAGGTAAACGGGTAACTGCTTCCAAGGTGTATCCTGATGCCCTTTACAAAATCAACTTTATTGAGATATAATTTACATACAGTAAATGCAGCCACGTCGATGAGTTTTGACAAATATAAATCCATATAACCACCACCTGGTGATGATTTGGGACAGTTCTATCACACATGTTCTCTTTGGGCATCAGCCTCTTCAACCCCTGGCTCATTGTAACAACTGATCTGTTTCCTCTCCCTCTAATTCTCCCTTTTCCAGAATATCCTATAAATAGAATAATACAGTATGTACTCTTTATGTGTGGCTTCTTCTGCTTAGCATATTTTTAACATTTTGAGGCTGATCAGTGCTGCATATCTCAGCAGTTCATTCATTTTTAGTGCTGAGCAGTATCCCGCATGGATACACTACAATGTGCTTATCCACTCACCTGCTAATGGACATTTGGATGGTTTCCAACTTAGAGCTGTTATGAATAATACTGCTATGAACACTGGTGTTCAAACCTTTGTGTTGCCATATGTTTTCAGTTCTTTGGAGTGAATGCATCAGAGTAGAATTGCAGGGTAGTACAGCTAAGAGTGGGTTTAAATTTCTAAAACTTGCCAATTTTCCAAAATGGCTCTACCACTTTACATTCTCATTAGTGATCTATATGAGTTCCAGTTCCTCCACTATTAATAACCAGTCTTTCTTATTGCTTATATTGTCAAGATTTTTTGTTTGAGTCTGCATTTTCTGATGACTAATTTAACATTTTCATTGATTTCTTCACTAACATTATTCTTATTTAATATGAACCAAATTTTACTTTTAAAAGTTCAGTGCTAAATAAATTTCATGAGCTCAAATGTATCTTATTTTATTTTTTAATAGATTTTATTTATTTATTTATTTATTTATTTATATATTTTTGGCTGTGTTGGGTCTTCATTACTGTGTGCAGGTTTTCTCTAGTTGCAGTGAGCGGGGTCTACTCTTCATTGCGGTGCTAGGCCTTCTCATTTTGGTGGCTTCTCTTGTTGCGGAGCATGGGCTCTAGGCACGCAGGCTTCAGTAGTTGTGGCATGCAGGCTTCAGTAGTTGTGGCTTGCGGGCTCTAGAGCACAGGCTCAGTAGTTGTGGTGCACGGGCCTAGTTGCTCCAGGCACATGGGATCTACCTGGGCCAGGGCTCGAACCCATGTCCCCTGCATTGGCAGGCAGATTCTTACACCTCTGTGCCACTAGGGACGTGCCATGTTGCCATCTTTTTTTTTTTTTTTTTTTTTTTTTTTTTGCGGTACGCGGGCCTCTCACTGTTGTGGCCTCTCCTGTTGCGGAGCACAGGCTCCGGGCGCGCAGGCTCAGCGGCAATGGCTCACGAGTCCAGCCGCTCCGTGGCATGTAGGATCTTCCCGGACCGGGGCACGAACCCATGTCCCCTGCATCGGCAGGCGGACTCTCAACAACTGCGCCACCAGGGAAGCCCCATGTTGCCATCTTTTGTCAGAGGTTTTGGCCCTGTCACTGGATACAAATTCTGACCTCCTGCTACAAAGTACAGGGGCCCTTCCCAATCAGGAGGAGAGAAATGTTGTTTTCAGGGGGAAAAAGAAAACCAAAACATTTTATTTCATCAAAGCCTGGCTATCTCCAATGGGCAAGTGTGGGATAGTGACAGGTACCTGCTCAATACCCAGTCTCTTTTTCTTGCTTTGTAAGAAGACCCTTCTTTTATTCATGCTGGCAATGTGTCCAAGTAAAAAACTGTATTTCCCAGATTTCCTTGTAACGAAGTACAGCCTTGTAATAAGCACTGGCCAACAGAAGTAAGATGGATTTTTGGATGTGATGTCCAGGGAGAGGGTTAGAGGAAGCTGTTCCTCTTTTTCCTTCCTCTCTTCTGCCTTCTCACTGCCTGGACAGTGGATGTGATGGCTGAAGCTTCAGCAGCCCTATGATGCTCTTGAGGACAGAAGTACTAAGCAAAAGATGCAGTTAGAAACAGAAAGAAAAAACCGGGGGCCCTGAGGAATTTGTGGAGCTGCCTACCTGGCCCTGTTTGCCTAACTCAACTTTCATGGTGTGAGAACAGTTTTAAAAGAGAACCATGCTTATACAACTGTTATTTGGGGTTTTCTCTTTTATGCAGCCTGAACTAATCCTAAGTGCTACTGCCAGCAGAGAAGAGGCATGAGCACTGCGGCCACCTGCAGTGCCCCCATCCCTCCCTGAGAATTACCAGCCAGCTGCAAAGGGGAGGGATGAAAGCCAGCTGGAAACAGCAAGTAGCCATAGCAACTCCAAGCTCAGTAAGATGGTCCTGATCTATTGTCTGGTCTTATTTATTCTAGCAGAGAAGTTTTCCAGGCAGTATACTAAGTCTGCGAGCACTCTGGCCATCTGAGTAAAATAAGTAAATCAATAGACTTATTTCATAAAAATCATTCCAGGTAATCAGCATGGTTTAAAGAATAGAGTATTGAACCAACACTCAAGAAATTGGGGTTCCAGTACTGTTTCCACTTGTAACTACTCTGGGAAAATTGTTTCTGTTTTCTGAGCAGTAAGTGAATAACTCCATTGCTATTAGGAAGGTTAGTCTTTAATGTGATCCTTCTTTTCTCTCCAGTGATGGTACAACTGTGACTGTAGGTGAAGGTGACTGAAAGATAGTGGTAAGGTAAAAAATCATAGACAGAAGGCAAACAAAACAAGCCAAAATTATGATTTTTACATAATATCCTATGCTTATTATATATAATTTTATATACTATTGTACACAAAGGTGACTTGAGGATGTTAAAAGAAACTACAGAAAGCTTATCTCGGAATTGATTCTGTTGCAGTAGAATGGTAATAACGAAGTGGCCATAATGCCCAAGCTTCTCTTTTCTTTTCCACCTTCAGTATATTTGTTTTGTGTCTAGGCATAGTATAGTATCTGCTTTAGGTTGTAAAACTGGATGCAGCTCCTCCCCCTCCTTACACGTCTGCCAGGTATTCTGCTACTGCCTCTGCCTGCCCAGCTGACAGCCAGCCAGCCCCTAGAAGCCAGCTGCCCCCAGACACACAAGTGAGCCCAGTCAAGGCCAGAGCAGCCCAGATGAGCCCAAATTGCTGACTCACAGCATCATGAGCTAAATAAATGGTGGTTCTTTTAAGTCACTAATTTCTGGGATTGTTTGTTATTCAGCCACAGCTAACTGATACTTATTCCTGTGACCATTTGAAATGGAATTTCCTTCTGTATCATTTTTTCCTTCCTTAAACATGAAGAAAAAAATAAGGAGGCTTTTCAATGCAACATTTTCCCCCAGTAAACTATCATGTCTGGGGTGACAAAACAATGGAAGGGATGTAGATCTCTTCTGTGTCCACCTTAAGGCCATCAAACTAAACACATTTTTATTTTGTGCTGAAGCAACTACCTGGACATCACTGTATTTCTCCTTTCTTTATAATGAGGTTTTATTATTTTTCAGTGCCCTGGTCAGCTTTACTGGGATCACATGAATTGATGTGAATTGCTGGTGCTGGAGGCACCTGGGCTGTGAGGTCTCAGAGTGAGTGAGGCATTATCCACCATCACTGCCCTGTGAAGAGTGAAGGTCTTCAACGGTCCATTTCCCAGCCATGGGCTCCTGATGTGGGCTCACCATCTCCCCCCCCGATGCAGGAAGATAGCAGGCTGCTTTCATTTGCAAGCTTCAAAGTTAATTTTGAAATAATATGTTTGTCTTCCCATGAAATCCTTGAGGTTTTTGTGGGTAAATGCAGGTATTGGCTAATTAAATAATCTGTTTTCTGATGCCCCACCTCATCATGCAGAGCACTGACTGCAGTGGCTGCAGGGGTCTTGTCACAAGTTGACAGATTAGGAGCCCTGTACAGGACGTAAATTTAATGGTGCTGTGAAAATTCCTTGCTCTCCCTCAAGCGTCTGTCTCACGCTTGTCACCACACCTGGGTTCACTCCATTAGCTCGTTATTTCTTCTGATCTTGAAGTTTTTTTGATGTCTAAGTGTTCCCCGTTAGAGATAAACCTCCCTGGCATCATCGCTTAGCACATCTGCGGAATTAACCGATAGCTAGTGAGGAGGAAGGCCCTTGTAGGATGTAGGATAGGTCCTGAGAGAGGTAGGTGGTGTCATTTCAGGGACTTCGCTGAGTATTTGGGGGACTGTCACTTTTCGTTTTGGAGCTTTTCTTTGGAAAGCTCTGCTGATTGCTCACCACCACCTCCAAGTCTTTTTCACACTCAGCAGATGACAATTTACTTCTGTTCTTTGAGATGTTCGTGTTCCCTCATTATTACTTTGGAAGCAGCTTTATTTCACTGTTGAGTTTTGTTCAAGTCATAGAATTTCATAAGAATTCTTAGAGGTCATCTCTTCTGATTCTCCCTCCATCCTGATTTTATAAACCAGGAAGTGAGGATCAAAGAGCTCAAGCGAGTTCCCTGGGCTCTGAGATTCCCCACTAACTGCCTGGTTCCTCTCCTTAAATACACACACACACACACACACACACACACACACACACCTCTAAGGATCCTGGGATTTGGAGGAGTCAAGCCTGGGGTTACAGGGAGAAAGAAGGAGGGAGAGAGAGGGAGGGAAAGGAGAAATGATAAAAAGGAAGCAAGGGGGGAAGGAAGGAAGGAAAACATACATGTCTGGGAAAAAAGGCATTAGGAGTACAGATGCTTAACAGATCTTTAGATCCTCAAAGCTGATGGAGGCCACCTCTCTGGGCCTCCAGGAGCTCAGGGTGGGGTGGGATTTGTACTCTAGTTACAGACATGTCAGGTTATAGCAAATGAAGTAATAGTCTCCATTTCCTTTCCCTTCTTTTAGGTATAGAAATCTTGAGTGTGAGGGGAAATTAGGGAAGTACATCCGCAATTATCCCCACGGGTACCTACAAGCCACCAAAGGTTTCTCCTTGCTCTGTTTAAGGACAACATCTTTTTGTGTGAGTCAGTAACACCTTAGCCTCCCTTTACTGGCTACTGTGGCAGAGACCCTTGTGGGGGTAATGAAAGACGCTCTGAAAGGAGGAGATTCAACAGGATGTAAAGAAATTGTCTTAGTTTGGGTGTCCCGAGAGCGGGGCCTGAGATGAGGCTGGGTGCAGGGAGTTTATCTGGAGGTGGTCCTGGCAAAGAGCAGTGAGGGCGCCTGCGCAAACCCGGGAGGATTTCCCCGCCCGAAGGGCCTGAAGTGGGGTGTTTCTACACGCGTCCATCCGCCGCAGAGCAGGTGAAGCCAGCGGGTGGAGGGGCGCAGGTGTGGACGCCGTGGATGTGGACTGAGCTGCCGCAGCTATGCGCAGCATCTCCGCGGTGATACCTGGGCTTGGCTCGAGTCGCAGACAACGTCTTAACTCCCTGATTCCCTCCTGAGATGTGGGAGACGTAAGTAGGCTTTGTATTGATATGGTTCCCAAATGACAGCAATCAGGACCTTGAAAACCTGTAAGCATCAAGTTAGAAGAGGGACTGTCCCCCAATATGCCCTTTGGGTTTGATTGACAGATGCTGATTGGAGCCTGGACTGGCCTGAGGGCCCCCACCTGCAGCGCCCCCTCCCGAGGCACCCACCTGTGCGCCTCCACATCTGGACCCCGGGATCCCGGCTCCTCCCACCAGCCTTGCCTGGCAGGTCTCTGCGTTCTCAAGTTGTACCCTCTGATCATCATATCAAATTACGTTTTTCCTTAAGAGAGAAAATAGTGAAGTTGTTAAACGTTCGGGTTTAGTGCCAGACTGCCAGCTTCAAATCCTACCCCTGCTGCCCACCAGCCATGTGAGCTGGCAACTCCAGCTGTTTGGGTTTCAGCATTCGTAGAACAGGGGTAATAATACAAGAGAACCTACCTCCCGTGGTCGTTGGGATTCAGTGAACACAGCGGGTATAGAGCACAACTGTTCCCAGCACTTATAAAAAAAGCCAGCTAAGTAGTAATTGTGGATGTTATGATTCCTTATGTTTTAGGCAGACTTACTCTTGTCTCCGCAATTCCCCAGTGTTCCTTCTTCTTAGTATTTAACTTACTGTGTTGGGATTGTTTGGCCGCCTTTCTCCCTGCTAGTCTGTGGGCCCCCGGAGAGAAGACTGTCCTCTTTCTTTTAATTTTCAGAAACCAACGCAGTACCTAGCACATAGTAGGTCATTTAAAATCTTGTTTGATTGAGTGATTCAATGATTTCATTATACTCAGAATAAAGCCCCCATTTTTTTTTAACATGGCTTTCAGATTCCTTTTATGTTTTAATTTTCAGATGCTAACACAGGACCTAGCACATAGTAGTTCCTCTAAAATATTGTTTGAAAGAATGATTCAACAATTGCATAATACTCACAGAATAAAGCCCAAATTTCTTAATATGGCATTCAGATTCCTCCAGAACATGACTACGATGTCACGTTTTAATCCTCTCTAAACCTCCACGTGTCATGTTCCATCCATGGATGCAGCATGAGCTACTTGCTGTCATAACGTGTCCTGTTCCTACGCTCACATCAAATGTCCGCCTCCCCTCGCTTTGCTGGGTGGCTTTCTTTACTTCCTAAGGCCTTTCTTGAATGTCACCACTTGTGAGAGTTCTTCCAGGCTCCTTCAACTCTCCAGGAAGAATATATTGCTTTTTTTTAAAAAATGTGTTCTCCAGGTTCTTTGTTCTTCCGTGTAGCGCTTGTGAAAATAAACTGTGGTTGGTCACATGCGTGTCTCCCTCCTTTAGTTTGCCAGCTCCTCCTGGAATAAGAGAATTGAGGCTGCCAGATATTCAATAAATATTTGTTAAAGGTTAATGCCTACGACTTTGCTGCTTTGGGTGATGCTTACATGTCTGTCTGCCACATCTACTCAGGGTTCAGGAGGTGATTTCTCCAGGCCAAGCTAATCAAAGGCATGCGACTAGGTGGTCTGCGCCTGGTGGAGTCACGGATCATTAAACTTCATCCCTGGTGTTCAGTGAACCCTTGAATAAGCCAGGTGTTCCTTTCTTTGTCCTTCTCTGTACCGACTCCTCAAGCTGGAGCCTATGGATCTGGAAGATACTTACCCAGGCGGGGGTGGGAGTGGGGCTGGAAACCAACATGTTTAACATCCTATTTGAAGTTTCCCTTGGCTTATTTTTATTTACTGATTTATTTGTTTGCGGGTGGGGAAAAATAACTTTATTTTTGCTAATGTCAAACTAAAATCAATCATTTTATTCACATTGGAATGAGGATGACAAACCACTGTAATGTTAACAGTCCCTGTGATGTTGGCAAAATAAGTCCCAGGTATTTTCATATGATATTTCACATGTAGCAGATATCACTTATGCTAGCATTACTTCAGAATTACAGGGTGTAGTGATTAGTTGGCCCGATTTTTTAATTAAAAAAATTTTTTTAATACAATTTTAAAGGTTACCTCCCATTTACAGTCATTACAAAATATTGGCTATGGGACTTCCCTGGTGGCGCAGTGGTTAAGAATCCGCCTGCCAATGCAGGGGACACGGGTTCGAGCCCTCGCCCAGGAAGATCCCACATGCTGCAGAGCAACTGAGCCTGTGCGCCACAACTACTGAGCCTGCAGTCTAGAGCCCGTGAGCCACAAGAACTGAGCCCGCGCACCTAGAGCCCGTGCTCCACAGCAAGAGAAGCCACCACAGTGAGAAGCCCGTGCACCACAGTGAAGAGTAGCCCCTGCTCGCCGCAACTAGAGAAAGCCCACACGCAGCAACGAAGACCCAATGCAGCCAAAAACAAACAAATAAATAAATTATTGGCTATATTCCCTGTGTTGTACAATACATCCTCGAGCTTATCTTATACCCAGTAGTCTGTGCCTCCCCTCCCCCACCCCTAAATTGCCCCTCTCCCCACCTCCCCACTGGTAACCACTAGTTTGTTCTCCATATTTGTGAGTCTGCTTCTTCTTTGTTATATTCACTAGTTTGTCGTACAATTTATTTTTATATGTTGGAGTTTTTCCTCATTCTTTGCAGAGAAGAGGGGATTTTGATATTTGTTAAGAAACTGTAGATTCTTGTAGGTAATTTTTGTTTGTCTGTTTCCTGGAAGGATCCTAACACTATCTTGCAAAAATAAGCAGTTTAGTAGTCTCAGATGGATATTAATCTGAGAGTCTTTGTGTCCATACAGGCACTGACATTTAGAGCCAGGTTTGGGGGCAGAGAAAGAAGAGGAATGATGAATAAATGTCCCCTAAAGAAGGGCAATGGAACACCCAGTGTGACAACTGACCTGTGTTAGCTGCCTATTCTCTTCAGTTGTCTCGGGTCAGAGACCAAAACACCGGCCACGTCCCAACAACTCTGTTCCCAAGCCTCTGTCTCTCTTGACTTTTATGTGTCCCCCTCCTCCCTCAAAGCCTAAATTCTACATCAAAGGTTTCATGCTTAGTCACATGAAACCAAAGGAGAAACAGGTAATCCTCTTCCACGTTCTCTGAGGTCTAATTATTGTCAGGCAACTCTTAGATCTAATCATTAAAACTATGTGCATTTACACGTGTACACACAGACACACGTGGAAGAAAGTGCTTCAGTAAGATACGAATGTAAGCATATACTTTTGTACCTGGTATTTCCAAACTATTTTCTTAAGTGTTAGAGCTTTGTACGAAGAAATATAGCGTGGATTTAAACATTACTTTGCATTGATACATATGTTAAATCGAGTTGCCAAGTTTTAACTTCAAGTATAAAAATGAGGAACATACTGTAGTTTAAAACTAGTATTCACAACATGAAATAGATGGACGCAGTATCTGTTTTTATGACAACTTCAACTGTGTAGCAAGATCAGGATACATGTAGTTCAGATACTCTGGCAATGGTACCATTATGATGTAAAATGGCAGAAATGTGACCATTGTAACAGTCCTGAAGTAACAATAGGTTATATTTCCAGAGTGTTGGCTGTCTAGAGAGATAGCAAATGTGCAGCCTTATTTAAATCCTACCTTATCACCACCAGGGAAATATTACTATTCCCATGTTATAGACAAGGAATGGAGGTTTAGAGAACTTGAAAGTAATTTGCCCAAGGTTACAAACTGGCAAATAAATCTGAACTCAGATGTGTCTGGCTCCAAAACTCATGTAGGCACAGCTATGTTACCATACTATCTCCTCCAATAATAATTGTTCATATTTAGCACCTACCTTCTCACTTCCAGACCCTGTGAACAAAGCTAATCCAGTGTTTAAATAGAGACGGCTCAAAGGACATTCAGGGGAGTATGGACTTCATGAGTTAAATGTACTTTATCTTTTACATGCACCCCTACGTTCATAGCAGCACTATTTACAATACCCAAGACATGGAAACAACCTAAATGTCCATCAACAAATGAATGGATAAAGATGTGGTACATACATACAAGGGAATACTACTCAGCCATAAAAAAGAGAAATAATGTCATTTGCAGCAACATGGATGAACCTAGAGATTATCATAGTAAGTGAAGTAAGTCAGAAAGAGAAAGACAAATACCATATGGTATCAGTTACATGTGGAATCTAAAATATGACACAAATGAACCTATCTATGAAACAGAAATAGACTCACAGACATAGAGAACAGACTTGTGGTTGCCAAGGAGGAGGGCGGTCAGGGGAGGGATGGATGGGTCTTTAGGACTAGCAGATGCAAACTATTATATATAGAATGGATAAACAACAAGGTCCTATTGTAGAGGACACAGAACTATATTCAGTATCCTGTAATAAACCATAATGGAAAAGAAAAACATTTTATGTACTTTATCTTTGATACTATGTCTTAAAGAAAAAAATCTAAAGAGATAAACTTAAATGCATAAGTTCAAAATATATTTATTACCATGATTTACACTAAACCTTCTTGCTCCTGTGTGGACTCTTACCACAGTCTCCTCACTGATTTCTGTGTCTCAGTCACTTCGTCTCTGATCTGTTTTATATTCTGC
Organism: Monodon monoceros; assembly: GCF_005190385.1. Taxonomy (NCBI): domain Eukaryota; kingdom Metazoa; phylum Chordata; class Mammalia; order Artiodactyla; family Monodontidae; genus Monodon; species Monodon monoceros. The sequence continues at coordinate 55,529,505 of NW_021703765.1, forward strand.
CTCCAGGTAAATCTTCACAATGCATGATGCTCTGCTCTTCAAAAACCTATGGTTTCAAATTCAAAGTTCAGCTTTCTTATCCCTCTGAATAACTAGACTATGTTGTTTATATTACTCATGTGATACTTATCTCATACCCTCTTGTGATTCAACAATGTGTACACAGTTTATATTTCTTTACAGAATGTAAGCATTTTAAGGGTTGAGCCCTCAAGTAGGTAGCCAGAGTAAACAGTAAATAATTATCAGATTTGGAATTTTCCAGTAGGCAGCAGAAAATGCATTATTTTGGTTCTGTCGCTGGCTTTTCAAATGAGCTCAGCTCAGGCATGCTGTTCATTCCTGAGCAACTCAAAAACCTGCCACCATCTCATCTTAGTTATTTACCCAGATCTCTGCCCGCTTCCTTTTTCTCAACCCCATATTCCTTGGTCTTTTCTTCCACAAACCTTTAGCTCTGTCCTCTAGCCACTAAATCTTCCTCTGGCCTTGCTGGATCGGAGGGTGCATTTGAGCTCCAAATATGATCCTCCAACTCTGATTCTTGGTATCCTGTCTTGAACCAGTCATTGTCAACAGTCTTGTAACTTGTGCCAATAATTGTACATATTCCTTCCTTCACAATCTGTCCCATGGAACTAACACCTGAGCCAGCCTCCCTGAATTCCTGCAGGGGAACATGGATCAAACATATTGTCTGAAATACTTATTAGCCACTAGGTACTGGGTGGGTTAACAGATGAGAAATCACAGGGCTTCTCAGACAACAAAGTGAGGGTTGATTAGAATGCCTTCGAAAGCCATGCCTCCTTGAACTGAAGGGGATGCAAGAAAAATTGGACGTGAAGCGTAATAGAAAGAGCCTTAGCTTCAGAGTCCAGATGTAGAGATTCCATTTCTTAGGACTGTCAGGTGCAGGTAATAGTATCTGATGTGTCCCTTGAGGGCTGTGGAAAGAAAGGGTCAAATGAGATGATGAGTATGAAAGTTCTTTGCCAACTGTAAGTGTTATAAGATAGAACTAAAAGACAGAGGCCCTTCTCTGTGACAGTTTCCCATGTGGAAAATGAGGATGCTGGACCAGAGCATCCTCGACCTTCCAGGGCTACAAGACACAAGCTTACGTCTCTCCAAGGCTGAGACACCTTCCAGTCCTGTGTCTTCACACTGGGACAGTTGGGAAATTACTCTTTCTTCTCTTCTGTGGATCCACAGATGCAGGAACCAGAGTACAAAGTCACATGGCCAGAGGTGAGGGATACCCATTCCCTCCTCTGCTCCTGTGACAGTTGCCTGGACCCCTGGAAGAGCTGGTGTCCAGCAGCTCCTGGAGGGACTGTGCCCCCCAACCCAAAAGTGCGGGGAAGATAGGTCCTCATTGGGGTGGTCTAGAGTTGAGGAGAAGCCTGCCCATAAAATGTTTACCCTTCTTATCCCCAGTGGGACAAAGGGGCTTCAAACAGCATCTTGTCTGTGCCCCACACAACAGAGCAGTAGTTGTGTTTCCTTGAGAAGCTCTGGACAGCGCGGTCATGTACCACTTTACCTCTGCTTTCCCTCCTTCCCTGCCTCACTTTCTTCTTTCCCTCTTACTTGCTGCCCTGAGATTACACTCCCAGGTAGAACACTGTCACAAGAGCTTTGCCTTAGGTTCTGAGTTTTAGGAACCTGGGTTAAACAGATTCCCAATGTAGAGATTTTGACCAGGCCATATCTCATTTCGGGCAGTGACATGGCCTAGTTTCTGATCGCTTTGCTGCCTGTTAAAAAGATTATTACCAAGAGGCATGATCATACACACATTTTCCTTAGAAAAAGTACTTGGTGGCACAATATGAAGTCACACCTAAGAATTTAACCAATAATCACTCAGTTGAAAAAAGCTGCAGCATTTTGCATTGAAATGATAGCACTCAAATTAAATTGTCAAATCGCATGTGTTTGGCATGCTCTTTGGAGAAGTAATTTAATTTAGAAAAAGGACACTGGAGGACCATGTTACGTAGTTTCTAAAAGATCCCCACTCCAGTGTTTTACAATTTAGAACATGCACCCTTTTTGATACTCACATTTTGTTTCTTAGCATTTTTGAAGGAGTCACTATGATTTTAGGAAAGAAAAGAGAACAGAAGCTGGGGCAACGTCAAGAGCATCCAGGGCGTTAGGAGCCTGGGAGCCACGTGGAACCACGT